>NW_010972653.1:7370601-7380086 GCF_000737465.1 Haliaeetus leucocephalus
GCCGCGCCGCCGGTTTTCCCCTTCTTTTTCATCTCGTTGGAGGGTTCGCATCCCGGGGGGCCCTGCCGTGACGGCCCCCGGCCCGGCAGGTCATTCAGCGGCAGGAGAGCAACAGCCGGGGATGGATGTTACAAAGGAGGGCGGAAGGGTTTGCCTCGCTTGCGAGGCGGGGAAGAAGGGAAACGCGAGGGAACCATGATGGGCACGGCTGTTTGGCAAGCACCGTTCAGCAAAACCGGCTGCCTTTCCCGTTGTTGGTTTAGGTATGGAGCAACGACCGGCTCGCTTCCGTAACACGCGGAGGCGCAAAAGGGAAAACGCCGAGCTGGGGAGAGGGATGGGAGCCGTCAGGCTGATGTACTCGAAGGCACCTTACGCCCTCGCCCGAGGTGGAGCAGGGCTGACAGGACACGGCAGCCCCTGGGGGCACCTTGCGGAGGCCGTGGGGCCGGGAAGTCGTGAAGCATCTTGCTGCAGCTCCGCTCCTGGGCCCCTTCGCTCCAAGAGAATGTGCAGGGAAAAAAAAGGCTGCCAAGGGCAAGGGGCGGAAAAAGCTAAGCCTCCCACCACACCCAACCAATTACTGTGAAAAGCCCAGTTGCAGGCTGTCTAGTGCAGGAGTTTACACTGCAGCCTGAAGACAGGAGAAGAGCTTGAGAAGCCACCTGTCTACTCCTCCGAACTGAGGAGCTTTTCTCTCTTATTTCCCATCACTGAAGATAATCTTTTCTTCCCCTCAGATATTTATGGATAGTTGTGTCTTTCGTAATGGCTGCCATCTGAACAACACAAGGTATTTTAACTGTCTCCTCCCGGCACAGCCCAGTCCACTCAAGCTACTAACAGATGCTTTTCATCTCAAGGAGAATCACCACGAACTGTTCTCCATTTGGGCCTAGATGCTGCCCTTGACACTGCACAAGCAGCCCCCCGTTCTAAATACAGACTACATCCAGAATGACAGACCTCTTGTGAATGCAGTCACACCTTCTGCTAGTACAGTTCTGGGTTATATTGAAAAAAAAAAAAAGAGGAAATTACAGGCAAACTAAAGAAAATAGAAACATTTATTGAAATGTGCAACATACTCGTGAAATATTTAGCACTACTTACATGACAGTCTCATTTAAAAATTCATCTTTTGTAACATTCAAATAGATCAGCATCCTTCACACTGAGAAAGAGGGCTTCTTAAATTGCATCTTCGATGACAGTTTTACTCATTACCCAAGGTACATTCACACTTTTAACTGAAGTAATTCTCCCAAACGCTCCTTCTCTACAAATTTTACAAATAGCAACAGTTGCGTAACACTAGTAGACTACAGTGTAAGCTCCTTCCCAATTCAGCATCTTTAGCAAGTGCTTAGCTGCAGTCCTCTGAGATTACACATGAAAACACAGTTAAGCATATCTGTGTTCACAGGACTTAAATTTAAATCCTGACTCTTCAGGGCCACAATGTACCTGTAATCTCTAAACCTGGTAGTAGCCCTGTTGAATTCGGGATTATTTTTCTAGTCCCATGCTGAAAAGTTCAGCCTAACTACAGAATGAAAGCCTAAAGTCCATCTGTGGTCTGTGAACCGAGAACTGTGTTTATAGATTTCAAAAAAAAAAAACCAACAGGTTAATCAAACTGTAGCCAAAAAAATTGTTGAGATTTTACACAAAAATTAATTTTGCATATAAAAATACCAATAGCTACTCATTAACTTCAGTGATTGTCTGTCAAACTTCATTATGTCTAATTCTTCATTTCCAATGTACACAACTGGCATGTCCTTTGGAAAAGAGTATCACACAGAGCATAAACTTTTTCTTAATTACGTATGGTAGCAAGAAGCGATGTAAAATGCTTAACATTGTAAGAAGATAAGAGCTAAGAACCTTCATAAAAGCCATCTTCAATGTCTTTGCATTATTTACTGGATTTTCACATTTTCAGCTCCAGTTCATTTATCCTGCAGCTTCCTCCATAGGCACAGAGGATCTCTTGCAGCAAAAGAATAGCCATTTACAGAGTAAAAGGCAAAGCACAGAACGGCAGCATTTCTGGATCTGAATGGGAGTTTGTGTACCTCACATCTGCATGCTGTGATACGGCTGGCATTTTCTGCAGAAGCAGCAAGCTGGTAGATGTACTGGTACATTGATGCACTAAATCTTTCCCCATGCTGGGACTGAGCCAGCAGCAAAGGCAAATGCTTCCTTTCTATCAGGCAGCAGAGATACTGAGGAAGAGGCTAGATTTAACATTTGAGCAAAGGGAACGCAGAGGAAGTCAAACCCCACAGTTACATAAATTTGTGCTGCCCATAGTTGCTACTCAGGCAGAACTCCAACTGAGGTCAGCGAAAGAGCTGCCAAAAGACTGTGGGGTTCATGTGTGTGGGCCACATTTTAAATGTCACTTCATATTAATACAAGGAAAAAAAATACTGAAATGTAAGTGTCTAGGAAGTGTTGTGATTGCAAAATGCAAAATACAAAGAGACAAAAGAGCACCACTGAGACAGTATACCTACAGTTAGGATAGTAAAAGTACAAACTGAAGGAACTGCGAATGGAAACATTTTCACAGTGTATTCAGAGATGCACCTTCCTTTATTCAGAAGTAGCAGCTCCTACTTAAGCGCTTTCCTCTTCAACTTTGAAGATGTATTAGGTGAAAGCAAAACGTTTCTCTCAAAAAGTCTTAAAAAAAAAAAAACAACTAGCATTATCAGAAAAATGAAAGAAGGTGTAATTTTCTCTACATGGTACATTTAGCGCATGCTGGCTCCCAACGGCTGCAAATATTTAAACGTGTGAGACAGTCCAGGCATTGAGTTCAATGGACAGGATGAATGATTAGTGCCAGCTCACTTCTGCTTTGTGCAATGCTTATCCCTATGCCTTTCATACAGAGCTTTGCAGGGGGTAGGGAGCGGGGATGGGACTAGCTAAATTTGGAAAACTGCCATTATAAAGCCATAACAATTGCCAGAAAACCAAGAATGAGGGCAGCATATTAGATTACTGTTTTTGCAGCGGGGGTTGACACCTTTCTATTTTATGTTGATGCTGCCAGCTCTTAAAATCAAAGGCAGCTGTCAAAAAACCCGATTAGTTTCACTTAATACTTGCATGTTTGTAACCAGCAAGCAAGAACAATAACTGAGCCAAGCAACCTTTAAAACAAGGATACATGATATATGAACTTTGTTGTTTGTAATTTCATGGCTTAGCAAAATAAAAAGCATGCGAATAACAGCCAGTATGCAACAGAATGTACGTGTTAGGTGTGCTACGTAGTATTAATTAATTTCAGAAGGAATATTCATCAGAATTGTATGTACAGGGAGAGAAAAACATGTTAAAAATAATAAATCAATATTTGCAGATAAAAGGAAAATTGAGGAAGATATTAATAAAATGCAAACATCGTTTTCACTCTAAATATTTGTTAGAACTAACACCATTGCCAATGTGAAGTAGGAAGTTGCTTGTCACTGGCTAAAACTCACTTTTATGTTTTAGGACAAATATTATCTTCTTTCATGACTAAAAATGCATTTTCACAGAAAATTACATCCCCCAACATATTTGCAAATATCCCATGTGTATATGGAGGAGAGGGAGAACAACAACAGGCTTACGGTTAAGTCTTAAAGAATGAAAATTGCCTATTTTTTCATCTTGATTTCCTTTTAAATACATGATTACAGATAACAATTCCTAGATTCTGACCCTCTACTACCCCTGAAAATGCAGGGGCTGCTTCCAAAGGACTGCCAGCTGGCCCTCTGGTGATCTAGTGAGGAACTGCAACCCACCTTTCCATATGAACGAGGCAGAACACGTTCTCCAGTAAGAGTTTCCACTTACCCATCGATATAAATGTTTATAATGAATTAGAGATTGGGGTGGGTTTTGGTTTGTTTTCTGGCATGCACACTTATGTATCATTTTAAAATCGTTTCCCGTGTGACATTATATTAACAGTTTGCCCCTAAGTCCTTCATATAATGGACTAGAAAGTTGATTTCAGAGATCTATTTATATGAAAGCTCTGAAGGGACTTGGTAATGTTCAACCAAACAATAGATAAGAACATAACCTACATTCTAAAAACATTTAACACATTTATATATAGAACATCAATCCACCTAATATACCAAGTGTAGATAAAAGCATTAGATACATATATACAAACCCATTTTCTTTACATAATGCACGTGCCCTAACTCAGTATATTGAGCTACCAGTCCAGTTTCATGTCTGCTTTACTCCACACATACTTTCCTCCTCTGTTTAGGAACATCTTCTCATCAAATCCACTGAATTTTATAGCTGCTTCTACGCCAACATCTAGGATGGACTTGGAAGGCTCTTTCCGTCCATTTCTACAGTTCAGAAAACGCATCTGGAACATCAGTAGATAAGACATTAGAAAGTCAATTTGTAAAAGATTAATTCTTCTACAGAATTAAACAAGTTGCACTGCAATCCCACAAAAGCCTATATAAGTGCATGAACAGTTTCACTGTAGCCCTTAGAAGGCTCAGAAGCTCATGGTTAGACACATTGACACATCTTAGCAGGAACAAAGCCATACTGTAATTCCTGAACATTAAATGTTTGCTCTTCCGTTACATGTAGCTAAGTTAGCTCTTTGAAGTTGAACTTTCGGGACAAGTTTTGTATTTTTAAGTTAAAGAAAAACAGCAAAGATACACATCTACACTTTAAGATTCATGATGCAATGATTATACGTGCAACCTGATGGCAACTTCTCCTTAGGTCCTACTTATATTCAAGTTCTCAGTATGTTTGATGGGAAGAAATTATATCTATTCCTTGTACTACATGGTAATATTCTTTTATAGAATGCACAGTAAATTGAATTGGTTATCACTGTTGTATACATACATATATTAGCATACAAATACGAAGTAACGAACAAGGACTTACGTATTCATCCAGAATGAGGTATGAATCCCTCATCTGTAATAGATCAAAAGAAAAAAACAAATTAATATACAAACCAAAATTCCATTCTAGTGAAAAATCAAAGACAAAACAAACAACTATTCATTCAAAGCCTGACCCAAATCTTTGAAACAGGTAGTGTCTTACCACTATTTCAGTGAGCGTGAATCAAATTTATAGACCTCTCAAGCATCTCATTGAAATGTGGGTGCCCAACTGGATAAAGGTGTTTTAAATAATACCCAAGTTTTCTATTAACTTCTACACCAGCAGAACTTACACTGTTTTGCATACTAGAATGATTATGTCATTTTCCAAACAAATGACATGCCCATTTAAGCTGGGGTGTTTAATTATCACCCCAACAGACAAAGGTGTTCTCCCAGCTCAAAGGTAACTTGCCAGCTCAAAAAGCTCTCAGGTCTGCACCAGGAGACAGGCCAACAGCTGAAATAAGACATTTTTGCTCAGCTAACTGTGCATCTCCTACATGATCGTCCCTAAAATTCTCTGGGTAGCTGTAGCTCGCTGCTGTGTAGAACAGGAAATCTCTTTGATCAATTTGGTGTCCATCTTTCACCCAGGTTTAACAGAAATCAGAGGCAGTCTTCTAGAACCAAACCTACTGAGGGAAGTCTATGCTTTTTTCCTAGGACTTCTTACATGGAAAAAATTGGAGAAGCAGTTCTGGGTTCTCATCTAAACACCTTTTTTGATGAGTGCTCTCTTCCACCAAATGCCTTAAATGCTACACTGCACAGTCCCACTTTTGTGTCTTTCACAGTAAAGGCAACCCAGTCTGCTCACTTGAGCTCTCTATACATTAAGAAGTAAACTGTAAATGGAGAGTCTTCATCTGTGGAGAGGAAAAGGAACACGAGATGGGAGATTTAAGGCACTCCTGAACTTGGTTGAACTTAGTATCTCCTCACTCAGTTCTTAACAGTGAGTCTTCTAACTCTCCTCATGCCATGTATAGGGTCTGTAGGCATCTTACAAAATGTCCTCAGCTCCACCCTTAGGCACTAAAGTCCTCTACTGCAGCTAATGTAAGCTGGATGGCAGCTCATCAAGTTAACTGCTGGACTCTGCAGTAGCACAAGGAGTCTCCTGGTGAATAAAGAGCCCGAATATGCAGTCCAAAGGAGTTCAGACAATGTTAAAAATGCGACTTTATTGTGGCAGGGAGTACCCAGTAAGGTATGTCAGGCAAAAATACTAGTTCCTGTTCCTCAACACCCAACATAACGCTGACTGGGATGATATCTTACTTTGCGTAGGTTGATGACACTGCCATAGCATAACATCATGGTGAAACTCTATTAGGAAGCTATGCTTAGAGTATAAAGTGTGCTTACATTAATATGCAACATTTTCAGGATCTTGTGCCCTGGTGGGGAAGAGCTGTTCAATTCCAAATGGCTTAATTATTGTTTAGAGTTCACCATTCAGCTGTGGAAAACTCAGTTTCTCCAGTTTCTGTGCTTATCCTTTATACATCCATCTCACTGAGCAGAAGCCCACATGACGCTGTGAGAGAACTCCTGCTGTTTTCCACAGGACTGGGATCAATCAGTTTTTACTCTTCTGTTAATAACTTTGTGCTCAATAAAGAGCCTTAAAGAAAATTTAAAACCTTGGTTTCCGCCATCATAAAACCAGTTGCTGACAAAGTCGTACTGTACCTCTTCTAAGCCAATACTAAAAGGGAAACTGTTAATTGCCATGAAAGCCTCTAGTTCTTTTCCATCTTTGCAACTTTATTTGAAAATAAAGTTACAAAAGGACAGTTTCAATCTTACCTTCTGATTAGATTCAGGTACCAAACAGGAGACATCTTTGTGGCGATCCAGGAATTGTTCAAAGTCTTCATCACTGATAACAAATTTCTCTGCTTCTCTCAGGGCATCCTCACCAGTGTTCTCCCCTTCGATGAGCAGGCACTGGAATACCTGAAGACAGAAAGCACCTGGTTAAGATTTTATGTTTTCACTTGCCTTGAGGAGAAACAACTGTCACCATGACAAAAACCTTCAGTTGTCTCAGTAGCAATGTCTTTAATTTTTCTTTCAGTGGAGCCACACTGACGCAAATTGTCATAAGTGAATACTACATGAAGGGCATGGTGCAGATTTATTTTTAGCAAATTAATATTACAGCGTTCTAAATGTAATTATACAGTCATGCTTCCTGATCAGGTTTCCACAGAAATCTTAACTGCTCTGGCCTTAATAAGGGCACAGATAATCAAAGCTCAAATAAACTTTTGATTGAACCTCAATTGGTATGTCTGTATCATAAATGCCAGTAAGTACTATGTACAATGCAGACTATCAAGTCAATCTTTATTCTTAAAGATTTTAACCTGATTCGTGACTGTAAGTTTAACTGGCTTCAGATGGTCACAGAAAAGATAGGGACGACTCCCCGGGAACAAAATGTAATAGTTTGTCTACTTAACAGCCTTCTTCTAAAGGCCAAGTCCTCAAATACGTTCAGAATAGACCTTGGGAGAAAAAAAGGTGCCTTTGCCATCAACATGCTCTGTAACACCAGTAAGAAAGTAGTCCAGGAAGCTTGATGAAATATTAAAATGTTGTATTTTCCTTACACTCCTTTAGTAGGACCAAGATTTTACTTACAGGGATATTTTTTCCTAGGAAATCATGTGTGTATACCAATTTCCATGAAGCAAATAATGAGAATTATTCCACAAGTTCTCCCATATTTATGTCACATTATCGCTACCCATTTTCAGACTGATAAGGTATTTAACACACTTCTAGTAGAAAATATCATATGTGCACACTAACCACTAATACTCTATAACAGAACATTAATGTCTAATGTACACTTATATATTGCTAATGATATATTAACTCTAATGTATCATTGTACACTAGCTTTTCCTCTTTTTCTCTACATCATGACACATTTTCAAATGTTAAAGGTCTTCTACCTTATTCTTAATATCATGAAAAACCTAGATCTACATACGCTGAAGTAGTAATTTCCTGTAAATGTCACAACAAAAAAAGATTCTTGACATATTGGGCTCCATTTAAGTGCAGAAAGAGACAGAACCTGTCTCAACACCATGTAACACTGACAAGAAGTCTGCTACCACCAGCCCAAGCTGGAGCTGGAGCTGGAGATCTGACTGAGGTCATGAGGGTCTCAGACAACTCCTGGACTTCACTTCATTATTACTTTTCTCTGAACAGGAAACTATGGTATACAACACTACTTTCTTACCTTCCAGCGCACGGGGTTGAGTGCCTTGATCTGCTCATTCATATCTTCCTCAACGTTAAACCTGTTGATCACTGAATTTATTTTGAAAGCAACACCATACCCTCGGCACCACTGTCTCAGTTTATGCAGATTTTCCACATGGTTCTTCTTTCCTTGACCACGGCCAATTAAAACGTTGACATTCTCATCAAAACTATCACATGAAATTGCCAGAATGTCTAAATATTCACCTGAAAACAAGTTTTAAAAATGTATTAATATTCAGTTCCTCGGTTAAAAGCTGTCAGGAGACTGCCCACTTTCACTTCCTTGTGATCTGTCACCAAGTGCCATGTAAATACAGTTCTGTGGAGTCCTCCTATGAACCACAAAAGCCACAGCGGCAGCAGCAGGTTTTTATGTGTGTGTGTGTGTGTGTGTGTGTTTGTGTCCCCAGCATTATGGAGACAGTCTGAGCTATTATTTTATTATCTTATTATACCAAAGAGGCAATAGTACAAACTGCTTATGTTCATAATGTATAATTAGCAGTATTTCACCAGTACTTACGTTTGGTTTGCGTTGACTGTAAATGAACCACTAACAAACCACCTCCCACTTGCACCAAAACCCATCTTTTGGTGAGGCTGCCCCGAGGAGGCTCCCAAACCCCGCCAGTGCTTCTGCACACTGTTGTTTCTCCTTACCGTACTTCTTGAACCACCGTTCTCTAATCAGGCTGCCGTTGCTAACAATGCTGACGCTTGGTAGCTTCAACTCCTGCTTGCAAAACTGGACCAGTTTGCCCACATATTCGCCTCTGTCCTGAAGAAACGGTTCTCCTCCCGAGAAATTGATTTTCTCCATTCCTAGGAAAGGACCAAAGGAAGATGCTGCGAACCTCTGCCTGCCTATCGCCTGCTCCTTCCACACGACTGCAGCCGTAGGAAGAGGGACACAGGGACACCCACTCCCCGCGATAACTTCTTCGACGCCACTTGCTCCTGCCGGAACGCGGCCCCCCGCCCCGGCTCCCACCGGGGGAATCCCCCACCCCCCGGACTCACCCGCCTCCTTGAGCATCGCCAGCCCCCGCTTGGCCTCCTCCAGGGGCAGCACGAAGGAGGTCTTGGCCGTGTGGAAGCAGAAGCCGCACTTGTAGTTGCACTGCCGGGTGAAGTGGTAATTGACGCTGGTGGGCGTCGGGGGCGCGTCGTCCCACTCCCACTCCCGCTCCCGCTCCCGCCGGGGGCCCGCGGGGGCGGTGGGGCTGGGGG
>NW_010972653.1:7380420-7385769 GCF_000737465.1 Haliaeetus leucocephalus
TGGCTTGGCTCGCCTTGACTGGACTTGGCTCGGCTGGGCTGGGCTCGGCTCGCAAGCTGCTGCCAGACGCCCGACGCTCCGCGCTTAAGAGCGCGGCGGCCCCCCCTCCTCTCCCCTCCCCTCCCGCCCCGCCGTGCGCCGTAGCGCGGGGAAGCGCTCGGTTTCGTTTTCCTTTCTCGCAGAAGGGAAACTTGGCACCGAGCCGCGGGCGACGGCTCGCTGTTTTCTTTCTCCCCCCCCACCCCGACCCGCTTCTCGGCCCCGCAGGGCCATCACGAAGCAGGTCGGCTGCCCGGCGCTGGCAGCGGGTTTGAGCCCGTCGAGCACCTGGTCGTGGTTTAAGCCCAGCCGGCAACAAAGCACCACCAAGCTCCTCGCTCACTCCTGCCCCCCGGCCCCAGGGGGATGCGGAGGAGAAAACATAAAAAAAACCACTCGTGGGTCGAGACAAGGACAGGGAGGGATCACTCACCACTTTATGGTCGTGGGCAAAAGACAGACTCGACTTGGGGAAAAATCAAATCTATTTAATATACTACCAATCAAAACAAAACAGGATAATGAGAAGTAAAACCAAACCTTAAAACACCCTTCCCCCCTGCCCCCCCTTCTTCCCGGCTCATCTTTACTCCCAATTTTCTGCCCCTCCTCCCCCCCCAGCGGCACAGGTGGATGGGGAATGGGGGCTGGGGTCAGTCCATCACACGTTGTCTCTGCCGCTCCTTCCTCCTCAGGGGCAGGACTCCTCACTCTTCCCCAGTTCCAGCATGGGGTCCCTCCCACGGGAGACAGTCCTCCATGAACTTTCCCAACGTGAGTCCTTCCCACGGGCTGCAGTTCTTCATAAACTGCTCCAGTGTGGGTCTTTCCATGGGCTGCAGTCCTTCAGGCACAGGCTGCTCCAGCACGGGCTTCCCATGGGCTGCAGTCCTTCAGGCACAGGCTGCTCCAGCACGGGCTTCCCATGGGGTCACAGCCTCCTTTGGGCATCCCCCTGCTCCACTGTGGACCTCCATGGGCTGCCGGGGCACAGCCTGCCTCACCATGGTCTTCACCAAGGGCTGCAGGGGAATCTCTGCTCCGGTGCCTGAAGCACCTCCTCCCCCTCCTTCACTGACCTGGGGGTCTGCACAGGGTTTTTTTCTCACATTCCAATTTCCTCCCCCACTGCAGGCTTCCCTTCTTAAATCTGTTCTCCCAGAGGCACTACCACTGTCGCTGATGGGCTCGGCCTTGGCCAGCAGCGGGTCCGACTTGGAGCCAAGGAAACTTCTAGCAGCTTCTCACAGGAGCTGGCCCTGCAACCCCTCCCCGGTACCGAAACCCCACCACACAAACCCAAAATACACCTGAGGACCCCTTTTGATATGTGTGGGCTCAGTGACTTCAGTTCTTCTGGTCAAAAACGGTGTGACTCATGAAGTAGGGGGAAAGCTGATCTTCTACAACTGCGCTGCATCCTCAGAAACAGCCATGAGCTCTTGCAGGTTTAAACAGGTTTGCATTGCGGAGCACTCCAGGTTAGGGAGCCTGATGACTTCAGATTCATGACAAGAAAATACTTGAAGGTTCTTTAATTCTTGGTCTCCAGTACTGCCTAAAGCACCTCAAGCAAAGCTACTGCACCAATTTGAATATAGGGTTAGCCTTAACAGCAGGAAATGTTGGCAGCTGCCTGAGGTAACACATTGGCAGGGCAGATGGCTGCCGCCCCCTCCCATGGAAACACCAGGGGAGACTGGGACCAAGCTGCCAATTCCCATCTTCCTCAGTTCCTCGGTGGCACAGCAGCTATTGCTGGAGACACCTCCCTCATAGCACCAGTTGCCATCAGCAGTCCTCCAGTGTGTCTAGACACACCACGAGGTCCTCTGTGACCTTATGCTGCCTTCAGTCAGTCTGTCCTCATTCTTGCATGGGCACTTTACTGTTGCCACTGCTGCTAAAGTATGGAGCCATACTCAAATCTCAACACCTAGCAACTGCATGGCGGCCATGGCAGGCTTCAATTGGAGCTTCCCTCACTTCCACTGAACTGCCAGAACTGCTAATGTAGCAGGACAGTCTTTCCCTCATGTTCACTTCTTTTTTTTTTTTTTTTTTTTTTGGAAAAGGGGTAGGAGAACTAGCTTCATCCTGTTTGCAAATTTTAATGGGAAACAAAATCTGCTTGTGAAAAAAAAGTGTTGCCACTATGTTAATTAGTACTGTCATTTGCTATCCTTAAACTCCATCACCTTTCCTTCACTTTCCTGGAGATGATCTACTGGCTCAGTAATGTCTGGATCGGTGAATAACGGGGCTTCAGGTTTTCCCCTTCAGCCAGTTTTTTTGTTATCTCTATCAGCTTTTTCTTGCTGGAACAGATTCATGCCAGTAGGGCAGGACGGGACACTTCTTGCTGTGTCTAGTCCCAGTAATGCCACCTCACAAATGTATTCCTGCAGCAGGATGGGAAACATCTCAGTTCCCAAGGCTTTCCAAAAGTGTCTCAGAGCTTACCAGCAGAGACTATTTCAGTGAGTTACCATGGGAGGAATTATCCATGTGCCCTTCTAGTTCCTTCAGGTTTACGTTAAGACAGAAGCTTAAGGATGAAAGCAGGATTTTCTAATAAAGTAAAGGGTTTGATGGTGACAAACTTGAAAATGGAATTGCAAAAGGAGGAAGACAAGACAATGCAAGTTTAGACTGAAACCTGATATTGAAGTTGCTCCTTGGTTGTTTCAGTGTTTCAATTAATTTGGAGAGGTCTGGTACGCTCTGTTTCCCCATCGCTCCATACATCCCTTCTGTTCCATGTTAGGAACTCTATCCCATGTCACATCTTCTCTGGTCCCAGTTCGAATTCCTTTCTCACCTCATTCCTATCTTTTGTTCAGGTCAAGTTGAGCCAATGCAGATACAGGGAGTACAGCCTTTCTCCCTCCTTTGAGGTAGAAAACTTGTACTAAGAATACTTGTGGTAAGCATGAGATCTTAAAGATAATCACAAGTCTTCAAATTGTGCATCTCAAGAAATCTCAGAAGGACAGACATCACATGCCTATTATAAATGATCTCATAAGCATATTACAAATGCGGAAGGAAGCACCACCAACTTGGCTCAGGAATGCTTTTAATCAAGGTTACATCAAGGAGGGGAAAAGGAAAAATGAAAGTAAGCTCTTTCGCTTTAGTCAGCAGGGAGGGGAAAGGCAACAGTGGCATCAGGAAAAGAGGAAAACAGGAGAGCAAGGAGCCAGACAGGTCAGTGAGGAACACGGCTAGCTTTTCAAGTGCTTTGAAAGCAAAACTTGGCTGCAAGTCAATTGGACCTCATAAAAATGAATGAATAGAAAAGTGGCAGATAAGCCTTACTGTGCATAAAGGTAAGGCAATGCTTGTAGGAAAGAATAATCGAAACCTTGTGTACCTGATGCTGAGCTCAGTAGTGGCAACTACATCTCAGGAAAGAGATCTCAGAGTCACTGTTGCTACCCCTCTGAAATCAATGGCTCTGTGGGAGGCAGCAGCAAAAACTATCATCCAGAAAGTTATTGAGAACAAGGCAGATGGTGTTATTCTGCTGCTTTGTGAAACCTCGGTACGTGTAGCCATACCTTGACTAGCAGTACAGTTCACATCTCCATGTCTTGGCAGGACCTCACGGCATTAAAGAAGTTATCCCTGCATCTAAATTATCAAGGGGATGAAGCATCTGCCCTACAATAGATGGGGGCTCTCATTTCTGACATGACAAAGCTGAGTGAGCTTTAAAAACCCATGAGAGTGATAAATATGCCAAATGTTGAACTGTTATTCACCAAAGTCAGTAATATTATTAGAAGGGGCACTTGTTGAAACAAGTAGGATATGAGTTTGAAACGTATGGAAGAAAATTGTTTTTACATAACAGGTTGTGCCTTGCTGGAAGTTGAGACTACAGGGGTTTGTGGAGGCAGACTGTATCATGGAGTCAAAAAGGGATGTATGAGCAAGGGTCCATAAATAGGTGCTAAAAGGAAGAGATGCAGATGTGCTATCTAACATTTCTAATTTGGTGGCTGTAGAAGCTGGAGGAACATGAGGACGAGGAGAAGGGACCATGGAAAAGCCAGGCTTTTGCACAGCATGTCATTCTGCCAGACAAAATACTGGGCAAGAAGAGCCACTAGTCTGACTCAGTAGTGCCTATTACTATGTTCTTAAAATTACCATCTATTGGCTTCTTGTATAAGGAACCATGTTTTACCCTGTGTCTTCTGGCATCCATACCCAGCTGCCATAGCCATGTGTTTGAGTGATGTGGAACGACGCAGGAGTTCTCAGGTTTGAAAAAGGGCATGTTTTGCTTCAAAGAAAGCCAGTTTGCGTACCTGCTGCTGAGACTGTATTGAAGAGCCTCCAAGGCTGTGTTCCCAGTTCCTGCTCTGGCCCAGTCTTCCACCAGCTTCCTTACCATGGGCAGTTTCCAACTGGTATAGGTGATCTCTAGCTAACGGATACTGCCTACCAGCTGCTTCCTTCTCCCTGCAGGTATGCTGAGCAAAAGATATTTGTGCAGCATGTTTGAGCTGACCAGAGGAAGACATCAAGTTCCTGAGGAATTTCTCGTATACTCGCTTGTAGAGTATATTCTTCCAGAAGGTGCATCAGAACTTTAACTGTAGATATCTCTAAGTGGCAGTTTTCCAACTATTGAAAGGGAGAGATAGGATTCTGCAGAGGAGCAGTTTCTCCTACATTTCCAGTTACATATTTTGAAAACTCAAACATTTTGGGCAACATTAGTCACAGCAGCTGACATGAACCTAACTGTTGCCACTATTTCCAGTGCTTCTGGTTCCTGCCCCTGAGCTGATGAAGGCTGAAACTGGCCATCAGGAAGTTCTGAAAGCACTGAAGGCTAGTAAAAGTCCGTATTACTTCCAAAATTACCCGAGGCCGTTGGTCTTGTTGTCAAGGCACTGGGTAACAGGACAATGGGGTTAAGTTACCGGACAGCTCGGTGCTACTTGGGCACTGCGACACAGCAAACCAGTCACCCCAGTATTGGCTTCTGGCTTGCTTGCCGCTTTGGGCCGGCCCGAAGCAAGCAGAGCGCATTTGCGCTTCTTTTCTTTTTTTTTTTTTTGTTTCGTTCTTTTGAGCCCACCAGGATCGCCCCACGGCAGTCCGTGGGAACGGGACCCTTTTTTGCGGGAGGGGGCAGATCCCGAGGCTAAGACCGGACTGTTTCACTTTCACTTCCCGCCCCTCCACGCGCGGAGCCATCGCCCGCGGGGGCCAAGCCCGTTCGCTCCAGCGCCGCTGAAGCGGGGGCGGGGACCCGGGACCCGGGCGGGGAGGCAGCAAACCCGCCCGCCA
>NW_010972653.1:7385779-7587611 GCF_000737465.1 Haliaeetus leucocephalus
GCGGCGGGCGGGCGGGAAGGGTCACGTCTCTGCTTGCAGTGCGCGGCGCGGATCCCGGAGGCCGGAGCGGTCCTCGACCTGCTGGAGCAATGTCCCGAGCACCAGAGGAAGGGAAGTTTCCCCGTCGTCGTTTTCGAGGGGCTGGATGCCACAGGTAAGGGCAGTGCATGGTTGGAGAGCCGCAGGCGAGAAGCGGTTGGGAAGAGCAACCGGGAACGGGTCTCAGGCAGGCGGTAAGGCTTACGGATTCAAAGCTTCCTGGAAAAGTGTGGCGGGTCTGCAAGAATTAGGAATACCAGCCTGTCTTCTCTTACTTGTAAAAGACCAAACAGTCCATGCTAATTTTCGTTCAGTGGGACGTTCGGTTTCGTTCCGTAAATGAAAGACTACAAAGAGCGGAGTGCTGGAAATTAAATTTCTCGTGCAGATGATGAAACACGCTTTTACCGGAGAGCCTTCAAATAAACGAACTAGAGTAGTGGTAGTCTGGGAAACTGGCAGCAGTTTGTCTCAGAGAGAAATATTAGTTGCCTCCAAATAACTTTGTTTTCTGACTTTTCAGTTAAAGCCAATTGAAAATCCCCTCTAAAAAGAAAGGATTGGGTGACAGCGTGGCAACATCCACATGAACTGTGACCTAGAAAAACGTTGTAAATGGATATATAGAGAAATCGCCATGCATTTAAGGAGTGAAGACTGAAAGCTGGCAAGAGGGAGGGGTGGAAGGCCCTGAGAGTAGGAAGTGGAGTAACAATTCCTGCAACCAGGCTCGTAATCATTTCCCACTGAAAACCTTATCACGACACGCTCAGGTCACATAGTCATATGTCAGAACATGGGCTCCAAGTGAACAGATAGGAGCATTTTTCAGTTTTTAAAACTCAGTTTTATCTGACATGTAATATAACAAATGTTTCCTTCTGTAAATGAAATGCAGGCAAAACCACTGTAACCCAGTCTGTTAAGGACACCCTGAATGGCATTCTGCTAAGGTCCCCACCAGCTTGCATCAGCCAGTGGAGGACAATATTTGATGATGAGCCAGCACCCATTAAGAGAGCATTTTATGCTGCGGGCAACTACATTCTTGCTTCAGAAATAGCGAAAGCATCCACTCAGGCACCTGTGATCATTGACAGGTTTGTATATTTAAGAATTCCTCTTATATCAGTGCTGTCATACAGTTGTTCAGTGTTACAAGCAGAAGTTGTCAATGATAGTCTCTGGGTTTCTTCTTTTTTCTTTATTTTTTAAGTGCTACCTTGCAGATAGTCAGATGAATGTTAAATCAATATTAAATCTTTTAAAGAATAATACGTATGATAACAATAAGATGAGGGACTTCCACCAGTGTAATACTCATAACTGGCTTTAGGACACGTGAAAAGTGTTACATCTTCAGTGAGAAATATTGGAGGCATGGACTGTGCAGCCTGAGCCAAACCAGGGATCTGTGACAAACCTGAGGAGAACAAGGGCTGCTGATCATGGCTATCGCTAAGATGCATCTGAGATACGGGTGGATTAGAATGACCAAGTTTTAGGCAGACTTACTCTTTGAAGATGGAAAACCAGAAATATGCATCCCACTTTTGGGGGTTTGTTTATGTCACTTCTTGTTTTGACTAACTGTGTAGGCAGCTTTCAGTATTACTCTTAAGAAAGAAAGTCTAGATGCACTTTGAAACCCCTGGCTTGTTTCAGAAGATGTACTGTAGTCTCCCCCCACAACACACATATGCAGAAGTTGTTTGCATGGGTGGGAGTGCTATTTTTAACCAGCCGCAAAACTACTGAAATCTATAAAATACAGTGCCTCATAGTGGTGGGACCATTAAATGCAAGTGAAATGCGTAACCATTAATGAGCTCTGTCTTCATTCCCTTGAGGTTGAAGACTGCATGTTCTCTACCAAATCTGTTGCATGTAGTAGGATGGGAACCACAGAAAGGGGACTCAGAGTACTGGGTTTTGACATATAATGTAACTCTTCTTTTGACCTCACTCATTATATGAGAAGACCTTCTCTTGATAGGAGTATCTGGAACACTCTTTGCATAATGTGTAGCTTCTACCGTATGTCTTAATTAATAATTCACAGCAGTTCTGAATATTGCATTGAGTATTATCACTCTGTTAAGAAATAATGGATGGCACAGAACTATTCTTTACATTTCCCTTCAAAATCAGTGTCACCTACCTCATCATTATTGCACTTGTCATTACAGTGACACCTGTCTTCTATATTACTGAAGAATTAGTGTCCTCTTTAAAATTTCTCTCTCCGTTCTGTATTTTCCTGACAGATACTGGCACAGCACAGCTGCCTACGCAATTGCCACTGAAGTAGATGGGAAAGTCCAGGATCTTCCACCAGCTCACGATGAGGTGTACCAGTGGCCCGAGGATCTGCTTAAACCCGATCTTGTTCTTCTCCTTACTGTTGACCCTGAGGAGCGAGTCCAAAGACTTCAGCGTCGGGGGCTGGAGAAGACAAAGGAGGAAGCTGAGCTGGAAGCTAACACCTTGTTTCGCCAAAGGTACACTTTTTTTGTGGAATAAGAGGATGGAGGCAATCTTGGCTCCTGTGGGATCAGTAGCAAATGTCCCACTCACATTACTGGGACAAGGAATTCCTATGTCTAAGCTTTTGGGTTGGGTTGTTTTTGGAAAGGATTAATGGCTGACAAGGTAAATTCTGTCACTTCTCATTGAAAGTGTTTGCAGGTGAAGAACTTCATTCTCCTGCGAAGGAGCTTCGAGTTAAACTACTTGTATCTTGCTACTTGCTGCTTTTATTGTAGTACCTTTCTTACTGAGATCACGAAGGAGAGAAACCTAAAAATTCCAGACCTAGGAGGCAAGAAGTTGAAACACATAGGTTCTCCAGAAAAGTCTGGAATTGATCTCCAGATGAACAGAATAAAATTTAGATCTCCTCTTGTAGATGTCTTTAGTTGTGCTAAGTGTCTCAGGTGCCAATATAGTCAATACCTTCAATGGAGCCTTTGAAGTGATTCAGTTCACCACCTGCTTGTTGCTCAGTGATCTAAGCATAAGTATCTAGAGCCATCTGATACTATCTGAGACATCTGCATGAGGCTGGCAGATGTGATGAAGAACCTGTGGACACTTTCTGGACGAGCAACTGGAAGCTAAATGAGATGGTCCAGAGCATCTCAAACAGTACTAGATATATTTGCTTAAGCAACTGAATTGCACCCTAGCTATCCTACTTCAGGGTGTGCTGAATTGCTGTCTAGGCTCTGCCAAATGTATTGATCAGATCACCATCATCTACGGTGGACACTTAAATACCTAGTGCTTGTGTAGATACCTCAGTCTAGACACCTGAATGTTTGGTGTCTGTATCTACAAACGCAAAGCTGAAATCTACCTCTAGGGTTTTAACATTTCTGGTGATGATATACCTTAAAAATATCCATTGCTTAATTCTGACAGAAACTCTGTGCGAACACATGGTTCATATAGTGGGACCTGCAGAGGGGTGGGTGAGCTAGGGAACATGCTGCCATTTAAGAATCTTTCGTGTTCTCATTCTGTTACTTCTTCGTCCTGTCAGAAAGCCTTTGGTTATTTCCACTTATTAATTATGTCAACCTGGATGTGAGAACATTCAGAATCTTGCTCGATTCCTCTCATGACTTGTGGCCCGAATGTTTGGCATTATTAACTGTGGGACCGTAGAAAATGATATTCACATCCTCACAGGCTAAATGTGGGAGAGCTCTGCATTATGAGAAGGCTTATAGTCTAAGCGAGGAGTTTTTCCTCCTGTATTTCATCCCAGTTTTCATCTGGTTAGCAAAGTTGATCAGAGGAAAGGGTTGAACGATGTGTCAATTCTGTAATCCAGTCAGTGAGCATACCTACACAATGCCATGCCATATAGTTCAGGGACACCTTAGCAGGCTCCAAATAACTTAATTCAGGTGTTAGAAGCAGGCTGTCCACTGTACTGCTATACCAGATGTTACCCAGTGCCAAGTTGTAAAGAAAGAAATACTTTAATGCCATGCCATGTGAATATGGATAGAGCTCTGGGAAGCCGTGTCAAGGAAACTGCATTCTGAGGCTCGCATTGTAATAGTTACTAGTGGTTTATTGCTCTTTGCAGTAGATTTAATTCTTAACTTCATATTAGATTTTTTTTCCTTTGTATCTGTAGTGTGAACACTTTCTTCTGAGACTGATGACTAATGCCATTTCATATCCCTGCAATTTGAAGTTTCATTTCTCTTGTTTTGTTTTTAAACAGGGTTGAAGAGTCATACAGGAGGATGGTGAATCCTGCATGCCAAGTGGTTGATGCCAGCCCCTCCAAGGAAGAGGTTCTCCAGACAGTGCTACAACTAATTAAGAAACACAGTGCTTTGTGAAAGCAACTTCTGTGTAACAGCACTTCAAAGATACTTTTTAGTGCACTTAAAAGACACTCTTTATTGCCCCTCTGGGTTTGGTACCTGAAAATGCACTGTGATGGGTTTTGTCCCACAGGAGAATCTTCTCTTTCTTCTGTCAACAGTTACCTGTGCAGGTTATCTGTTTCACTGCTGCCTACTGTTCTTTTCTATGTAAAGCAAAATACTACTCACATTATTCAGCATTCTTAGTAAAGCCACAAACATACCATGGTCTATTGGGTCTGGCTGAGACAGAGCTGATTTTCCCCGTAGGAGCCCTCCCAGTGCTGTGCTTTGCATTGGTACCTAGAAAGGTGTCGGTAACACCCCAGTGCTCTGGCTACTGTTGAGCAGCGCTCGCACAGCATCAAGGCTGTCTCTCCAACATTCCCCCTCACCAGTAGTCTGGGGGGTGGGCAAGATCCTGGGAGGGGACACAGCCGGGACAGCTGACCCAAACTGACCAAAGGGATGTTCCATACCATATGATGTCTGCTCAGCAATAAAAGCTAAGAGAAAGGAGGAGGAAGGAGGGGCATTCATTACTTACATTGGTCTTCTGGAACAACCGCTACGAGTACTGAAGTCCCGCTTCCCGAGAAGTTGCCAGACATTGCCTGCTGATGGGAAGTAGAGAATAAAATCTTTTGTTTTCCTTTGCTTTCGCATGTGACTTTTGCTTTTGCTTTATTAAACTGTCCTTATCTTGACCCACAAGCCTTTCATTATATTTCCTCTCCCCTGTCCAGCTGAGGAGGAGGAGTGATAGAGGAGCTTTGGTGGGCATCTGGCATCCAGCCAGGCTCAACCCACCACATACGGTCATGTACGAGGTACCTCAGAGTGCTCTCTGACACTATGACATTTCAAGATGCTATCGTGTTGCACCTTCATCACCAGGAGAACCTGTTCCTGCATCCATTGTGTACCAGAATTCACTGGACTGCAGCAGGAGCATGAGATGCCCAAGGAGAGGCTGGAATGTCATCCAGCAGTAAAACAATAAAATGGTCCTAACATTTAGGCACAGGCAATCCAGTGGCCCAGTGTTGCTGGAATAGAGGATGAGCAGCTGCTGCTGTGATTGGCATCCTGGGACAAATGTGTCATAAGTGAGGGCCAGTAAGCACCTAGGCCACTAAGTAATCAAGTCCAAGCCTGTCAGCATATGCAACTGAAATATCAATTCATTTCAGAGGGAAACAGAATGCTGGCCTATTAGAAACAGAGACCTGAGAAGAACCTGAAATTAAAAACATTTTACAAATGATTGCTAAAATATTTTTCTACAAAACGTTTTCTCTATCCTATTAGTCTTTGTTAATGTGAATTTGTGTTCTTCTGAGAGAATATGAAATGGGAAACTGCAGAGAATCTGGGCAATGGGAACGATTGTACCTTTTCCCTTCACCTTTTCTTGTTTTTGCACGTTGAATGTGGAAGCAGGCTACCATCGAGTTTTCAGCTCTGCAAAGGCTTATTTTTATGTACATTAGTTTCACTGTTGTTACTCCTAAGTGTAAAACTAAACATATGAATAAGCCTTCGTGGGGTCAGAAATGGCCTGCAGATCCGGAAGGAACATAACTGAAAGGTAAATTTGATTTAAAACACTGTTTTTACTTCCTTTCCTGTGTTAAGCAAGTGCAATTATCAATCAATCTGTCCTGTAAACAAAAATGTTCTCAGTGCTGCAGTTCCTATATACAATCTGTATATGCAAGGTGATAGAAAGGAAAACTTCAAAAATACATTTTATTCGTGCACTGTTTAATGTTTGTGAGTATATGCTATTAATATCACACCTTTATACATACTAGTAATATATGCTGTTGTATTTGGTGTATTATTTGTATAACAGTAGCCTTGGGATTTGCCGTACATGCAGACTGAAAATACATAGTTGTAGGTGCTCCACTTTAGAAATTATGAAGCATTCAGGTATTCAGTCCTGGATATAGGAAGTTCACATATGAAGGGCATCACTGCAATGGATGTTTAGGGTACAAATAGTGTGCCTGCCCTGAACATTGCGTAGCCTTAGCTTTTCTGGGTAAGAGATCACATGGCCTGAGAAACACCACATGCAAACTTGCACATGAAGCCAGACTGCTTGGGTTCTGATGCTGAGTTCTTAAAAGTGTAGGTTTGTATTTAAAAGAGTGCTGATAATATATATGCGAGTGGCGTCAGACACTATTAATTACACACATGCAGTGCATATTCATAGTCCACGTTTGTCTTTAACCCAAAGCTCCTTAGGCAGACTAACAGAACAGCAGAGCAAGATAGACCAAACCCACATTCCCTTTCTCATGTCTTTGTTAGAATTAAAGGTCTGCAAGAGGTGGTGTGCCACATGCAGTATGTTAATGTGCATAATCACTCCCATACTTCCCATTTCTGTGGCATTTCTGCCACATTTTTGTCCACAGTGTCTAAAAAGACTGCACTGTTACTTTAATTTACATTTATAACAACTGTAGAGGTTTGTCACTGGCTGCTGAAACGCAGGCAGGTCTGAGAGAGGAGCAGCAGGAATACACAAATGCCGGCCATCGCGCACCCAGCAAGAGCATCATCTGCTTCGTGTGTCAGAAACTGTTTTGCTGGGCTGTTTGATGGCCACAAGAGGTCAGGATTTTGGTTTCAGCGCCTAACAGACCTGAAGCTCCGACTATTTCCATGCAGATTCAGAAAGTTAGGCTATTTCTTGGTAGATAAAGCTGGTTTTTTTGCAGCTTTGGAGTGTGATCGTTGTGTAAGAGTGGGAGGTTAGCCTGTGACACAGGGCTGGCCTGTGGCCATCAGCTTCTGCCACACTGTGCCAAGTGTGGTCAGCCCCTGGAGCATCCCTGCTCACCCGCAGCCAGCTCATTGTGGAGGCCTGGCGTTAGCTAGCACAGACGAAGGCTGCTCTCTGTCAGTCATCCTCAGGGCAGAGGACATGCCAAAGCCTGTTTCTTTTATTACTCTCCCAGGAAATTCAGTAATTTGAGAATTTACTGATTTACTAGTACAGATCTAGCTTTAGGACATGATCCTGCAAAGGTCCTGATACTACAGTCCTCAGAGCATCTGGGGTGTTAGACCAGTAAGGTACACACAGAGGGACTTAATTTCAAGCTTCTCAGTAGTTCTGTTAAAGTCAGTGAATGCAGCCTTTACTGAACAATAAATGTTATTTATAAATCTCAAGTGTTTCTTGAAGTACAAAACAATACTTTTTTTGGCCCAAATTAAGCTTTGTGTACTTTTTAGTTATTAAAAATGCCTCCAAGAGTTTTAGATGAGAGAATTTTGCAAGAAATTTTATTTTATTTTATAGAATTCACCATAGTATTTCAAGCTCCTTTTTTTCTGAATTTTAATCTCATTTGCTTCCATTTTTTTAGTCTAGAGGGGAATAGATACTTAAATAAAACGGTATTCAGTTGCCTAAACATAGACATCCACAGACAGTTAGTCTCCCTAAGGTATCTGAGATGTCTGCGTGGGGCTGCCAGATATGACACGAGACATTTGGTTGAGCTGTTGATCTGCAGAGTGGCAGCTGGAGGCCTGCAGAGATACTATATGGTGCCTAAAATGGCACTATTCACCCATTTAAACAGTGAGAGGGTTAGAAAGCAGCAGTGCAGCCTCTTTGGGCTGTACCTGTATTAGCAGGTGGCCTGGAACAAGTAGGGCAGATCTGTAGCACAGAGGAGCTGGCGCAGAGGACCCAGCGTGTGCCCTCCATGTATTTCAGAGATTTATTTCAGACCAGCTCTAATCTGGTCACATTGACTGGTCTCGTGTTAGCGGCTGTAGCGCAGTAAGTGTGCTCCTACACCAGATCTTTTGGTTTGGGTTTGTCTGCATGGAGTCCAGTTCACAGATGCCAGGAGTCTTCCACGACATGAAGCAAAGCGTGGTGAGGAGGGGCGGTCAGGAGGAACACTTCAGAAGTGCATTCCTGATCCAAGCTGAAATGCTAATGTGGGTGTATTATGTAGATGTAATGTAGAAGCAACATGTATCTCTTGGAAAGGTTTCCTTGGAACCAAACCAGACTTTGGGTCCAGTTTCTTCAGTGTCCTGACTGAGGGCTAACGTGGAACATCCTACAGCTCCTTTTGGTCCCCGGTCCCAGGTCCTCTGCAGGGGGTAACCATGGGACGAGAAGAGGGAAGGGTGGATTTTGGTACATGCTTGGCCTCATCCTGCCGTAGCATGGGGTGTAGCCATGGTGCTCACCCAGTGTTCGGAGTAGTAAGTGCTGCTGTAAGCAACCACTTGTAAGCAAATACCAAACTTCAGCAGTGAAAGGTAAGGCTGGTGTTCAAACATTCCTCTCCCAAAGATAAAAGTTTGCAAGACCAAGACTAATTCCCCGAAGTCAGATGCTAGGAGGTGACACACAGGCTCTTTCAGAAGACATGAAATATCTATCTCCATTACAGATACAGTTTCATAGTCACGATTTTTACCATTATTTTCTGTACAGGTAACAAGCAACTTTATATACAAAGTGATGTTTTATCAAGTAGGAGTTCACTGTGCTTAGTGCCTGGAACTAACGCGTAATAGCTAGAGAGGCCAGTTCTTCACCAGATTTTCTTCACTGTTCCATATTTTATGTCTTTTCCCCATAACATTACCAGCTTCTAGAAATTTGCCTGAAAACGTGCATGCTCTCTCCGCTATCAATTCCTGACAGTTTCAGAGGCAGGAGAGTCAGGACACTCCATGGGACTTTGATGGAAGGAAAAAGGTCTCTCTTCAAGCCCAGGATAAGCAAAGGCCCCAAAGAGTTTTTATTTTTATTTTCCCTTTTTTTTTTTTTTTAAGGAATGAGTAATTGGTAGTTGTCTGTTAAAATTCATTAGCTTTTTCAGTCCCAGTTCCCCTATTTTCTTAATTTGAATATTTGAAGAAACACATAAGACTGAATTGTTGCTGCAGGGGGCCGCACTGACTTTGATCTTTTAAATGGAAAGCTATGTTCAATAAAATTAAATCAGCTTTTTTGTAAAGACAAAGATCATCACCCTCTGGCTTAATTTAACTAAACAGATGTAGGGTTTATGTAAATATGCAGTCATTGTAATGTGAAACAAAAGCTAGAATACCCTGCCATTAGGGTAAAAATGCATTCTGTGTTACCAGCTGGTCAGTCATGACCTTTTATTCAGCCATAGAGACAGTGCATGTCATGTATTCCAAAGCAGGGGAAATATGATGAAAAATGCCATGTCCACAAACTCATTGTTTATGAAAAGAGCCAGACAGATAAAGCCCCATTTTAAGCATGCGGCAGGTACAGAATGAGCTCCAGTGGGGTAATTTACTTTTTCTGCCGCTCTCCCTCTCCCTGGCACCAGCTTTACAGGTGAAAGGTTAGTGCAGTCTGCATATTTCCTTGGGCTTTCAGTTTTCTTTTGCGAAAGATGCTGTAATCAAGTGGGCACATCTTTTTTTGAGAGGACAGAAGACAGAACTTCTGCAGAGGATCTAGACCACCTCCCACAGCTGTAAGTCTCCTGGACCAGTGACTCTGAGGCTTTTGTGGGTGATACGGACACTCTTATACTGGACCATTTCCAAATAAGCCTTCCTTGACTCTAGTGGTATTAATCAGACTTGCACGAGGTTGGAGCGGTAAGTAATGATGCACCACGCTAATGAGTCTCACCTGCTGATGCAAGCAGATTTTGGTGTATTGACACACAGAAGACACTTTACTGCTGCTGTCTCTGAAATTTGGTCTGTATCCATAGCTGCATGTACTCCTTGTTCCCAGCCTGTAAGCTTTCGGGGTGAATGCTCTATTTCATGACTGCAGCTCCCAGAAACTTCCCTTTCCTACCTGTATTCCAAAGTGCTGGCAATACAGAGCTTCAGACATCCCTGACACCTATCTTGTTCCTCCAAAAAAAGAAATTCTCAAACATCTTAAGACTATTTTTAGTATTCACTCCAAAATGGGATGCAATTCTTCTGTGTCAGGTTGGCAAAAATGTCTCTGTGCTAATATTTTCATTTGAGCTTTCTCGCTCTACAACAATATTTTACTGGAGCTGATTACCTAAGTGTGTCTGTTCTCAAATGAGCTATAGAGACATTCCTTAATAATGTAGTTCATGTATTATTTTTGTCTACTACGTATGTGCACTGCCCCCAAAAATATCAGTTTTGCTCTGCTTTTCCATTTTCCACATGAGATTTGTTTGGTAAATGGAATATAGGCTATTTTAGTAAAGGGAAAGCACTTACAGTCAGCTTTTATTTAGCAGTTCCCAGCTTCTGAAGTGCCGTTGGGTTTAACTGTGGTATTTGGGATCAGGAGCTTTTAACTGGGTCTGACTCTGCCTCCCCCTAGCAGCACAGCTCCTCAGCTACCAGCAGCATTCCCATATGACCCTTGTAACACAGCAAAGAGTTCAGCTCTAGAGTTCACCTACCTTAAAATTACAGTTGCCTCCCTTGGAGGATGCATCATCTGTGCAAGAAACTGCTCTCAAAGCGCTGTAAAAAGCCTCTCCTTTTTCTGTGTGGGAGTTTCACTGAGCAGACAGCTAGGAAATGATCTGAATGTGGGCTCTGCATAGGAAATTAAAACTTATTTATCTGCAGCTGCAATTCAAAGGAAGCACCTATATGTAGCATTGCCAGCAATTGCCAAAAATAGATTCACTTTCTCAAAGTGTTTGATCTTAGGAAGAAATTGCTTGGCATTTTACAAAGGTTTTCCTATAAATCTGAATCTGTTGGGACAAAACCTGTTGCTCACATAAGTGTCCAGAGACACTGGATCTACAGGGTGGTTTTTCAGGATGATTTCACAATATTCGGAAGGGACAGGGGTTGCTACCCTCATCTTCTTTTCCAAAGAAGTTCTTTGGGCAGTTCTTTTCAGGGCAAAACAAAAGAGCAGCTGCAGAACTGTCCTGGAGAAGGGGAGCAGAATGGTCTGCAGCCACTTGTACATGCAAATTCACCGGCCAGAACGGTCCCTGATGTCCACCCTGATCACAGAGCCCTGGGACACTGCCCATGCCGCAGAAACCTGATCAAACAAAATTGCAGGAGGCTGCAGAAAGCCCCTCAAGGAGGACAAAGGAAAACAGGAAAAGTCTTCCAACACAGACAAAACAACCTGGGAGCTGCTCCGGGTTTGCAGCCCAGCAGGCAGAGGGGAGATCTAAGTCAGAGGGGAATCAATGAGGGCTGTGCTCAGCCCATGTCATAATAAAGAATAAGACAGGAAAACCAAGGCATATTTAAACAAAAGGCAGGCTCACAGGAACACACATTTCCCCCCTGAAAGGTCATGCCACAAAAACCACAGTAAATATTCCATACAAAATCATCAATGGAAAAAAATGAAGAAAATGCAAAGGGTAGAGGCATTTCTGTTTCAAAAACTCTTCACCTGTGACAGAATCACACTGATGCAAGAATGCAAGATTGCAAGGATGCTGGACTGGATGCACACCATCATGAACTGTACATATGTGTATGTGTGCATGCGTGTGTGTATGTGTGCATATCTGTGCTGGGGGAAGGCATAGGGAATTAAATCTGTCACTGAATACATAGTTTAGCTATACGACAGGAATTTTTTTTTCAAATGCCTCCTGCCTGGAAGTTTAATGTCTGCCTCTAAGGAATGGCAGCTGTGGGTCAGTGGATCCCAGAAGTTCACCCAGGCTTCTTGTATAGCTCACCAGTGGGGAGAAACGACCCATGCATAACCTGATCCATGCAAGGGACACTCCAGTGGATGCAATGCTCCACGTATGTTGTTTTGCCTCCCTAGATGTGAATGCCATTTAGCCTGCTTCTAAAACCACTGCATATGTTACTCACTCTGCACTGTGATCCCTTAGTAGACTGTGACTTCCCTCACATAGGAAAGACAAAGGTGGTGATTTCCTAATCTTTTCTCCACAGGGCTACAGGAGCAAGAGTGCTCTTATTCCCAAGGCAATTTTAGCCTGACTCTTAGCAGAGAAAAGAGACAAGGGATTGAACCTCTGAAGGCAGAGTAAGAATCTGACCTGTGATTGAGTCTTCCTGGAGCGCATTTTATCAGTCTGCTGTAAAATGGAAGAACATTTCTGTCCCTGTGCGCTCAAGGTCGGTGGGTGAGGCCTGGCCAGTCTTTTCACTGGAAGTGTGCCACCAAGGTGAGGTTGCAGTCCTGGACAGATGCGAGTAATGCGTCCGATAAGGAGGAGGATTTAATATGCACCTTCTGCTCAGTCTTTCCTCTTTGGTACTTTTGGAGACCTTTAAGCTGTGTGTAATTGCTCTAAGGAGTTCTTTGCTCAAAGTCTACGCTCTGCATGTAAAATGCAGGTACATCATTCAGACTTCTGACTTCATCTTTGGCAGACAGATAGCAAAAAAATGATATCTTGATCAAGTTTTAAAAAACATCAACAATAGGTATAGGAGGAGTGTTTTGGACATGGTTAAAACTCTTAAACCAAACCTAGCAGCCCAAGAAACTGCTCAAGAAGCTTCTGAAGCTCAACTTCTCTCATACATACACCTCTCCCTGCCTTCACCCAGGACTATAAATGCTGAAGCAATGAGAACTCCTGTTTTCAGAGGGGTCTGTATCAGTAAAACCACAGCAGGCTTGAAAGCTTTGCAGGAGGCTTGTTCTCACCATTGTTTCACCTCTCTGAGGGTTTGTTTTTGCTTTGTTCTCTTCCTCAGCAGCTGTACTTACTGAGAGAGAAAAGAATATATTGTAGATGGTGATGGTTCATATCCCGCAGGAAAAATTGTAGAGGTAAGTGATTTTTGCATTTCCCATTGCCAGGTTAAGGAGCAGAAAATAGCAGTAGAATTGGAGGTATTGGCATAAGACGGGGTGAAAAGATGACCAGTGGGAAGGAGGGGTTGAAAGATCTCTGTAATCAAGTTCTTTTTTCTAGTTCCCACCCTACAGAGAAACAGCTTTTTGGTAAATATCAAACCTTGCTTTACCTTGGTTTACAGTATTGCAGAGAAAATAGGCAGGAACATACTAGCACACTGCAGGAGAAAAGCAAATAATGTCCTTTGCTTCCAGCCATGCCAGTGGTAAGGCCAGTTGTGATAGGGAAAGCCCTGAATACAGTTTCAGTAAATCCAGCACAGCTGGGGCATCAACAAGTCTGTGGTTTGCTTTTGTCTCCCGGGATTGGGGTTGCATTAATGTTACATGCACAGCCTGTGGAGCTGGGGTAAGTCACAGAAGTCGGATCTGGGTCTGAACTCCTTCAGAGGTCACGGCTGCTTCAGCTGGGGATTTTGGGTTAGGTCCATTACAGATTATCACTCTAAGCTCTGATATTCTTTGTCAGTGTGGAATTAACAGGATCCACATGGTGGATTTGCAATCTAATATCCAGATGTGGAGAGCCCCGGGCACTAAGCCCCCGGCCTTTAACAGGAGCTGTGCACATGCTGAGGCTCAGGCTAGCAGGTCCTGTGTGTTGGTCAGCGGTGAGAAAGCGTCTCACCCTGTTTCAGGCAGTGGAAGAGGTTTACAGCCTCAAGATATACTCATTTTCAAGTGCTTCAATAAGAAGAATCAAATATTTGAAGCAATGGAGTTGTATGGGAAATACTCAAAGGAATTTCAAAAGACCACTCTGTCCTCATAATCTGTTCTATAGCATAAAAGGGCATGGAAGGAACAGCATTTCTTTTAGACAAATATCTCATTTCTTTTGCCAAATGTTTTCTTTTGTAAGGGCTCTCTGCCCATCCCAGACAGAAGTAGGGATCTCCAATTGCATGCTTTTTCCATCACCAACTGTCTGCCTGCATGCATGACCTACTGATGTCCCTGGTGATCTGTGCAGAGACTAGTACAGAAAGGAGCACTGTCTCTTGACATTAAGATCCTCTTTTTTTGGCCTCTGGAAAATGACTTTTAGTGTGAATTTGGGGAGTGAATTTTGCCTGAGCCAGGCTCCTGTACCGTGAAATCCTCCCCTTGCAGGACCACAGGGGCCTGAAGGGAGATGCAGGGAGCTGGGTTCCCCTCCATGAAGCCTGGGAGGGAGGACAGAGCCCGAGCGACCCAAGGGAGGTGACTCTGGGTTTTGGCAGGCTCCATCAAAGGTCTACAGGCCCTGGGGCTTTATCCGCAGGGTGGCCAACATCTGACAAAACAATCTGCTGGAAGCCTCATTGAGGGAACCTTGCAGACTTTCCTGCCGCTTGCCCAGATTTCCCCACACAGGGAGCGGATCTGGCACAGGCGATGCAAGCAGTCTGATTCCAAATGCACCGTGCCATGAATTGCATCAAAGGGGGAAGCGCTGCAGATGAGACAACAGGCTCCGACCCACTGGCCTTGCTCCATTTACGTGCCTAAATCTGTTGGCATGCCAGTTCCTTTTCTTTTAAGTTTCTCTTCTTTACTCCTTCTATTAATCCAGTGTATCAAGCACGCTTGTGCATAAAGGGAAATCTGCACTCTGAAGTTGGTTGCAGTTCCGCAAGCCGTCCTTTAGAGTCGGTGTATAGATAACACAGAGCCACGAGAGGGAGCGAGAGTTCTAAATAAGGCAGTTGGGATTTAAGAGGGGGTTATACCTCTGGATAAGCACAGTCCGCTTTAGAGTGAGAGAAACACATAAAGCATAAAGAGCTGGAAGAACGGGGGTGTGCTTGTGCTCAGAAAGCATGTGGTTGTATTAAAAGGTGGAAAACCAAAAGATAGTTTAAAGCCATTTTGATACATGTGGTAGGCGTTGGTTTGGGGTTTTTTTGATTCTTGACTTCTTTTTGTAGAGAACACTGGCTAAGCTGCCTAAGCTGCCAAATGGCATAAAGGTGTAGCTTTTACAAGTACCGTTATACCATCCCTCTAAGAGAAAGGGAAAAGGGGAATATTAAATAAGGTGATTAATATGACCCTCAGTTGCACAGAATTTAAACACAATACTTTATCTTTACAACAGCACTGCTGAAGCAAGGTTTGCCTTTTCTGTCACTGTTGTCATTGTGTGGCTATGACCAAATCACCCAAACTCACATCCTCAGGGATAATTAGGTAACTAATATTCAGAAAAACTGCAGAACTGAAGTACCTAAATAATACTGTAGTCCTATTTCCCCTTTGCCTCATTTGCTGTATATGTCTGAAATGAATGCGTTACCACTTCTTCCACTCACAGAGAAACTGAACATGCTCAATACACTAAAGAGCGTAAGAAGATTATATGTTGCACGTACCTGGGGCTCAGGGGCTTTCATTGTTACAACTAGCATAAAATAACTGGATTTTTTTTTCACGATGCTATTTTTTGTTCAAGTGCATCCCGGGCTAGTTTTCCATGCAGCCATGAAGAAGGCATGCCACTGAGGCTACAAGCCAGGTATTCTGATTAAAAAGTCAAGATCCCCAGAGCTCTGCAGCGAGGCACACATGGCATTGATCTGGATTCCTATTACAGAGCTGTCTTTTGTGTCTCCCAAGTTTTATCAGTTTGCTTTATTGTAATGGGTTCATTCAGGCTGCAATAATTAAGGGCGTGTCAGATTTTTCCATAATACGATCTTATTTTTCAATGAGCTATAAAATTTCACTCTTGGCTGCAACTTGACAGATGTAGTTGAGAACCTGCTGCTTTTAAAGCATTTTTGAATGCCTTGAAGCATTCTTTGAACCAAATTGGGCCATTATGAAAAAGCGGACTGCACTCCATAATATGCTAGTTCTAAAAACCTCTTTCAAGTCAGTAGGAATTCCTCCCCCTCCTTCTCCTGATACCTTTCAGGCCACAAATAATGGCAGGAGTCATATGAATTACTGGTGTTAAAGATATTACAAAATTTCATTGTAGAGCTATCATGTTAGCTCCATGTTTAAGGTTGTATTGAGTTTTGATTTTAAAGCAGGTGAAAAATTTAATGTTGAAAAATTAGTTGCGGTGCCTCAAAAATTACATGTACTGTGTAAGTCCATGCCTCTTCTAAATGGTGTAAGTACTGGTATTTATGGTGAAAGGTGTCTGAAACATGTCCTTTTAAGACCTCATTTTTAGTTTCTCATAACTTTGCCAATCTTTCTGAGTTGAAATATCCCCTGCAGCTTGCTTGCCCCAGGGTGAATGCTTTTGGAAAAGGGTTAGTAAAACATCGAGGAAAAACATTGCAAAAATCGTGCGCTCATTCCCCAGCATATGCAGGAAAAGATGAGTTACTTCACCCATTTTAGAAAGTTTCAGCCACCATTTTGTTGAAGGACTCTAGCATCTCTGTGGTTTGCATGGCATCTGAAAGCTGACTTGTGGGCTACTCCTGACTGGGGTGTCAGAAACTTGTAGTGGTCACCAAAAAAAGCTCTCAACATCTGGCCAAGTCATAAGCCTCTGCAGCCTTTCAATTCACTGCAGTTCAGAGGAGGCTTGTTAAAAAGCCCTGATGCTCCTGTTGGTAAGCACAGGCTAACGGGGCTGAGCAGAACTTGCCCCTCGCCCTCATCACCCGCATCCAGCATTGGGCATTGGACAAGATGGCACAGGGCTGCCTCTGCCCACTCTCCCAGCTCACCGCTGGGGCTGCTGGGCAGTTAGAAGAAGAGCTCTGTGATATCAGCCTAAGGATCCAAAAAAATGGGGATGAGCCAGAAGCAAGGAGCTACATACTCGAATGTGCACAATGGAGGACCACTCTCCATATGGAGCCAAGGGGCAGAGCTCATCATCATTTGAGGCTCAAGCCGCTGGTGAATGAGACGGGACTCACCAGGTTCAGTCCGACAAAATGTTTTCTTCTGTATCCTCACCTCGCACACTACATGAGATGGATGGGATTCAGGAAATGGATCAAGATGGGGATTTAGCAAAGCCTCTTTAGGAAGGACCCTCGTCTCACTAGAGACATAGAAAGCAGTGAAGGGTTTGCATCCACTGGAAGGCTGGGCAGGTTGTTAAAGCAGAAAGTGATACCCAGTCCTGCCCTCTGACTGTGAAGCCCTATGCAGTCCTTGGTGGGGGATGATTTTTCTCCCGAGCCCCTCCAAAGAAACAATGTGACAGCAGATCCAATGTGGGGCTGATTTTTTCGAGTAGATATCAAATTCAGAGCAATCTGTCTGAACAACATTCGGTCCCCAGAGCTGTCCCCTGAGGAGCCACCTCCTTCTTGCAACACATGGCTTGTCCCCGGCCGGTCACCTCCATCCTTCCCTTTGCGCAGGCAGATGGGCCAAGTCTGGGGCAGGTCTAGCCGAGCCCCAGGGCTCTTGCAGGGTCAGGTCACCCTACATCCCTGGGTAAGCAGCATGAATCATTTTTTTATTCATAGGTGGTAACTAAGTGTGTGTGATCCTCATTGTAGTGCCTACCAGGGGACATCTGGTGTCTGGTCTGCAGCAACGCTGAGCTTTCAGGGTGACAACCGGAGTCAGTGGGGATTATGCTCGGAGTAAATAAAGTGCCCTGCGATAAATAAAGTGCTGTAAAACAACATTGGCTGAAAAATCTGGGAGCTGGCATTTCAAATCAGGATTTAACAAATGAGGAGAAGGTTTTGGTGTGAATATTTGTGCCTTTTTCCTCATCCATAGCAGGAGAAGGGTGAGAACTATTCATGTCATAAGGATGTTATCAGGACAAATCCATTTGGGAAGCATTTGCTTACTATCCTGATGGAGCCATAGACAAATTCGTCATGAAATGACTAATCTGTTTCCCATGACTGAAGCTTTCTGCAGGGTCATTCCATTGAAGTTTCATTTTGAAAAAGGACAATAAAAGTAAAAGTTTCCCAATATTTTTCAGCACAAAATATACACAGTTTTTGCTACAAAGTGAACCCCCCCCCCGTTTTAATTTGTTTAAAAATGGCAAGTTGGCTTTACCCAGGATTTTTTTCCTCGGAATTAATAAAAAAAAAAATTAATATGTTTTTGCTTCTCTTTGTGTGGAAACAGTTTGAAATGTCAGAAGCTTTGCTTAATTGGAAAAAAACAAAACAAAACAAACAAACAAGTAATTCTCTAAGAGCTCTATTATTCTGAGAAATGTCTAGAAGCTCTTTTTGTCAATGGCTACCTTCAGATGACTTCAGTGGTGCTAGAATTTTCTTCTTTGATCTTGGAAATGCATCCATGGCATCAAAGTGTATGAGGACCTTAGTAACAGCATTTTGGCTTTCAGATTTGCATAAATCCAGGAAAGAGCGTAGTGTTAGAGCTCAGTGTCAGAGATTAACAAGGTACCATGTTTAAGCAAAGTGTGATTATTGCTGACCAAAGTGGATAAAAGAATACATGCAAATAAATCAAAGGAATATAAATATTAATAGTGATAAAAATAATAATAATAAAGCATAATTCTGACAGCTTCTGAGGAATGAGGATCTGTGATTCTGCTTGAGATGAAAATCAGGATTAAGTCAAATAAATTATAATGGTATAGATGACAAGGGCATCAGATCCAGGTTTTTCCAGACAAGCAAGAAGCAGCTTGTAGCAGGTTACATTTCAGTCAGTACTTCAAAATGGTGCAACAAATTTGAGTAAATTCTTATACGAAACAGAAACATAAATCTAGGCAGCAAGAATGAAAACACAGTTTAGAATGGACAGTAGTTTGGACAGGGTGATTTTCTTCAGCTATCTTGCTCTGGTATATGTTGTTGTTCTATTCAAAGTAATACACATGGTTTGAAGTCATTGTGTCTTTCATTGAAGACAGATCAGGCAAAATTCCTTATAAAAATATTTCATATATTTTCTAAATGCTTTACTGCTGCCAGAATCGGCAAGGGTGCATTATCTAGAGTGCAATCAAATGTCATGCTAGAAAAGCACTAAAGCCTTTTTAATTAAAAACGTCATAAAGGCTTAAGTAAAATTATAACTGTTGGTTACTGTAATCTTCTCAGAGGGGTACTCGTGTGTGTAGATGTGTGCTCGTGCAGGGGTATGCGAGTGTGCTGGTGTGCAGTGGAAACTGAACCCTGTACAAACAGTGAAGAACAATGTCTGCAAGGGTTCATCTGAACTTGCAGCTGCGCATACGGTCCAGCTCGATTCTTAACCCTTTCCCACTCCCACGTGAATGCCACACGGCTTCTCAGGCTGATGTGCACAGCCAATGCTGTGAGCACGGTAAGCACAGCCCTTAAACAAGATGTGAATTTTGCAATGAACATATGATTTAAAAACTCACAAGTGGCCATTCCCATTAGCACCGTGCTACATACGCAATGTGCCTTTGTCCCTCTTGCTGCTGGGGCTGGCAGATGAAAAGGAAGAGGTGGCACTCCAAAGTCAGTGGAGCTCCAGCTGTTTGTGACAGCCAAAATCTGAGGCAGGACATCTCCAAATTGCTCAAGGCACGGTCAGAGCAGGCAGCTGCCCTGAGACAGGCTATTCCACTTTATACACTCCCCAGCTCCAGCCTCCACACAGGAGTATAAGGGATGGTTACTACTTCAAGGCATGAACTGCTCCCACTCAGATAAAATTGCTGCCCCTATTCTCATCCCAGCAGTAACAGGAAAGGAAAACATTTCCATCTATAGCTCTCTGCTGCTTTTCCTTTCTGCCACACTTTTTCCTTCAACACCCTCTCACCTAAGCTCCCGTCATTGAGACTTTTGCCCCCGTCAACCTTCCTGTCCCTTTTTCCACTCCCCTACCCCCCAACCCCAACACAGACTCTGCCAACACTCTGCCACCAACAGCGACACTGAATTTTGCCTTGAAAAACTATGTTGTTACAAATATCCTGCTGCAAAATTCAGAATTCCCACTTTACACATGCTTGGCCATTATATTAACCAGCAACACCAAGTAACTTCCAAACCTAACCGTTGGCATGTTAACGCTGACAATTCGGGTGTAATATAGCGATGGAGGTTTATCCTTTAAAAGCCAAACTGTGGCTTTGCTGTAAGAGCCATGCAAAGGGCTGGATAATGTTATGTTGCCCCAGCAGCAGACTGCAAGGCAAGCTGAATCACCAAGCCCCCTGCTCTAGCAGCGACTCACAGTGCAATATTTTGCAGGGTGTCTGAGCCCTGTTGTTCCCTTGTGCAGCTCTGGAAGTTGCACCACAATTTGGCTCCAAGAAAGTTTATGTATTTTAAGAAACAAATTGCTGGAGTGTTCTGTCCTTTTGTTACGAATTCACTGAAACAAACAGTTTGATGTGTCAGTACACAACTAAGCAAACAGAGCCTGGTACTCTCTGGTGTGTGTGTGTTCTGGAAACAGTGAGGTAGAAAAAGTGCACCTTATCATCCTTCTGCTCTTGCACTTACTTTTATAACTTTTTAATTCTCTCATTTTAAAAAAAATGTTGGCCAGGTTGACTTCATCCAGGTGCCTCACTGGGCAAGCTCCCCTCAATGCATGCTCTGGCTGCATTATCAGATGTTCAATGTAGAAGATTTAAATTTAAACAAAACAAAACAAAACAGGTCTTTTCCCAACTGTACATTCTCTGTTGTTCCACCACAAAAACAACTGATTGCCAAAACGTGTGAATGAGGCAAAAACATGCAAATGATTGCCAAAATGTGTGAATTTGCCTACTACTGTGAGGCAAATACTGTTTCTTAAGCGGTGGTATCTTTCCTTCTACAGTCCACCAGTTCTTGTTGTGCCACCAAAGTAATTTTAAATCATTTTGATTTGTTAAGGTGAGAATATAATGGACATAAAAACTCCTTGGCACTTATGTTTGGGTTCCTTACCTGTTACAGGTCTGTTTATTTGCAATTCATGAATTTAAAATTATGAACTCCTTGTACTAAACACTTGCAATGAAATTCTTGCTTCATTTTTTCTTGTCTTATGAAGGTAAGCGCAAGATGCCATCATGCTTGGGTTCAGTGCATGGACTAGCAACATTTGAATAGCTCTTACAGGGCAATATAGTGCTAGGATTTGTAGTCAAACTAGGAGAATTGTTTGTGCCTTGATAAGCAGGAGATTCAGCAGCATTTCTCCAGGAGAAACTGCACAAGAAGATTTGTGATGTCCCAGGTGATTCAGCCCAGCTTGCAGAGAACATGCACAGCTGTTGGAGAAACTGAGGCAGAGACTCCATCCGGATGTTGCAGTGATTGAAAGATCTGTCTATGGCTTGTACTATTTCAAATAAACAGTCACAGTTTAGGAACCTTTGCAAAGCCCCTGACTTGTGGGTTGAAAATATCAAGTATTGGTTTCTGGAGTGGTAAATGGTGACTGATAACAGCCAGAAGGTGGGGTCTCTACAGCTTCTTGAGTCATTCACTCTCGTCCTGGAAACAGAGACGTCTGTGTTAGTTCATTAAACATTCTCAGGACTGTGCTAACAATTTAACAGTATAGGTGAGCCAGCACCAGTGGTCAGGTGAACATGCAGATGTAGCTGAGACCTGTAGCCTATTCTGGGGTAGCAGTCTCTGCCCAAGGTGTCTTTCCAAGAGGCCAATGAAAAAGATCTGAATTCAGCATTTTGGGACCCAAAGCCTCTGCCAGTCAAACTAAGAATGTGCTTTGGATTATCCCAAGTAATCTAAATTACCTAATTTAAAATCCAGGTTTATAAATCTCACATCACTGTCAGGTCTTTCAATTAATGAAAGCACCCTTGAATTTTGTAGGAAATGGAGTTGGGACTAGAATGAAAGCCTGTAAATTTTTCTGTGCATGATTAAATTGAAACATCTATGTGGTCTCTGTCATCAGAGATATCTGACCACTTCCTAGTCACTGCAGCTTTGAGAGCCAGCCCCATTCCACAGACTGGAAGTGAATGTCTTGTGTAGATTCAGTTACCTCCTTTAAGAATTATTTTAAGGAATAGCAATTCCTAAAGCCTTCATCTTAATAAATGAAGATGATTTCTGCTTTCTGCTCCAGTGAGACTACAGCTCATATTGCACCGTTTCATTACAGTAAGCCATCACAGCATCATAAATAAAACAACAAATCTTCAGCATATGGAAAACACTTCTCAGTTTGACAGGACTGCAACAACTTCACTGTTGTAGGTAGTTGTCGCCCGGAGACGAAGACCATCCTCAGGCTGCTTTGGCTGATGCGTGCAGAAGGGCAGCTTCGATGTCTCTGAGCCTCCGTGGGCTGATGGACTTCCTCACTTGCCAGCTGTCTCCTTGGAAATCTCATGGCAGCAGGTGAAGCTCACATGCTGGTTGTCGACTAGACATTGCCCAAGTATCTGAACCATTTCCAAAACAGTTTACCTAGACCTTGGATTTCTGCCGACAGTGGCCAATCCAACACAGACACCCAGCTTGGCACAGATTTTGTGCATTTTTTAAAAGTCTTTTCTGGTGCAAGTTTGGGTTTTGTAGTACAAAGGCTTTTGAGGACCTGCCTCAGCAGAACCATGCAGTAGTAAATACAAGTGTGACATTTGGTACCTGCTGTTGAAATGGAGGCACAAACATATGATAAAGGGGCTGGCTGATAGATAAGGGCATGTTGAGTGAACTACAGTGTTAAATTGTTTTCCTGTTATGCCTAGGAGACAGAAGAGATGCACATACGGCATACTGGCATACTGTCACTTCTGTATTTCCAACATAATAGAAATCTGTGAATCTAACAACTCTTCTTAATTGATTACACCACTGCTGGTCAATATTAAAATGACAAAAAGAAATAATGCCTTTGCTCTCCATTATCAGTGCTTTTTAGACAGGGCCTGGTTTCATACAGTGTCTCTTTGTACCAGCTTAGAACTTTCTAGTCACAGATAACTCAGAATGACTTTCTAGACATTATACATAATGAAAACACATACCTGATTAGAAATTGGTACTGCAGAGAACCTGCAGGCAAATGCAATGACCATTTAATAAAAAGAATCTGTAAATTTGAGGTTTACCTATGCTGAAAAAGTAAAATGCCCCTTCTATCTTACATCAAGCAGGTATCAACATTCAAGGTTATGAGGTAGGCAGGAATGCTTTTGACTGCCTCTAACTTCACACCCTGAATCACAATGTAGCATTGGGTTAGTCTTTAATGTGAGACTCAGAATATACTGTATCATCATTGCCTTCTCCTCTGTGCCATTAAGGAATATTAATAATATTCCTTTTTATAAGATAATTCAGCACAGAGCATGGATGATTTTCTGTATAAGTAATTATATGTTCAGAAGCCTCTTTCTAGTTACATGATTAGACTATAACCAGTATTGCTATCTATACTTAATCATTATCCCAGATACTGTCTGATTGTGGAACAAATACCAGCGATGCTCAAAGTAAAAAACAATGTCGCTGCCTCCCTGCTCAGTGCTGACTCATCAACCAAGATGTATTATTACTCCTGTACCATAACTCACCTTTCTGCTTCACACTACTGATCAAAAAGCTCTGGTTCTTCATATACTTTCTGAATGAAATAATAATGCTTTTTCTTTCCTCTCCCCTCTTATACATTCCAGTGCAGTATCAATGAGGCAGAAATATTTAGCACATTTCTGGCACTAGGCTGTAATTTTAATTTTTGTGCAGCATGCACAGTGCTAGACAGGTGTTTTGAAATGTAAATAAAAAGCAGTGTAGTGTGGGGCACCGTACACAAACTGCTGCAGAAGACTCCAGCACAATGAGAAGCTCAACATCTATCTGTTTAATAGGGCAGCAGGCTTGTGTAATGAGCAGAAACCGCTCGTTTAAAATCTTTACTACAGCTCTCCAACTAAAATATAAAACACATTCCAAGTAGGCAGGAGGTGGAATAGCAGAACTCCAGCATAATGTGGAGGGTAGCGCACAACAGCTCAGTAAATACCCCTCCGTAATGTATATACGAAGGGTACGACAGGCCTCTTAAGGAAGGCAGGAGCCAGCAAGTAGCAGCGGGCAGTGTCTGCTCTAACAGGCGTGATGCCGAGCAGCCAAAAGGCCGTGTATGTCTTAAATGCTTGTGCTCTGAGCAGGTTTCTAAGCAAGTTATCCATTTCCAACATTATGTGCTTATGGTTAAAGGGATTAGCCGGTGGTAATCCAGTTCTGGAGGAGATTAACTTTCAAAAATAAGAGAAAGCTTCTGCAGCGGACACATTTTTGGCTCTGCTGACTTGGGTGGAGTGTTAGGCTGGGGGGGGAGTGGGGAGAAGGATGAATAACCTCCACCCTCTGTTTTTCTCCCCACTAGAGGCCTCTACACAACTGTCAAAAAAAAGCTTTTATTGTCAGCATATTTTTAGGCCACTTAAAATGACAAAGTGCAGAAACCAGTTAGGCAGCCTCCTATGGAAGGTGAAGCCCTGTGTGAACAGAGCTCCAGGCACAAAACTGCCCCTTAGGCGATGAAGGTTTCCACCATTGTCCAGTAGCTGTCCTAGAATTAGAAATATATTTATATTTAAAGCTTTATCCTGACTTCACATCAGATGGGTTTATGCAATGTGATCCCACTGCCTTCAGTGTTGCTATTTTAGTGGATACTGGTGCAAGCAAGGTGAAAAGCAAGGAGAAAAGCAAGGAGGTACCATGTTATAACAAATAATGTAAACAGCACATTTGATTTCTCTGTATATTGATATATCTTTCAGCTACAGTTGTCTTGAAAGCTACATCTGAGCTATGCTGTGTGAGCTCTTCAGCTTCCCATTAAAATGTTATTTCAAATAGCTCTTACTTTTAGAAGCTGCTTTTCAGTGCTTCAGCCTTTTCAGGCAGAGCCAGCTCTGATGCTAATGACATCAGCATCGATGTCTATCCCACAGACCATAGCAGGTCTCTAATTCCATCAAGAAAAAGACTTAAGGGGTTGGTTAATGTCACCAGAAACCCTCAATGGAATTACAGCCACAATTGTGAGGGTCTGGAGTATTTCACTTGCTGCAGTATGGGGCAGGAGTACTACCGCTCTGCCGCCTCTCTGCTGTTCTCTGAAGCACAGCCTGACCGAACTGTCCTGAGCAGCGTGGAGAGATTAGGGAGAGGGTACGTCTGTTCCCCATCCGTGTCAGTGGAGGTGTCTCCTTGGGTTTTGTAAGCCCAGGTGGATTAGGGGATGTCCACCCCGCCAGCCTGCAGCCTGGGTGAGGGGTGGTTTGGTTGTGAAGGACTGACTTCAAACAATAGCAGAGAGAGTCATGTTGAAAGGAGCTTTGCTTTAGGAACAGGAGGTTAAATTCATTGTATTGCCTTGGATGTTGAGTTTCACCCTGTATGTGTCCACATTTATACTGTCCAGATACTGCCAATATTTTTTAAGATTTCTTGCAGCTGAGGTCGCTTTTTGCCTCTCAGCCTTTCGCTCTCTGTGAATGAACTTACTTTTTCTCTCCCCATCTCATAACCTGAACTTTCTATGCACTACTGTTCGGATGGCTGCAGACTTTACTGCATGAAGTCACTGGCAGCCTTCTCCTGCTTCTTTCTTCTTGGAGGCTGGAAAACTTACTTCGTATGAAACCAGAACATATGTGTGTGTACACATGCTTTGCCATCTGACAGCTGCAGCTATACGCACCTGTGCAAGCCTTGCAAAAAGCATAAGGAAACAAAAAAACCCCAAACCCAGTAACAAAAAAAACCCAAACAAACCAACCAAACAGTAGGTTAAAAAAAAAAAAAAAAGACGACATCAGTGTTATATAGTTTCATTAAAATCAGAATACAAAGACATATGGGCAGCACCTGTGTCTGTAGCTGTGACCCTACTCCCCTCCCCAGGAATGTACAGCTTTCTTTTCTTGCTGTAGGCAGAGGTCAGTGATAATATTCTGTTTACGTGTTTCTGAAGGTCACCTTCATATAAAACCTGCCTTCTTCCTCCAGATTCTCAACACACATTCCCCAAAACTTTCTTAGCAATGTTACCTTTTGAGGAGCGTTATAATACCTCCTCTGGCCTCCTCGCACTTCCCCCCAGCACCCAGTTCCAGTTAGACTGGCAGAGATGCTATCACACATGCGCTCCTCTTCTTTCATTGTATGCTCTTGCAGAAATTACTCTTCAAGCTGAGTTATGCTTCCAGGCTCCTTAAAATATCATAGATTTTCAGCACAAACTGAAACCTAATAACACTAATGAACAGAGAGCTTTTATCTTGCTTTTTTGCCAAGTTCAAGTATTATGGCTCAAACCTTCATAATTACCCCATCATTTTATCTGTGATTGCTTAGCGTGATGATTTCATGAGCTTTGCTGGGGAAGAGGTAATCTAGCCAAGGAACATTTTCAGGCTATCTGGCAGCCTTTCTTTTCAAAAGATGTATTGTTCCTATTGGAGTTTACTCTACTATTTCATCCAATTCGTCTTGACATTTTCTGCTTGCATGGTGAGCTCTTAAGGAAAAAGGTGGTTTAGTCTTTGTCCTCTTTATCTCTACCTTCATCTTGTTTGTTGTTAGCCTTGAAAGCAGAAGCAATGGCTATCTATATGCCAAAAGAAAAGACGACTGACTTCCTTCTAGGTTTATCTGGCCTGCTTCAAACTAATTTAAATAAGTAGTCCTGGCAGGCCATATAAATGAGGATATAAATGGTCATAACCTGTCTAGGGAGACTTTTAAATGCACCTAGCAGATTTAAGAACATGTATCTAATTGTGCCTAAATTGCTTATGTTCTTTTATAAAATTCCTTATCTCCAGTGCTTTCCTGCAGTAAAATAGAGAGGCTGCATGGACAAAAGGAGAGAGAGGGGTCTTGGACTCTAAGACTGTTGAATTTCTTTTAAAGGTTCCATTCAAGGGAAAGGAAAATTAAGCCTTGAAAAAGGATGGTATCTTTCACAACGAAAAAAAATTCTTTAGTCATAAGGATGGCCTCTCCTAGGCTGTCCTTTAGGTTTTATTTTTTTCCTGGCAGCATCTTTTTCTTGCAAACAAAACATAATTCTTCAGATTAATATGTCTTTTCCAAAGTGATCATATGCACTCCTTTAACAAAATATATGGAAAGCATTATATTCCCATGAGGAGCTGCATCATTTCCCATCTGGAAAACTCTTGCAACTAGCCTTGAGAAGATAGAACAGTTTTCCCATGGAATTTTTTTTTGAACCACCTTATGCCAAAATAAAATGGAAATTTTGAATTTTATGACAGACTGGATCTTTTTTTTTTTATTATGTCCCTAAGTTTGGAAACATCAGAGCATTTATTGCATTTTATTTTGAAAATGTCAGAAAGTTGCAGTTCAGTAATATTAAAGGATTTCATTTAGACCATGGCAAATCACAGTATAAAATATTAAATACTGTAGATACGTTATATAAAGAGTAACATTAATATTTAATCCTTAGGTCAGATGAAAATGCACGAAAACAATAAAGCCAAATCAATTATTTTAATACTAGTGAAGATCTTTATGTAATTTAAATGAAACAAAACTGTATTATTAATTTTGTCTTTCTTTTATTGAAAGTGAAAGTAAGTTCCAGCTTTGCCAAAAATGTCATCTTCAATCTTGACTGTTATCTGCAGTCATGTCTCTCTGTCTCAAAAAGGATATTGTAGAGTTGGTAACGGCACAGAGACGGTCAAAGAAGCTCAAAGATGTGGAGTGGCTGCTGCGATCAAGTACAGTCTGGCAGTTGGAAAGAGGTGGATGAGGGGAGATCTGGCACTGTGATGGCCTAGAAAAAGTGTGTCGGGATAGATGATTCATTTCCTTTTCCAGCGCAAGGAGAAAGGACCAGTGGTGGAGTCAGAACAGATGAGAGAAGCTTTTTTCTTGCACAGGTACATACAAACCATGAAGCTCCCTGCATGTGGAAGGATCAAAGTTTTATCAAGCAACTGGACAAACTACAGGGTGAAAATCTATGACAGGTGGCTGAACACGGAGGTGCTGCCTCTGGTTTAGGAAGCCCCTGGGCTGCAAATGCCAGAGGCTGAGGAAGGTTAGCAAAGCCTGAGGGCCTTCTCGCCTCGCTCTCCTTGGGCTAGCTAGACTTCTGGGCAGTCTTCTTACAGGGCTTGCCAGGGTCAAATCCTAAAAAGATCCGTTGAAATGGCCTTGACCACAACTTTCTAAGAGCTGCAAATTCTCCTTGCTTGCATCAGCCCGAAGCAAAACAGTTGCTCATTGCACCTCATCCCCAAAAGGCTGACAGGTTCCTCATGGAACCTGTTGTCCTTCCTCTGGCATTGACGCTGCAGATAGCCATTCTATTACCTGAAATATTGCTTAAAGATGTGATGCAGAGAGCAAGATGTTCATGCCAGCTCATTTTCAAGCTGTCATCTCTCAAGCAACGCAGCAAGCTTGGGCTGCATGCTTTTGAAAATCTGGAAGAAAATTGTGTGGTTAGCCAACTAACCACTGGATGACACTGTTGTTCCACCCAGCTACAACTGAAAGGCTTCATCTGGCAATGAAAATGTGCCTTGTAAAAGAAAAGTGCAGATGTGGGGTTTTAAGTGTTTAGTGTATTCTGTGTCTTAGTGCAAGGGGCAAATTCATTGCATTTGCCTTTGTGTATGTCCTCACAATTAAATGCTGGCTTTCATTCCTTGGTGTTTAAGTTAAACAGCCTGATTCAATCTGGGTTTAGCCACTACTGCCTGAGTTCTCCAGATCCACAGCAATGAAGAAAATAGTAACTTCATATGTCACACAGGGCGGCTTTACTTACAACATCACTTAGAAGATTAAAAATAAATTGAAGCATATGTCACTTCAAAGGGGGCAAAAAAAGGACATCTGCATTATTTAATGCATTAATGAGAAAGTTCTGCCGAGTCTTGATTTGAACTGTATGGGAAATGATGCCATTGGTAAGCTTGCAAGTTAAACGTATTTCAAATGAAATTGTTTCTGAAATTTGTATTTAAGCTAGGTTAAGGGATGCTTGCATTTTATACTTCGCGTTCTGACATCTTGTTCGTAAATTGAGCTTTACCCTTTTAACTTGAGGAGTTTACAATAAAAAAAAAATCAAAGCAATTTAGCTACAGATATCTAAGGCTGCAGTTCAGTAGAATAAGCAAGAACAGCTCTCCTGCCTGAGGCAAATCTTATCATCCATGACCATCTGTGCAGCTACAAACTAACTACCTCCGGCACTGCATGATTCTGTAGACATTGGGCTATGGACTAGCAAACTAACATCCATCCATCCGCATTCCCACTCCCAGCTCCAAATACTCCTCCCTGGTATCCTCAATTCCTTTTAAACAGAAAAGAAGCATCTTTGTTTTACTTATGTATCAAATATCCCCCAAAAGTGGAGGACCAGATAATTTTTACCTTTACCATCTTCACCATGGGTCTGAGAATAAGTAAAGGTCAGTAAAGTAAGGCTGGATGTTAGAGATGCATGGGCAGAAACACTCATGAAAAATTCACGAGGAACAATATGAGTTTCTCCACGCTGTCTTGGTGCTTCTGGTTTGTACAGCTCGACTGAGGAAGGCTTCTTTCCTTCTGAAGGAAATACGACTTCCAGGAGGCTAATGTTCTGTGTTTAATGCATTAGCTTTTCCCCTTGGGGCTCAGTTACAAATGCAGCTCAGGCCAAATTGATGAAATATCAGTTAATATGCGAGTCTGACAGCTTGGAAAGGACACAGCTGCAGAGAGCTAGGACAGTCTTGGGGTGATAGAGAAAAATCTAAATATATGAAGGCCAGTATTTGCATATGTGGATCTCTTAGAGCAAGACACCAACAGCTTATTAATGAAACTGAGTATAATCAGTCTGTTTTTCCAGAGATAATTTCTCTGGTGTTCATCCTACAGGGGAATTTGGCATAGTACAAAAAAACAGGCCTAAACCATAATCCATTTGTTTTATTATTAGTATGACATTTGTGCTGCATAAAGACTTCGAATATGTCAACTTTTTCAGTGTATGTGTATCATGACTTTGTGAAAAATTGGAGCGTGGAGACTTGCCAGAGCTTAAATAAAGTGCCTTCCATTTGGTTTACCCTGAAGCCATAGGGATTGTTCCAGCAGAATGGAAGAAGGTCCAGTTTCAAATCATTTCCCACATAGCTACGTTCACAAACATATTTTAAACTCATGTCAAGAAGCCAACAAAAATTTGTCTTTATGTATGGAATAGCCAATGCAGGTGGCTAAGTAACATATGCAATCACGTAAAAACATTTCCAAACGTTGTCCTTAAAAATGCATTTGGGTAAAGCTATGCACCTTTAATCAGCTGACGTGGATCTCCATGAGATCCTAGGCCAAGTCCTCCCATCAGCCCATGAAATGGTGACAGGAGCACAGACCGGTCGTGTGTGTTATACTGGTGCCCTTCTGGTGCAGTTTATTGGCATGGTCATTTGCTGCAGTCTCCACGTGGCTCCTTCGGTGCTGCAACATGACTTGGAATTAGGATTCGGCTAGCTGTGCTTGGACTCAGGGCCCCTGGGGGAGGCAGTGACTGTGGGGACATCCCACCCACGAGAAGAGCCTGGCACTGAAAGGAGCCCTGCTAAAAGCCCGCTGTGTCAGGGACTGCTGTGCCCACATATGCCACGAGAGGCAAGGTACGGATGCGTATTCCTCACTGATAACCCGCTGTGCTCGTATATGTCTCTATCAAGTTATGTGTTGGCCCAGAAAAGAGCTGAGAGGTCTATAACGTAACTTGAGGTTACACCCTGCAGATGGAAGCATTTAGCTCTTTGTAGCCTGAATATACACTATAGGGACTAAGAGAAGCCAGGAAGAGAAAATCCCTCAGACCTGGAAACTGCCTGTGTCCCTTTGGAGAGGCAAGAAAATCAGAATTGTGCTCTCTCCTGTCAGAGTTTCACAGATATTATATAATGGTATATGAATTAGTTAATGAAGTATTGAAGACAATTTGAATGCACTCAGGTTCCAGAGTAGGTCTTCCAAAAGTTAGCTTTTTTCATACGAGGATGCGATGGAATGAAACAAGAACAGGTGGGAAAAGAGAGGATGGAATGAGGCTTAAAAAGAGATTTAAACATATTCCTTCTTTCAGGTAAATGGAGAAGGGCAAGAAAAAGTCCATCAGTAAACTTCTAAAATAAACTTTGTGCTTACAAATACCTGGGCATTTTAGTTACTGATTTATGTCTGAAATAATTTACATGGTTTTAACATTTTTAGATTCAAACCTCTTGCTAAACAATTTTTCCCCTGATTTACCCAAAGTTGACAGATACTTTAAAATGACTGGATAAATTGCCAGCAGTAAGGAACCCCTGCTCTTTATAAACTGTCCCAAACAACTATCAGAAATTGCAAGCAAGATGGTACAGGTGAGATGAAAGAAAATGAAGTATTTATAGAACAAGTAATCTGATGAGAAGAAAATTAAAACATGAGCCCAAACAATAGTATTTATAAAGTCAGGCTAATTGTGTTTAACTTTACTAAAGCCCTATTTATAGCAGTTTGCAATTATATGATGAAAAAACCTTCTCTGACTGCCTCTGTCTTTCAAAAATAAATGTTTTGAAGGCAAGATTTCCATAAAAAGTCTTCAGACAAAGGGATTTGTAAGGTCAGAGTTGCTAGAAAACACAGGCCAGGCCTTCAGTCAATGTAAATGGGTATCATGTGAAGCCAGTGAGGAGCGCAATTTATACTAGCTGAGGAGCTCACCCAAGGTAAAGCAAGAACAGAGGACCTGCTCTCTTTAATACAGTAACACGTTTTCCTTTCTTATCTCCAGGTTTTGGTTGTTCATTTCCCTTTAAAAGTTTAAGCTTCTGCCTGAAAGCTGTCTGATTAGAGTATTAATAAGAAGGAAAATAGTTGCTTGAGATTGGGTCGTGCTTTCAGAACAACCGGTAAGTGTGCAAGAATTTGTTTTCTCTACGATCCTGTAAAAGAAATCTTGTTTCTCCATTGTATACATGGAAATACTGAAAACCAGGGTCAGGTGGCTTTTCCATGGCCAGTAAACAAATCACTGTTAAAATCACTCTGGTCCTCAGGAGACAATTGGTGTTTGCCTCGGTTGGTGATTTCAAGTAAGATTAAAGCAGAAGCCTACACTTAAGAAATGAGAGTTTGCTTTTTAATCCCCTTTTGCAGAGACATAAATCATTGCTGTAGATTATATATTCCATTCCATTTGCCTTGAAATAGAAGAAATCAGTTTCTCCTATTACAACACAAAACCACATTTGAGCAGTGGGTACATATTTACAAATGATCCTTAAAGCACTCTTTCACCTGTGTCAAAAGAGAGGCCCAGTGCCAATATTTTGAATTCTTTCCCTATTTAGTTATTTCATGTCCCCATTTTAGCTTGTACTCAGAAAGAAGGAGAACGAGAGTTACTTTGTGCTTTTGCTAGATGGTGCCAGAGTACACTCCTGTTCTGCCCAGTTCACAGAACTGGCTGGAGCAAAAATCTAGCCGTTTATTAGAAAATCCTGCACTAAGGTGTAAGTTATATGGTGCTGCTGATCTGCACTGGTCACTGGGCATAGCAAAAGGCAAAAGCTTAATTGTGTATAGAAAAGAGACTGGTTTCTGTTAGTAAGTTGAGTGACTAAGTAGAACTACTTTTCTATGTTTGCAATCTGAATGAAAAAACATGTGCTAGATAATTTTGATCCATTAGTTAATGTTACAAAACTAGCAATCTAACCAAGCAAATATTTGTAAAAACAATGCAAGCAACATCTACGTACCTGTAAATTGATATACATATAGTGCACTACTAATGTTGTTAAGTCATTTCCATCAGGGACTCATAAATTGACAGGGTTGTTTTACCTTCTCCCCTCTCTCCTTTTTTTCCTTCTATTGCCTTTCCCACAGGTCTGCAAGCAATTAGCATGGGTGAAGAATTGCCAGAATACAGTTTTTTCTTGATGTGCATATGTCACTGCCATAATATTACTGGAAATGTAATAATTTAAATGGTGAAACTAATTGTCTAGAAAGTGACAGCGCTGAATGTGCTCTTTCATGGATGGTTCATTGTTGACAGTGGCCCATTAGATATGATATTATGTCAGTTACAGTGGGTCTACAAGAGAAACAGCATCATTATTACTGCTCTGTATTATGAAAAATCATTCCTTGCAGCTGTGAGTGCTGAACCTGTTTTTGAAAGGTAAGCGCAGTGGACAAAATACGGATCTCAGTTATAAAGTGGTAGGTACATTGCTGTACTGACACACATTTGCATTGATGAAGCAGAATGAAACATTTTTTTGTTCAAATGAAAATAACCAAAGAGGAAAGCCTGTTCTGAAAATACTATTCTTCTGGACCAGCACCTTTTTTTGAAGAGTGCTTGACACAGTTTGGAAACAGAATACAAAAAAACTTTTATGGGATTGGTTTTTTTTGTACACTGTGAAGGTGCTCCCAAGATTTTCAAAGCAATTGGAGAAAGTACCTTCTTTCTCATGGCCTTGTCAACCTCGGAGGGAGAGGACAGAGCTGGAAGGATTAAGTTCTCCTAAACGCCATAACAAAATCCACAAGGAGGAAGATGACCCCTGCATTCTCAGATACTCTGTGCATGATTTACATGGAGAGATGGATGAAGAGTGAACACAACACACCTTGGAACTGAAGCCTGTATTAAAACAGTTAATGAACAGCACAAAGCGAAGCAAACCAGGCAGGCACTGTGTACAGGGCTAGTACATTCTCACTGCATTATAAATATTTGTATTTATGAAAATTAATGGACTGTAATATTTTAGAATGAAGTCCGTTGTTTATCCATGAGCTGCAAACATGAGAGATAGCTGCAGTGTGAGTTTCCCCACTCCGTCCTGTTAATGACCTCAACTCTGACCTTGGAAGTCCTCTTGAGGGAAAAGGGGAAATTTAGTCCAGATCATTTATGGCCGTTTCCTGTGCAGAGCCATGCAAGACACTCACTGCTGACATTGCAGTGTGAACTACTAGCAAATGCACGATCACAGATTTCTTAGTGCTTGAAACCTTAGATGTACTAGGAACTGTAAAGTTAAAAGCCCAGAAGTTTTCAAACTAAATGCTAATCCTTGCATCAGTACAAACACTGGGTCACCCTTAATGATCTGAAAAATATGCTATGTAGCTTAAGCCGAACTGAAGTAATGTTTGACTGTACCTGTATGCGTAACTGTGCTGCAGTGATTTGATTCCTTGTCTTAAACATTCTGTCAAGAATCCCTGCTAAGGTGTAGTCCAAATCAAGATGTATAGTTTAGGGAGAGGAAGAGCAATGGGAGAAGGTTATGTCTAGTCTGCTGCAGGGAGATGCCAAAGAAGGGGTTTAGTTATTGATTGTAGTTTGTGACTTGTAGTTTGTCCACAGGGGAAGACTGAATACAAACCAACCCAATCAATACTTTTCATTGCTATCTGAATATGTGTGAAATCCCAGCCTGCCTCACTCAGAAATGAAATGCGTCTACTTTATCCCCTTTATGGCTTATTTTTTTAATTGTGGTAAACATAGTCAGGTACCCTGACTTGGCCAACAAGTAACAGTTCATTAAGTGGTGGTAATTTAATTGATTTTCCTCACTAATGCATATCTTAAGATAGACTACCATTACAGGAAGGGTTCAGGAGGTGGTTGATCCCCATTAAAACCATGTGATTATGCTCCCAGTTTCATAGTTTTACAGCGTGACCCCAGCCACTGCTGGATTCAGTCGTGGTGAACCAGCGTACGTTATGCAAACAAAGAGGCAAGATGAGATGGAGAAATATTTGTAGGAATTCCCAGAGGGTGGTGGGACTAAGGAACATAAAAGTTGGAAGGAAATCAAGAACATATAAAGATATAAGGAGCTCTCGCTATGGTCCTCAACATTGTAATATCCAAATTTACACAGCCGTTAATAGATTTGTTCTTCCTACATCCCTTTGGGAGAGGCAATAATTTTTCATGTTTTTGAGATAAGGAACTATGGCACAGGGTGGATTAACTCATGTTTCCAGTGTCTCCTTTGATTGACCCAGGAATTCAGCCTACATATATGCAACCTGCCTAATGAACTCTAATGACAAGGTAGATCCATGTTTTGTCCTGTCTGGATAGAAGCTATCTCAGGACCAGAAATTTTGTAGCTGGAGTGTTTATAATATACACTCTATTGCTCTGTTGTGACTTTAATTTTATGATTTATAGAATGTAAAGCACTAATGAAAGAAGACTGTGTATTTGTATGAATCATTTTAATTTAAATAATATCCAAAGTACAAAAATAGTACTGTAGCTGCAACTATGCATGAACACATAATTGCAATTTGTTTAATAACTTTCAAGACAATTGGATATTTCAACAGAGACAAGTTTTCAAGCAGAGGTTCATATATAACTAGGTTTTGCTCTCTCAGTAAATGTAACCCCAGAGAGAGTACACACAGACACATCTGGTAATGGTGACTGATGCTGTCTTGGTGGGCAGAGGGGAATGGGGCACAGTTGCAGAGATATGTCCATTGCAGCCTTCCTGAGTACTCTCTCTAACCAGAGCTATTTTTTTCCTGTTAATCCTGCAAAGGCAGTCCTGGTACATCTTGATTTACCTGATCTTATTTGACAGGATAAGGGTAAACCACATTACCTGCAGATATTTAGCATCTGCATTTGACTCTTGAAATGTCAAGGCAGGAAATACATTCTGTAAAGAAGCAGTTCCTTGGTTTCCTCCTTCTCACTAGAAGATGCATGATGGTTACAAAGCTCATTGCATCAATAAAAGAGGGGTTTCATGTCAGGACCAATAAATGGACACGAAGAAATTATTAATCTCACAATGATTTTTAGGGCATGGTCAAATATAACAGTAAACCCAGTATATTTTATTATTAAAACAATAGAATCAGGCAGCAAAACAACTACTTCCTCATCAATCTTTTAGCCTTGAGCTTGATCAAGTGAAATGTTGAATGCTTTGGAGGGACAGCAATGAGGGTAGATCAGGTTAGGGAAAAAGGATTGCAATTTTCTAATTCTTTTGAATTTCAATATTTAGGGAATATTTTTAAACTATTTCTTCTTGGTATATGAATGAAACAAAGGGTAAAAAAAAAAAAAAAAAGAAAAAAATAGGAGACTTTCCTCCTCTTGCCACAAAACATCCTTCCTGACCCTGAAAAAATAAGCGTTTATAGAGCCAGAAAAATGAAGAGGAGGCAGAAAGGAAATGAGATGGGTGAAAAAAAAAAAAAGGAATGAAAATCATCAGTGAATATTTCTTTGGGCAGGTTTGGTGTGGGGGCGTTGATACTTACTTCTACCTCCTTGTTTTCCTGAATAAGAGGGTGAATTTATTAGATGCATGCCTGGATCTCTGAAAAATGTGTTTTAATGTTAAGTTAAAGCAGGTTTTCAGGTCTTTAATATTTACACATGTAGTAAATAACATACCCTCCTATTTCAGTGCCGCAAAATTGTTCTGCACTGTGGATTTGACAATACCAGATTTCCTAACCTCTTCAATAAAGCATGGCCTTTTGTATAAAAAGAAGAATAATCCCATGGTATTTAAAATATCTTTCTTCTGACCTTTCTTAAGGGTACATCCGATTTGCAGTACTGTATAATGTGTTAGCAGCAGGCAAGACTACATCTTGAAAATCGTTCAGAATTGATAACGTGTCCCTATGCACATGATCCTCATACACAATTTCTCTTTTCAAAAGAACCTGCTAGGAATCTGAGTTTGCCATTTTAAAACTGACAATAGTGGTGCTGTTTGTGCTTTTTATTTTGTTCTGGGGCTTTTTAAAGATTTCAGTGCTCCAAGTACTTATAAAATAACAAATTAAGAAGATAATACCGCTGTAGGCTACACAGAACAATGCAGGGACCAATGCTACCAAAGCATAAAAGATTCCCTAATCTGTATATCTGAGCCTACTGCCTCCGTGACTATATCTGATAGGCAATATACACTGCCTCTCCTTTTCCTTTCTTTTTTAAAGAATTTCAATACTCTCTTAAGCTTTCATATGAAAAACACAGAAGAAAGGCATATATCAAGATGAAAGGATATGGTCGAAAAAGACACCTTTCCATTTTTATTGCTAGCATTTCTTTTTTCCTTTGTAAACTTTCTCTGTCACAGGCAGTTACATGAATATACTGGCAGTCCAGTTCTTTTCAACAGTGTTCATTTGAACTGATCCATGATAGATTTATATGGTCATACATTCTTCATGCTGAATTTATTCTTTATATTTCTATAAATTAATGTCATTGCTATCAGAGATGGCTCCTAACAATAGGCTTCCCTGTTCAAGACCAGCATTTAATGTTTTGTGTGTACTAGTGAATTCCCCATAAAAGAACTCCACTCTATACAATATAAGAGCTCAATCCAATACTGAGTTTTCTTCTTCAAAAAAAAAAATCACTAGAAGGAACAATTCATGATAGAAAAATGACTAGCTCGACAGCACATAAGATTGTTTTATGAAAACATTTTAGCACTGATAACCACATCTTAGATGCAATCCACAGCTGATGGCAAGCCATCCTTGTATCTGTTCCCACTGCATGTAATTAGCTTCTAACACATATCCACATCACGCGTTTTAAATCTTCCTTTCATCTTTCTACTGGAGTACTGATGTCTCCAACAACGGATTCTTAAGCAAGCATTTTATGACAGATGCTCTACATAGTCATTTTATATCTGTGGCATCAATAAAGCAATAAAACTTAATTGGTTACTTCAGCACAAAGCAGCTTATTTCTGACACCTTGAAGCTGCAGACTGACAGGCAGGTTCGCTGAGGGGGAGAGGAGGGAAGAGAGGGTGGGTCAAAGCCAATATCACTTTATGAATTACTTCTTAGGGTGCTGGCTTGGCAATCACTCTGCTGCTAGATGAATCTTAGCTCACTTAGTTTGGTGGTGGTGGCATACCTGTGATGTGGCCAGCCAGACCAGCACAGCTGAGCGCAGCTAGTGCAGAGGTTCAGAGGTTTAGGTTCTGGTTCTCTCTGGCCAGTCGCAGAGTCCCAGCAAAACAGTTAAGCACTAAAGCACATTAAAAAACTTGTTAATATAGATGACTCAGCAGGACTTCTGTCCTGAAGTGCAGTGTTCTGTAGGTGATGGTAAGCAGCAGATTAATTTAATGGTTGATCCTAAAGCCCCCAAACCCCTTGGTTCTCTTTTTTGATGAAGCTAAGAGCCTTCCACAGCTCTCTAAAAAGGGCTGTGTTCCTTCACGTGATGCTCATGTTGATACAGAAGAGCAGTCCTGGCTGTTCAAACAAATATAAGGAAGATGGTTATATGCAAAAACAGCATTCAAAGGCATGCTCTGAACTCCTCCAGACTGCAGAATGCAGCATTGTTGTTTATATGTCTGTCACACTTGAAAAAGCTTTCTTCCATAATTCTTAAAAGGGCAGTACAGGTGTCTTCTACATGGTATTAAAGTAAAAGTCTTGCTATAATTTTGCAAATATCCATAGCATGGTCTCTGACTGAAATCAAACCAAAGCAGACCAAAGCAAACCAAACCCAGGAAATTTATTTTCTGAATCATGGAAGGAAATGAGTCTTTCTATGAATGTATATCATCCCATCCTCAACTTTTGTTCTTATGTTAATAAATTACCAGGATTTTATTATTTCCTGTTCATTTCTTGAGAAAGAAGATGAAAAAGAAAATGTGGACAGAACCAAGCTGATTTAGAGATAGTGGTTGGAAAGTTCAATACACATTGACTTATGACTAGATTTTATGGCTATTTCTTGTCTCCATTAATCTGTTAATTTAAGTCACGTATTATGCAGCACTGTTACTCAGGTTATGATGGGGCTTCTGCAAAGGTTGAGGTTGGAGGTAGGATTTTTCACACTAAGTTAACACATATCACATTGCTGCTGAATACAGATTTTTTCTTGGCAAACTGCAGCTGGGAAAATAGCTCACATAGTCCTGGAATTCTGTGACACTTAATCCATCACTGACCTCGTATCATCTGTTTTCATGACCTTCTCACTACTTTTGTTTATTGATGGGTGCATTCAGTGCACTTGAGCAATGCCAGAGCGATTGCGCTCTGGGCAAGAAGACCCAAAAGGAAATGACTGTCCTCTCTACCCTGACAGCTAAGCATGGGCTGGAAGTGCAATAACTCACTACCCTGCTGCTTGCATGGGCCACTGGAGCTACAGGGGGAGACCAAACACTCGAGCCCAACGACCATGGTGGCCAACCTGATTGTCTTCCTCACTCATTTCCTTCACATCTCTCCCTAGCCCTTCCTCCCACCAGCCCAGGCTATCACCTTCTCTGCAATAGGGAGTCAGATGATAAAGCAGACCCTCAGCCACTGCTGGAGCTGCTGCAAGCCCATGGCTCTCCTGGAGGTCCCAGAAGTTCAGCAGGTGTTGCCAGCACCACGGGCTTTCTACAGCCCCTGGATGGGAATGGATGGCAGCACTTGGCTTGATGCCCATTCTTAATGACAAGGACTTAAGGCTCTTTGCACCGGCTAGCTTTTTTGTGCATTCCCATGCAATGCTTAGTGAAATGACACTGATAGAATGGTGTCTATTTCTCTATAAACCTCTGAAAATAAATAGTTTTGCAAGGCTTGCTGGTGGAAAAGGCACATACATGAGAAAATATTAAAAAGTATGTAGATCTTTTAATTAGAAATACAGAAATTATTTGGTCAATAGCTTGCAATGGTCAGTGCTGTTATCCCGCTCCTCAACACTCCAAAACAGGTGTTCTCTTCAGCTGTGCAGTCCTCCCAAAGCAAAACCTTTAAAATCAGAAAGCACAGGCCAGGGCTTGATTTCATTACAGTGAACAGGACCAGGGGCTGTGATGTTGTTCACCAACCATCTGAATAACTAGATAAAATTGATGGTTTCCTTACGGTTTGATTAGATTTTGTGTCAGTTCTTACAGTGACAGATTTAGAGAAAAGTAATAAAAAGACAATGTAATTTAAAAATCAATAATGTGGAGGGGAGGGAATGCAGACTGGGAAGTTTTGCATAGTGGGTAACATTGTATTGTGATGTTTAGTTTCTTCTTTTATCCTTTTTTATTTATTAACATTTAAACAGATTTCTAGGGATTTTTATCTTTTATAATGACTACAGCCCTTTTGCTGAGCTCATTTCCATTACACAATGTTATTTCAGCTGCTAGGCAAAGAGATAATGTGCCTTTCGTTAAAAATAGCTAGGAAGATGAGAGTAGCATACCCCCCCTTAACAAGCATTTCTTGTCCGTTATCTTTTTTTTCTCTCTCTCCCCCCCCTCCCTTTAACGTGCTACTCAGATCTTTTGTCTGTGGAGAAGTTTGATTATGCCTTAATCCAAATGGCCAGTTCAATCTATTTCAATCCAATTAACTGATGCAAACTATGCTGGGTGTCATAATCCATTTCTTAATCCAATTAGCTGTTGTTGTTCTGACTGTCGGTGAGGACTTTGCAGAGCAGAAGTTGTTTGTTTTCAATTTCAGAATGCAACATCATGTTGCAAGATAGTTTAGACTATTTCCCTGGTAGCCCAAACAACGAATGAAAGCAGAAGATGCCAGCAGTGTTTGCATCCTTCCTGGGTTTGATCTATTTTATCAATAATTAAAATTAGTAGGACTTGATTCTCATGATCAAATTGGATTTGTCTCTTTGATATCTTTTTTTTTTCCATGAAACTGAATTTAAATATACCACTTGCCAGAGACGGGCAAAAATGGCTTGTAAATTTAGCTGTTTTAGCTTGGGGTACTCAGCTTGAGACCGTTCAAAGCTTCTCTGTATTTTATGAAAATCAGGCCCCTTTTAAGGAAATGCATAGTGACTCTCAGTTCCATAATCAGTAGTGAAAATCTTGCCCTTTGTATTTTCCCTTTTCAAGCTAGTAGGCTGAGCAGTTCATCCAGGGAAATGCAAGCTTGGATCTCATTGAAACATTTCAATTACTTTCCTGTCTGACTGAGCCTGGAATATTTATGAACATATCTGGTAATTTCAGCATTATAATCAATTCTCAGTATTGAATACTAAGTTTCCAAGTTGTATTGTTTAATTTTTGCTTTTACCCAACATGGAAAAAATGCTGAGATTTTCAGAGTTCAGGTTTTATGAAACTCAGAGAGATACTTGCTTCATTCTCTAATGCAAGTTTCTAGGAAGATTCTACTGACTCCATGATCTATAGTCAAAGATAACATAGTGGACACATGGTCTTTCCGGGGCTTCTTGCTTTGTTAAAATCATATTCACCTTTAAGGCAGCTACAATTTCCAGTTTGGTTTTCCTTTAGACAAGTCATACAATCTGATCTAAAAAGGACTTGAAGTCCTTTTCTATGAAAAATCAGAGGAAGAGTTAAGCTGCTACTGGACTGTTAAAAACTCTTTTCCACAGACTGAATTTACAGTAGAAATCTATACTTGAAACATGAGTCAAAAACTGTGTGAAGTGTACACCTCAGCAATATATACTGCTTTTGCAAACATTTCCCTGATTCTGGCATCTAGGAATATATGCCTTAACTTTGCTACAGTGAGATTTTAAAAATAAAGTTGAATCTTCTTTTTTGCCCAGCATAAAGAAGCAATATTTTCTATATAAGTTATGTATACTTCAAAGTAAAAAACCAAACCAACCAGCCAACCAAAAACCAAAAACCAAATCAACAAAAAATCCTTTAGCAGAGAAGGGATTACTGTAAACAAGCAAAACAAAAATTTCCTCTCAGAACTTCAACAGACAGACTGATTTTCTGTCTTATTGTCATACTTTCTATAGATATGACATGGGTATTTTCTCATCATGAATCTAAGTCATGTAAAAGGGCTGGAGATGTGGAACATTTAATTACACAAAGCTGGCCATGAGACTGGTGAGATGTATCAACACAGGGGAAAACATTACATGAAATCAACAACTTGCAAATAAAAATATACTGTTTCATCAAAATGGTTTTGATGTTAATATAGAAATTATTTGGTGCTGGTGTCCAAATCAAGATCTCTTCAAGGAGCTGAAGGCAGTAACATGCCAGGCACCTGCATGGATCCTGAACAGCCCTTATGTTTCTTGAGAATCATACCATTGGTCTGCAAGAATACTGGACACTTACCAGAGTGATAAAGGGTGGAGCTCACCTCCAGGTTAAGATTCATAAATTAGGTATCTGCATAGATATCTATGGGCTATGGACCTGCATCTGCCTGTAGGCTGGTCTCAACATACATGGCAGAGATGGTCACAAAGACTGGTCGATATAATCATTACATGCAAGTAAGACATTGAAGCCCACACAGGGGATGTGCCTTTTGGGCATTGCTTTGCAGTGATGTTTACATGGAGCTCCTCCATTTCCTTCAGATCATACAGTATCCTTCTGCACTGTTGAAGCTTCATAAACAAGTTATTTTCAAGAAGAATGTACAAGGACACAGTAATGGAGGTTAGCTGCAGCTATGAATTTTATGAACAGTTTGATGGAAACCACATTAAATGGCAACATCAGCCTACAAATCAGCTTTGCAATGCTCTTACTCCAATCTGGTGTTGAGGGTGATTCACTGTGAATTTGCTTTTCATGGCCACCATTTCATGCAGTGTCATTTATCAGCATACCAGCCACTTGTGCTGCAGAAAACTCTGGCATTACGTTTTAGCAGTGTTAACAACTAGCATTTTTACAATGCTGCTCATGTTAGCAAAGTAAGTACTGTAAATAACATCACAAAGCCTACAGTAATTGCCCTTTTTGTAATGTGCCCGTTCACTGTGCTATCACCCAAGTCATAAAGCTGTCACATCCTGACTCACCACGCACTATATCTTAGAATGGTAACACAATTTCTACTCAGACCAAAATGGGTCAAATGCAGCCTAAAGGTGATCCACAAGCAGAGGAAGAGCTGGATGGTACAAGGAGGAGAAGGAGTCCCCTCATCGAGGGGGGGGAAAAGTCCTCTCTTGAGAATTATGCTTGCAAGAGGTATATGAGGAAAAATAAAGATGTGGGCTGTTAGAATGTAAAATATTAACTATAACGAAACAGAGAGCTTTGTTTTTTTTCCTTATTTTGACAAAGTAGTGGTATCCCAGTATCCTGTGGCTCTTGCAGTTTGAATGAATGTAGACCTTTTCAGGTCTCTGGCTGCCTCCTGGCTTGCAGTTCTCCCACTCGAAGGCTGGGTCTGAAATAGGGTTGGACCCTGTAGTTCCCTTTTCCCTGTGGCCATGCCAAGGTAATTTATGTGACCGATAGCCTTCTAGAAGTGTAATTTATTTAGAAGAAAAGCATCAAAGAAAACATGCTTTAAACCATTAAATGCAGCATATACTCATGTGAAGCTTTTCCTTACAGCTTGTTACGCCCTTGTTCTGGAAGGGCACCAATATCTTAGGCTCTTTCTACAGAATCTGTTTCTTTCTGCCGCTCCCTCTGCTTAACCCTTCAGCCTGTTTCCCCAGCCATATTCTGAGAAACATCCTATTCTTTCTTCTCAGGAGACTTTTAACTACTCATTAGCCTTTACATTTTCAAATTCTGAGCTTGGAAAAGTAAACATATGTCTTATTAGCAGACAGGATGCCATGTCCTTGAGGTTAATAATTTTGCCCATTATCTTTGAAGAGCTGGCCTAAAGTATTTGTTCTGGGAAGCCAAGTGTTGCTTCCTAATTAGTTTTCTATGCATCCCACTGTAATTTAAATCAATATACTTACAAAGAAAAGTCCTGAACTCAGTACAACTTCACTGACCAGTCATATAAAGCATTCACTGTAATACTCTTAAAGTAGTCACATATTTTGTTTGATTCTATAAAATGAGATCAAAATAAGTGCACTTCAGCAGAAAACAGTGAACCTTTTTTTTAGCCTTTGAAGGCAGTATCGTATTCCTCTTTTGTGCAGAGAGAAGCTGATGACCTTGCCATAGCCCCTTGCTGTGGAATAGGGCCCCTTTGCACTGTCTCTAGAAATATGTGTGTTTGGATCCAGAGGTCCCACGTTTCATTCTTACTGTTGGTAATTTATCTTTGCTTGCAGTGGTACAGCTTACTACTTCCATACCTTGAGATGAATGTGGGGAGAATCTTTTAAGTTTCAAAGCAAACAAAACTGAACAACATTTTTTTTAAAATCTTTAATTCTTATGAAAGCCATAAAAACCACAGGAGATTTTTAGCAGAAGAGCAAAATCTATATGATAAGAATAGCCCTGGAAAGAACCACATACTTCACCAGTTCACGTATAGCAGCATACTAAATATCTAGGTTAGAAAAATCTACAAGACTAGGACATCACTACAGGATGTTTAGGAGGTGTCTAGACTATGAAACTCCTCTCAAACTCAACACATTACCTAAATAGAAAGACCAAAACGCGTAACTGTAAAGTATCCAAGAAAAAGCGCAAAATATAGGAGGAAAATATCTCAAATCAACAGATAAAATTATTTAATTCCTGGAATTTATATTCTTTATATAATTTTTAGAGAGTCTGAGGTTGGTGGAAAGAAGAAGCATTACAAGTAGTAATGCTGTTGTTTAATGAGTATTTTTAGCCAAAGCATTCTCCAGAAGAGATATATTCCTATATTACAACACTTTGAGCTTGATTAAGATGGCTAAACATAAATGTCTAGGCTTTTTAAGAAGCCTTGGTATATAGAAGACATTTATGGGCACTGCAAATATGGCAGAAAACTAGAGTAAACCAGGAAACCTTTCTGAACTGGCAGCTGGGGGATATGTAGGACACCTCAAATGACATACAGTAGATATTAAGTTACATCTAGGTTATATATATCCTATATATATAGGATACTAGGTATAACTGAAAAATATAATTGAGTCCTTTATGTCCAGCTTTATGTTGGTAAAATAAGGGGAAAAATATACAGAATATTAAGAATATATGTATATCCTTATAGACCTGTTGCTGGAACAAGTGGAATGACTTCCTCAGATTTCAAAAGGAACTAAGCCAGGCTCTAACATAGTTGAATAAATAATAGGTAGCATAAGTGATTCACTAGCCTTCTTGAGCCATGCACAATGTCCAGATCAGAACTGGTTTTCCACACTTGTTTCTGTTTAAAATTAAAAATTTTTATCATGCTTTTATTTAGCTAATTAAATATGCTTTTAGCATTGTCATTTTGTTGTGTGACACTGATGCTTGATATTCAGAATTCAGCCTGCTCTGTGACATTGGTTAGCATGCTATGTTGGAAGATCAAGCAAGTATAGAAAAGTCAACTAAGCTATTAATCTTTCAGGCAGAGTAAAGAGTGGAGAGAGTAAATGCAGCAGATGACAGAATTTGAGCAGCTTTTGCTCGCTGTGTCAGTGTGCTCAGAGACATGGTATTATGAATAGCTATGAATAGAAGGCTGCTACAGAAAATAGCATGTAGGTGCTCCCTAAGCAGTTACATCACCATTAAGTCTGAAAGAAGTTCCCAGGCAGTTTAGTTTAACTTTCTGAGGTCTATGGATGGGCTTGAGATAGTGTTTATTGCTGATATCTAAAAACCGAGCTGGCTCTTTTTCCTCCTTAGCAAAAGGACTACATGCATAAACCCAGTACGTGATATACTCTGTTAAAAGAGCTGTGGTTAGGAGAAAAAAAAAAAAAAAAAGTCTGCATATTCCTGTCCTGATGGCTGCACTCTGGACCAGGTGGAACCCTCTGAAGGTGGGAAGAGGAGGTAAGTGCTCCAGGAAAAGAGCCCAAAGAAAGATCTGACAAAATCTTCTGAATCTAAAGTGTGGATACATGCTGAAGGTATGACCAAAATAGCAAATTTTAGAGCACTGGGGTGATTCTTGGGAAATTGATTCAGTTCTGAATACAATGATAAGATGTTAGCACAGTCTCTGGCATGGTTTGTTAGTTAAGATGAGCCAGACACCATCCCCAATAAGTAGTTTGCATGTGGAGAGTTTGCATTTTAGAGACCAGCAGAAATGAACAGTGCTGGAGTAGATCATAAGAAATGCTGAGTTCAGTCAGACTGGGGATCCACCTTGTACAGTATACTGTCTCCTTTATATTGATTCAACACAGACAAGTTGACAAGGGATAAAAATGGATAAAAAGCAAGTAGCTATCACACCTTTCACAGGATGTGTGAGAGCTTGGGGTAGGGAGAGAAGAGTATATATGGTTATGTCTCTGCTTGTTTAATGAAAAATCCACAGAGTATAATAAACCTCATTTCCATGAAATTAGCATATGGGTAAGGCTTTGTAGGATCTAAGAAAGGCACTTTGTTTGAACACATAGGGTATCAAAATTCTCATTTGAAATCTTTAATTAACTTTTCCCCCTCTTCATTATCAATCACTTATTTCAACTATTCATAGCCTCAATAAGCTTTCTCTGGTGACTAAGAGATAAGACATTTAAGAAATAAAGAGTCTAAGTCAGTGTTGCATTTGTATTGTATTTGAATTTGACCAGAATGCTTTGGGTTTTTTTATCAAAGATTCAAGTGAACGGAGTACTAAAGCTGATTTAGCTATATACTTCCTGGGGACGAAGAATATGAATGTTCACATGTGGTCTCTGAATGAAAGCTTGATAAACATGCATAGACTGAGATTTTAATGTCATATAATGCACATGAAATTTCTCTAGGTATTGTTTTAACAGATTCACATGAAATCTCTCAGGGTGTTCTATTAACAGATGCAACCCTGGAATGAAATTGAGGAAATGTAGGAAGTTATTGGCATACGACTATTGGTGAATCACAGTACCTGAAAAAAACCCCAAAGTTCATGTGAATTTTGGTAACTCTTGTGCACTCTCTTAGCAAGTAAATATGGTAATCTGCATGATCATTTTTGTATACATAACCCCCCTTGTTCACTGCATTATGTTGCCCATTTCCTTACTTGCTCTATATAGAGGATGGATCTATTACAATTTACAAGTCTGATTTACTAGCTTACGGTGGTTTGTGTGGCAGGGTTTTGGTAGCAGGGGAGGGGCTGCAGGGCCAGCTCCTGTGAGAAGCTGCCAGAAGCTTCCCCGGCTCCAAGTCGGACCCACCTCTGGCCCAGGCCGAGCCCATCAGTGACGGCGGTAGCGCCTCTGGGAGAACAGAGTTAAGAAGGGGAACCTGCGGTGAGTGGGGGAATGGGATGTGAGAGGAACCTCTGTGCAGACACCGAGGTCAGTGAGGAAGGAGGGGAGGAGGGGCTGCCCCCGCAGCCCGTGGTGAGACCAGAGGGCAGGCTGTCCCCCCCCAGCCCACGGAGGGGAGCGGGGGAGCAGATGCCCCCCTGCAGCCCGGGGAGAGAGGAGCCCACGCTGGAGCAGGATGGCCCCAGGATGTCCGGGACTCTGTGGAAAAGCCTGCGCTGGAGCAGGCTATGCCTGAAGGACTGCAGCCTGTGGAAAGGACCCATGCCAGAGAAGTTCGTGAAGGACTGTCTCCCATGGGAGGAAACCACGCTGGGGCAGGAGAAGACTGAGGAGTCCTCCCCTGAGGAGGAAGAAGCAGCAAAGAAAACTTGTGAGGAACTGACCCCAACCCCCATTCCCCATCGCCCTGTGCTGCTGGCAGGGGAGGAGGGAGAGAAAACTGGGAGTGAAGATGAGCCAGGAAGAAGGGAAAGGTGGTGGGAAGGTGTTTTAAGATTTGGGTTTACTTCCCATTATCTTTGTTTTGATTTGATTGGTAGGAAATTCAATTGATTTTGTTTTTTCCCCAAGTTGAGCCTGTCTTTTGCCCATGACCATAAGTGGTAAGTGATGCCTCCCTGTCCTTATCTTGACCCACGAGTGTTTCTTTATGTTTTCTCCTCATCCCACCGGGCCCAGGGCAGGAAGGAGTGAGCAAGCAGCTTGGTGGTACTTTGTGGCCGGCTGGGCTTAAACCATGACAGGTATAGAAATGTAATTATTTCAGTCTTGAAAATTCTGAAGACCCCTTGGAGAACTGAACAAAATTGTAAATGTCACAGTTAGATAAGCCCAAATGGCTTGACTTGGCAAAAGCCTGGAAGATTACAGCAGTCAGAGGTACTTGCTGTACAGCAAGTACAGCAGCTGACCCCAGGGTGGCTGTGAACTCTCAATGTGACACACTCATCAGGAAGGCAAACTGAGATACAGGATATGTTGTGAAAAGTGTTTCTGGGAGACACTGAGAACTATTGGTACCACTGTAGCAGTCATCATATGCTACAACTATGCAAATAAATTAAACAGGACCAAGACATGGGCCAATTAGTGATGCATGTTCATCCCTACTTTCAATTGCTAGTATAGCCCTTGCATGTTTTTGGTTTAGTCCAATTAGCACTTTTCCAGGTAGTGCCTGGGCATGGCTCAGGGGCTAATGTAGGCTGGGAACCATTCTCTAGACAGCGCTGAAAACCAGGTGACTAAGCACATTTACCTGCGTAGAAGTGAGCCATGCCACATCTATTAACCTCCTTTACATATGGTGTATTTACTGATACAGGTGTGGCCATCTCACTGAAATTAATTCATTAATTTTAATGAAATACTTATCATCCACAGTTAGGAAAGATGCATTCAGACAATCTACAGAGAAAACATACTGGGATGACCAAAGAATTTGAAAATTTAGTTTACAACAGAGATTAGAGGACCTTGGCTTGTTTAACTTCACAAGAAGTTTGTCTAAAAATAGTACGCATCAGAGAAGTAAAAGATATATCTTCAGTGAAGAATAGCATTGGCATAAGAACAAATAAGTGAAAGTGGCCATGAATGTAGTTTTCACACAAGGTGAGAATTATAAGAAGTTTTTTTCTGCTCTCTGCAGGAGTGAATGGTCATTTGAAGCAGATTTCTATTTGGAGTGGTGGACAGAAGGTAAACTTCAGGTTGAAAATGGTAAGATCATGGATGAGATTACACAGTTTAATTGGTACTTGCAGTAAGTGTCTGGATGAAGTTAATTGAATGATTCCTTCCAGTTCTCAGCTCTGCATTATTGGACTTAAAAACAATTGGTCAGCATATGAATTTTTAAGACTAATTTTTGAGGAAAAATGTTGAATAGACATCTTCCATATTTAGACTCACAACTATCAGTTTGAAATTTGACTACTGTAAAATTCATAGTTCCTTGTAATAATTTTGAAAATGCAGTTACAACTTCTGTAAATATGATTTTAAAATTCTGCTTCAGGATAAGTTCTTTCCTTTTTTTACCAATTGCTGAAAATTCAGTGTTCACCAAGTAAAATACACCAGTATGTTCACAACTGGTAATTTCTCTACACACCACAAAAGTATCTTTCTAAAAAATCTCTTCTCTTTCAGTTCTGATTTTTGACCTACCATTAATTTTGATCTACAATGCAGTCAAATACTGTGACCAGGGATTATGCATTAAAAAAATGGGATTAAAAGTAATTTTTAAAACAGAAGTCTTTACCATGGCTTTCTTTACCCTCAGGTTTTCAAACACTGTCCATGACCAGGAAGTCCAATAATTTATTTATTTTTAAATAAATAAAGGAGATGTTCAGCTAACCACTTTACTCTAGGAGCTTGAACCTTGGGATAAACACTACAGCACTATGAGATGTGCAACAAAATTGTTATGGCAGGCAGCCCGGTTGTCTTGCCGTCATCTGAATTAGCTATTGGTGGATCACATTTAGGCTTGGCAAATTTATTAGAACAGATGAATTTTCAGCTCTAACTCAGATCTAGGTCATAAGGTTCAAGAGAACCTCTTTGCCTTGGAGGAAACTTCAGCTTAATCTGTTTCTTATAGACCTGGTGCTGGAATGGAAGGACAATTTTAGCAAAGGAATAAATGAGCGCAGTTTTAAATTCGGATGAACAACGTATACTTCTAGTCACAATTACCAAATGTGCTTATTGTTAGAAAACAGAGAGTGAATAAATCTCTTGTTTATGGAAAATTGGCACATGCAGTGTATAGCTCATGACATAATTTATAGAGTTTTCTGTAGAGTCCTGGTAATTATTACTGAACTATTCATTATTGATCTCATTTGGAATGTTAATGAATTTAAATCCAGCTTGTTGAAATGTAAAAACAACCACAAAAAATCTATTGTTTTTGGGTAATTCTGCACTCACTGAAGCCAATGGAAATGTTCCACTAATGTCAAGAAATACTAGATCTATCTGATCCGTATGACTGTGGCTCCATAGTTGTTTTTATGCCTGCTGAGTTACTGTTTAACTCCATGATGCCTTTAGTAGCTTATATGTGACACAGTCTATAGCAGCATCCCTAGGCCTACCTCATGTGAGGATATCAAAGCTTAAGTGAAAAGGAACAGCATGTTGAAATTTTTGATCACGGTCAGAAGGGTCTCAGTCCAAGTGCTATGGACAATGCAACTAGGATCTGGAGAATATCTCAATTTCCTAATCACCTGAAAAATTAAATTCTAGGACATTAGTCCTGGTGACTTCTACATCACAGTGAAATTGGAGCATGTGAGTGAAAGTACTCTGTAGCCCCCCAAAGGGGCAGTGTACACACATGTTTTTCTGTGGACCTAGAGAACAGGACACTTCTAGCAGCACAGTGAGAGCTGATGGTCTTTTTTTTTCATAGCAAGAGTTAGTATCATCCTTGGATGAGGAAAGTTTTAAATAAGTGTCAGGAGGTCGTGAAGTGTTAGGAACTAAGTAAAGTATTGATGAGTGTAATACCTTGCTGTTACATCCTGCTTTCATTTTGTTGCTGGAAAGAAAGTATGTTGAAAAAGAAACCATTTGTGTTTTCAAGAAAAGACTTACAAAAATGGTTTGAGTACTAGAAAATATATTTTACAGTAGAAAACCCTCCACGTATTTAGCTTGCTCAGGAGGTATTTAAGAAGCAACTTAATTACAAAGTGCCTACACAAGGATAGGATATCTGTTAGTAGAAGACTCTTTGACCCTGCAGACACAGGCAGTAAAATGTATTCTCAACAGATGAAAATCAAAGGTAGAGCAATTTAGGCTGAAAATAATGTGCATATTTTTAAACCAAGAATGTGCTTAACTATCAGGGCAGATTGCCAGTGGACATGTAGATTTTTTCTTTCTTCATGTTGTCAAGTAAGATGGCACATGTCCAAACATGCATGCTAATTCAAGTTGCATATGGCTGGCACTGAACATGGAAATTAGGGAATGAGGTTTTATGGGTTGTTATACACAGAATGGCAGATCCTGTTGTGCTTTTGCCCTTAAAACTAACACTCTGAGAATAAGCTTTTTTCATAATATCTGGATGATAATATTAGTCATATTTAGATCATTTGTCATAATGATTGTCATAGTCTGCTTCATAATGACATAATTTCAGTTGCCAAATAGAAAAAAGGTAAGTAGCAAGAATTCTCTTCCCTTCTCATTTTCTTTGTTATGCTAGGCTCAGCACTATCGTATTTGTGTGTTTTCCAGTGCAGTGAAAAACAGAGTTGTCAGCCTTTGAACATCTGTTCTGAGCAGTTTATTTTTGTATTGTCTCCCCACCAGAAGAAGTGTGTTCAGTGTCTTGTTTTGTTAAGTAATTTTTTTTATTTTTTTACTGGAAAGGGGGACAAGAGGAAGTTTCTTAGTGAGGAATTCTTTTGAGGGCTTTTTGATTCTCTTTTAGCATTCATGTTGCTTAATACTGGTGTTAGGAATGGTTGGAGGCTTATGTTGCACTTGCTGAAGAAAGTAGTTGAGTTTATAAGAAGCTAGGTTTCGGCCTTGAATTCCATCATCTTGGATTGCTCCCTTCCCAAGAAAACTCGACTCTGCCACAGGATTGCCTACATAATAAATTGTGACCAGGTATGAGTGGGATACACTAGATCAGATGGGACATATTCAATCAATCAAAACAACTTTGCAGGAAAGGACCTAAAGACAAGAAGATGAACATTTCAGGGGTGGGCACTGCAGAGCTAAAGGCTAACAGTGTATGGGACTGCACTAGAAAGAACATAGTCTGCCAGTCCAGGGAGGTGTTTATCTCTGTTGCCTATCCAGAATTCGTGAGGTTGCGTGTGGAGTACAATGTCCAGTTTGGGGCTGCCTATTACAAGAAAGATGTTGAAGGAGCAAGAGGCTGAGGAAGCTGGGTTTGACCCACTTAGAGAAGTGAAGGCTATGGGGAGAACCTAACTGCTGTGTTTAGCTAAACTAAGTGGGTGGTTACAGAGAAGATGGAGTCAAATTTCTCAGACACGTTCATACAGTGAAAAAATGAGACTCAAAAGTTAAAAATTACAAAAAGGGCAATACTATCTAGTGATAAGGAAAAAAAAAAAAATCACCAAAAGGGTGGTCAAAGACTCAGCTAGGTAGTTCAGAAGGGTTTTGGAATCTCTGTCCTTGAAGATATACAAAATCTGACTGGACAAAGGCTGAGCAACTGACCTAACCTTGGAGCTGGATGAGCTTTGACTTGAAGTTGCACTAGATATCTCCTGAAGTCTCTTCCAACTTAAATCATTCTACAATTCTAAATAAAACAGTGTCCAAACATAATCATAAGGCTTTTGCATTACAAATGGCTGAAATCTTTACAGGGTTGGAGCATGTACAGAACCAGCTTGGTCTGGCCCATAAAATGCCATTTAGATATAGTTATGGGCAAAGAGTAAGGAGTCCATTTTATTGGAGCAAACTGTTAACAAGTTATCAAATTTGGTTTTCATCATAAAACATTATGTAGACCTTTTCATCCCTGACCTTCAGCTATGTTGTATCCTAAAAAAAGGAATCAAGACCTTGAACTTCTTTAGGTAGTCTATAGAAAGGTAAGGAAAAGCCTGGGGGACATATCTGATATGTTTCCAGTGGCCTGTACTGTTGAAATGAAATGTAGCATTCTTTTGTAGCTGAATTTCTGTAAGCACTGAAACAGTATGACCATTTATATTGAACGCTGAATCACTGCAGTTGAAATGAGAAATGACAAAAGCATGAATAACTGAGGCCAGGTCATTGCCTTCCAGGAAATACTCTTTTAGCCAGCTGGAAAGAAAGCTTTACTGGTGGATGCTGTTATGTAAGCCCTGAGCATCAGTGAATAATTTGACGTGTTTTCATAGATGTGAGGCCAGAGTGAGCCATCAGATCAAGTATTTTGAACTGCTATTGGCAGTTTCCTCACATAAGATTTTTTTTTAGAATGGTATCTGATATTAATTTGAAGAATATTAGAAAATCTATCAAAATGCTCAGCTTGTTCCTGTAGTTAACCATTCTCATTTTCATAATCTACACTTCAACTTCAAATTTCAATTTGCCTAGCTTTAGCTTTACAACACTAGTTCTTTTATGCCTTTCTTCGTTACATTAAAGAGACTGATAGCATTCATAATTGTCTTCTTCTGAAGGTACTTTCTCAAGTCTTTTCTCAATCTTCTTTCTTTAAGTCTTTCAATAGATGACCACTTCTACAGTTCTCAAACAATTCTGTAGCTCTTTTTTGAACACTCTTCAACTTTAAAATCCTTTGATTATGAATATGAGTTCATATCATCTAGTAGTTGTATCCCACTAGCAGTTTTGCTCCACATACTATCATGTGCTTGCAGAATTAAAATAGCTCCCTCACAGGAGTAAAGCATTTGATGTTTCCTTCTTTTCCCAACCAAGAATCATGTCATCCATTTATGATAACATTTTAGTGGGAACTTATGTTGGATTGTTTATCTCAATTATTTTCTGAGTCACTGGTTACCAGGTTAGAGCACCTCATTCTGTAAGTGCAGAGTTCTTTTCCCTGTTCCTTGGTGACATTGAATTCTATGAAAAGAAAAAATAAGTATGAAGGCAGCTCCCCAAACAATTTGGCTAGCTCTGACTTCAGCATCCTGTCCATCACATTCACTGCCATTCCAAAAAACATATGGAAATTTTCAAGGTATTTTTATAACCAATTACTTCACAGTGACTTTGAGACCCTTACTGAAGAGGATGTTTAATGTCTTCCACACTCTGGATCCCCGTGGAACCCCACTAAAAACAAATCCCTTTGGTGGCTATTGCTCACCGGCAACTGTGTGCTGTGGCTTGTCAATCTTTACTGTTAAATGAATGAAGTGTTAATTCATTTAGCAGGTGTTACTGGTGGTGTATTGCATGATGCTAATATTTTAAGAGAATGACATGCAGTCCAAAATTGTTACAAAAGTCTAATGCAGTGAGATGGGGTGAGGACCTCCTTAAACCAGCGCTGAACAAGCTGGCTTCAGAAGAAAAAGCAGTATGGTACTGCACCTTGGCTAGTTAGTCCTTCTGAAAGGGAAGCCAATCAATATAGATGTGGAATTGTACAGATACATCTATACAACTCTGGTACTGGAGTGCCTTCAGATGATGCATTATCAACTTCTCTGGAATTAGGTATACGCAAGAATGTAATATCTGCACATGATCTTTATCAACCAAAATTTTAGTACTATCAAAGTTAGATAAATTGGAAAGAGCTACTTTTTCACACAGCCACTTTAGCTGATTAAATCCTGAGCCAGATTTTCTAGGATTTCTGCTGAGACTTGAGACTGACTGCCTAACCTGTTTTTAGCTGTGTCATTCTGCCTTACCATTTGATATATTGACATAATTTTAGCTATTTTGAGGCTTCCTGGCATTTTCTGAATGTATATATGTATGAATATACAACCTTTATTATAAATTAATATCAGTGAGCCACAGATTTCCTTAACCGGCATTTATATGACCCTCTGATGCAAGTTTTCTAGGCCTCCTGATTCAGAAATATTTATCCTAAGTAGATGTTGTCTAACTTCTTCCTAAGGCTTATTAATAGCCTAGAAATTGCTTCCCTGTCCTCATATGGTATGAATGCAGCACTCTGTTTCTTTCCAAATATAGAGACACAGTATTTATTAAGAACTTCTGTTCTTCCCATATCATCATTGACAATTTTACAATCTTCATTTGTAATGAGACTTTATATAATTTATTTTGTTCCCAAACCACTTTCAAATTTTTTTTAAAATGTCTTTAGCTCTGCTAGTCTGTATATTCCACTCTTGCCCTAAGCTACTTTTGGCAATTCATAGCTCTTATGTTATTAACTATTTCACTTTTTTCCCACCAGTTATGCTTTCCTTAAAATTTTGTGTTCTTGTTTTTGCCAGTGAATGAAGGCAAACTTTTAGCTAAAGTTGTTTCCATTCTTAACGGTGGCACTGGGAAACCCTGGAGGTTTTTATTAATTTTTTTCCTGTCAGCATTTTTCTTTCTTATCATTTTTTTCCTTAGTTTCTTTAGATTTTGAATATAAACTAGTTTGGAGCATTATGCATTTTCTTTATATATCAATGTTTGGGGCAGTGTTTGTTCTTATTCAATATCAGGTCATGATCTCCAGTTTCTAGGCAACCTCTAACTCCCAATACCATGATTATTCAGCTTTATCTGGCACAATGAAGTCCAAAATTGAGTTACCTGTTCTTGCTGTAATTCCTTGTGCATTATAAAATCATCATGCATAATTCTAGGGATTCTGAAGAAGGTTCACTACCAGCTCTGTGAGATCACCAGTCTGCATTTCTCAAATTCAAGTCCCTGTAACAACATGGTTTCTCTTCTTGCACATAATCAACAGATACTTAGGAAGAAACTCATTCTCATAATTTAGAGGACAGTTAGAAGCAGTGACGAGTTCTCTCTGCTAAGCTATGTTACACTAGCACATTGATCTATGTGCCTTCATGATCCTTGGGTTTCAAATCACCAATAAAACTTAAACAGATAACAATACCTTTAATGGGGAGTTCAGGTTCTACCATTCCATTATCTATTCTACCATTATAAACCAAATTGCAACAGTTTTCATGTGCCAGTTATGTGATGCATCTCAACAAATTGTGACAATACCAGTTATATCAAATTTCTTCTTCATCATTGAGTGTTTCTAATTCTCTTACTGCGTACCCATTTCTTATATGGCGTCTGTAATAATGGCTTCCAAACACAGTTGTCAAATACATTTTTGTTTCCATACATGCTTCACAGTGCTGAAAATTAGGCATCTGGGTCACATACTCTGCTCTCCTTCGTGCTCATCCTCCTTGCCTTAGTGCTGAAAATATCTAAAAACAGATCATGGAAGGAGTTTCCTTATCATCTACATCCTAAATCATATGTAGATTCAAGGCTAAAGGTGGAATTCCCATATCTCCTGCTGCCAAGCTCAAGACTTTGCCTTCAAAACCAGGATCCATTGCATGTGCCTGGATCTTCCCTGTTTCCTTTCTGAGTGCTTCACTCTATTTCAAAACAGACTTATTTTTTTTTCATGGCTAAGCATCCATACTTCTCTGCAGTGCATTTTCGCTCTTATTGGAGTAACTTAGAAATGAATGTATGCCTGTGCAAATAGTCTTGGAAGGCACTATTATCATTCTAGCCTATATATAGCATCTGAGACTGCTTATTGCTGGATACTGCTGTGAAACATTGTGTATCTACAGTTCTCCATTTCACAACTGGATTTAAGGGCACTGGAACTTCAAAAGACAGGTCTTCATACAGGACTTCTGATAGGATGAACTGCAAATGTGGAGTGGTAGTCTGTTAACTACGGCATCCCACTGAAATCAGTGAAGTATTTTTGTTGATTTTAGGAGGAGCTTATTGAACTGGATGGAAGTTTCTTAGAGAGTGAAGAAAGTTATCAGCGTGACTTTCTTGAAAGAATATAGTCTGTACTACATTGAATTTTACAGAATTAATCTACTTGCAGCATACTTGTTGCTACTTGGAACACAGAGGTCTAAAGTTATTATCTGAAATGAAGACCCCAAACCAATGTCAGCACTGAGAAAATGTGACTTACAACAGATAGTAATAATTTATTAAAAAGGGGAAACGGAAATCAATGGTTGTGTTGCATTAAAGCACAGAAGATGGCACTGCAGACTAGATCCTTAAAATGTTCTATTTCTCCTACCTTATAGTAATTGCTGGGGTTATAAAACCACAAGAATATCCTATTATTTCTCATTTCTAAGCCTCTATTCACACAGAAGTGAATACCACTATTCCGTGCTTTTTAAATATGCAGTCCTGAAAAGTAGTGTCAGCAATTCTGAAACTTGGTGAAGATCTGGTGTGATGATTGTTACTGCTTGTTGAAACTGAACAGCTATAAATACTTATGAGGAAGTAGCTCATTTAAATAAATAAATTTTATACAAATCTTCTTATGTACACTAATAATTTTTTGACTGTCCAGGTCAATCTGAAAATGACCGCAGTTTATTTTAGCTGGATGATTTTCTCTACAGAAGAATGACCAATGGTTTCTTTGGGAATTACAGTCTGCTTCAACAATATTATTGATAAATATTGATCTAGAACAGGTTGCTACTGAACCAGAGAATGAAGACAGATTCTTTAATATGATATTAAAAGTTAATTTCCTGAGGGTATGGAAGAAAAAATTATGCAATCACCAAATGGACAAATTATAATACCACTACATGGAAGCAAACCCTATAATGATAGGTGTAGTGCATTCATGTGAAATGGCTTGATTAAAATAACCACTGAAGTTCAGTGAATATAAGACTTAAACCCTGTCTTCTCTGCTGGCTACTTGACTAAGAGAGTCCTTGAATTGAATACTGCCGGTAATAGGTAGAACTTTTAAAAATATAAATCCACATTCTGAGAGAGGTGAGTGTATCAATGTGTGTAGTGCAAAGATAGGGAAGGTTGAAGAGTGTGGTGTTATTGGATCTTCTTGTTTTGTTGTCCTGAACTGTTTTTTTCTCCTGTTTAAAAACTCTTAAACTCTCAGATTACCATGGTAAAGCTGAAAACTTTTGCTGTGTCCATGGTGGAAAACCAAAGATGGACAATTACGGGGAAAAGAATCTTTCCTTATTTTTTAATAGATTCCAATCCCCTGTAAATGTCATGATAAAGAGTGTTGCAAAAATGGCAGGAATGGGTATAGTGTCATCAGCCCCTTGCAGCCTTCCCCTCCATCAGCATGACTTGAGCTCTTTTGGCTGAGCAGAGAACACATCTTTGCCCTCTCAAAGGGAGGAAGGTTTTTCATGCTCCTTTCATGGCCTGAGCCACAGCACTTGCATGTACTGTTTCTCCCTGACATGCACTCTTGTGCCATCCTCCAGTCTGCGCAGCCAGTACCCACAGCCATAGTTTGCCACAGGAAATTCATTATTTGTGCAAATTCTTTGGCATAGCCCCACTGACTTTGCTGTTTAGCAATGTGGGTAGTAGTCACACTCCTTTAAGCTCACTTCCATTTTCATGATTCATTAATGCTTTTTGTCCTGAAGATCACAGGTCTCACTTTCTCAGCTGAAAGATGGATGCCACAAGCATCACCAGGTAATGGAAAGCAGATCTGCTCTCAGAATTCTCTCTGAAAGCTGAGGTGGGTGAAGAGGCTGGGAACCTAAGCAGTGATCCAGAGGATTTCCAGGGGGATAATAAAACCCAAGAGAAAGCAAATGCATAAAAGTTGTGCAAGTACTTGACACCTTCCTTTTTCCGTTATTGAAGGTCTGCTCATTTTCTGCATGAGGTGGTGTATTTATTGCTAACTATCTGTCAGACTGCAGCGTAAAAATATCAGCCATAATTACATTCATGCTACCAGCCTTGACATTAGAGTTAATCTGAAAAACACATTTTCCTATACTACCTTATGTAACGAGAACTTAGATGCAGCGATGGTTCACTGTCAGGTTTTATTCTACTGTGTTTCAGTGCAGAGTGTTACTTGACAGCTGTGAAAATGTTGGCTTGCCCTTTGTCTTACAAAAGGAAGTATTAGAAGAGCCTGACATTTGTCAAATGAAACTCTTATCAGTATGACCTATTTTTAGGTACCCTTTGAAACCTTATGATAAGTACCTGAAAACTAACAATCCTTCTGTTTCAAGAGAGAACATTTAGGAATGGGTTATTAGAAAAGATAGACACAGGGCCAGAGAGATCCTGGCAGTGTGTTGTGATAAGTTGTAAGCTTAAGGGTCTATAAAGCAGTTTAGTTTTTAGGAATGATTTTAGAAAACCAAAATGATGCTGTGTAGCAGGTTGCAGACTGAGAGCTCTGTTACTGGGGAAAATCTTCTCCTGCAACTCAGTTTAGGTAAGCTTCTTGCTGAAATTAAATTTATTGTCAATAGAAATAATTCATTAATTTAAATATACAACTATTTGCCTGCAGAAAGACAGCTCCTAGATTTTGTGAAGCTTTGGAAAAGGCAGACATCCAGCAGAGTGTTTCATAGAATACCTGTGAGGGGGAGGGTCATGTCAATTATTATAGCAATTCTGTTATGAGTCTATTATAAATATATATAGAATAGTTAAGCAAGTGCCATTCTGGGGATTAGTGCTGAATGTACAGTACTCTCCCTTTTTGTTACCTGCAATCATGACACCTTGTATATAAGATGGAGAGAGGAAAGAGGTTTTTTTTTTTTTGTCAAAAAGAATGTGTCACAGGGAGAAGCTTAGTAGGAGAAACCTCGGGTTTAGTACTAGTACCAATACTAATACTCAAGACATTAGATAACTGTACGTACCCTTGGGGAAGTTTGTGGTATGGCAGAGTAGAAGCCTCTACACTTTTTCTCCAGCATTTGATAGCTTCATGACAGCTGTACTAAGTAAGAGGAGGCATGTTGCAGAGGACTCTGCATTTGAGCTTGGGCTGTCATCTGCAGCTGCATCCAATGCAATCTTATCCCCTCTACTCTTCAGAGATCCCAAACCATATCAGTGAGACAAAGCCAACTGGTGGTGTGGATGGTGGTGGTCATGAAGTCAGAGAGAGATGACTTGTTGCTACACTGCGAATATCTGAGATGCATACCTATTGCAGGGAAACAGAGCATGAAGGCCAAATTCTGGGATCCAATGGGACTCACATAAAGAGCATGTTACTTTTGGCAGGTCAGAATTTGCCCTTGACAGGAGATGGGGATTCCCTCCTGGTTTGACTTCCTCTTAGGGGAATGTTCCTCCTCACAAAAATCTGCTAATTTGATTTGAAGAGGCTGCACAAAGCCAGTTAACTGTCAGCTTGGAGTTTACAGATAAACCTGTGGTTTACAAAGTATGAGAGATGTGACTACAAAGAGTGATAATTGGCCATAAATTGAAGAAAAGACTAAAATGGTCTCACATCTGCAGTGAGTATGATTTGTGACTGTGTCCATCCACTAGCTACAAGGCAGATGGCAACAAATTTCCAAAATATCGAGGTACACATTTCCATCCTGACAGGTGCATTTTTCAGGGATAGATCACAGGTAACAAGTCCATCATGAAATGGCTCAAAGTTTCTCAGATATTTAGGCAAGATTCAGCTCTCATGTCGAGGCTGATAAAATAGTTTCCTAGGGAGGAATAGAGTCATGGGGGCATCAGTGGAATTCTGGAGGAAGTGTATTGGAAGGCGATGGATGGAGACACTTGGCTTCACCTGGCTAAGGATCACCCAGATGTAGGGTTAAGGTTGGTGCTATGGTTAAGACAGAGACAAAGCTCCTTCTGGGTGGGAGTGAGAAGGATCCTCAAAGGAAGGGCTAGGTTGCAAAAAAAGAATTATCCCAGGAGAAGTTTGTCATCTGGGCCACAGATAGAGACCTGTGGCAAAGGGCCAGACCATGGCTTAGTTTTAGAGTTAGGGCTAGGAGACAGGCAAAGCCTAGAGCCCCTGTGAAAGCGCAGTTGCAAAGGATTTACAAAGGAAGGTGTAGGCTGCAGAGCTCACAGTATGCTTCTTCTCCAATGACTTGCCCAGCTTCACCTTACTCACCTTGGAAGCGGCAATCATTTTCTCCTCTCTGTTTTCCCCCTTCCTGGAGTCATTCTTACTCATCCTGGGCTCCTAGGCTGCCAGAGTGCAGGGTATGGGGTGGTGGTTGCTGGTGCTCCCTGTAGCAGTTCACAACCCCACTATCTTCCCCTGGATACTCCAACCCATTCTTTTGCAATAACAGCAAGAATGGAGAGCATCAGGGAGGAAGAAGGCTAGAACATCCTGTCTTCCACTCTTCTATTAGACAGCTTCTTCTTAGCTGTCTAATTTGTCTATGCCTTGAGACAGCTCCCTTCCAGTCAACACTTCAGACTGAAAAGTAAAATGTAGAAATAGCTGAGCTTGTTTTAAACCAGACATAGGAAGAAGTCTGACCATGGCAGTGAGGAGTCCCTGTGGGTTAATTTTTTTCTGCATCTCAGATATCTGCTGTGTTTGAAAGATTGCAGCAAGTAAATGAACCTTTTTGTATGTTTTCACTTCTGGTTGTTCAAGCAGTGACCCCTACTTAGTTGTGATCATACTTATACCAGGGCTGTTTACAATCTTAATTTAAAACACAAATTTATCAGCAGATCATGTCAGCTGAAAGTTTAAATTCATATTTGATCACAATTATTTCATGAAGTAGGTGCATCACCTCCTCTAGCTCAGATATGATATGGTGTGTGCCATCAATATATATCTGAGATTAATGAGTCAAATCGCAGAGTATAGAAAAGTCATTTGTCACCCCAGCTGGCACTTTAATCAGTTGGAAAACTGACCAAAAGCACTTCCAGCATGTGGAGGCTTTATTAGAATGATTGCCAAAGTATGGCCTGAGGTTACAGGGCTCTAAATAAAACTTTTTTGTTCAGCCAGGTAATCTATTTAGGTTCCTGTGTGGATGCAGAAGGTACTTGTTCCACTGCAGACAAGTTGGATGCAATAATATAGGATCCTGTGCCAATAAACGTGTCACAGTTGAAATAATTTTTTGCTCTCTTAACATAAAATAGTAAATTTGTAACAACTCTGGGTTTATTGTTGTCAGCCTTCCAACAAAGCAGCTACTGAAAACTGCAACAGAAGATTGCTTCAGAAAGTTTTAAGTTGTCAGGTTGACTAAACAATAAATTATATTCCTGAAAATGTTAGTGCTGATGACCCAGGTTATCCAGGGAGCTTGATTTTTGTTCATTCTGCATACAGAAGAATTATAGTACCTTTGGCTGGGTCACCTGATTACATTTGGCTTACTCTCCAGGTGTGTAAGGCTGAAGAAGAGCAAGGAGTCCTGTCCCCAAACAGTATTTGCTGTGCTGAGACCATCTCTCATTTGGAGAGATGGCATCAAGACATTTCCTGCTTCCATTTTGGGTCATTATTACTGATAGTTCTGATGGATTCTCAGAGACTAGGAGCATAGCTGATTTTAAATTACAATGATACAGTTATAGTGATATTGCAAAACTCTATCAGTATCTCAAAAAAAGTCTAGCTCAAAAGTTTATCTGTCTGTTAGACTATTTCCCATTTAAAAATAAGTAAAAGAATGCTACACTGGGAACTTTAAAAAGCAGGGCTATTTTTATAAAGGTTGTCAATTAATAGAAAGTATAAACAAATTGTTAATTAGAGGTCCTCCCAGTACCAGAATAACTCTGGAGCGGAATCTGAATCTCCTATTCCAAGTGTTAATATTGCAGCTATATGGACCTTCTCAGCTTCCAAAGCTGTACTTCAGGGAGTTACAGTCTGATTCACAATAATGCTATATCTTCTAGTAATGGTTTGGTTTTCTTTTCTGCAGAGTATTTGAATTACATTGTTAGTATTTTAAGCCAGGGTTATTGGGCAAGATTGTAGATTAATTTCACTAAAGCAAGAGCAGGGCATATAGATCAAAATTAACAGAAAAAACATATGAGGTTGTATAGGCATTTTGAAAACTGGGTTGAAAACAAAACCACTTACCAGAAGAAGAAGTCATGAGGATGAGCTGCTGTTTTTCCCCTTTTTATGCATTAGCTTCTTAACTCCTCCAGAAACATGCTGTGGAGTTTAAAATGACAAATGGACAGGACTGCAGTACAATTTTGTACTTTACCGAAAAGACGGTATGTCAGCAACACAAAGCTCTGATTATCTTGCAAGAGAGATTGACTGTGTATTGCCTGAAGAAAGAATGCCATACACTTAATCACCAGCAGCAGTTCCTATTGCTTCTAAGTGTTCCTGACCGTCTTTCCAGGCTCAAACAGAACTTCCTCAGATTTTTCTGACCAGATAATGGGGTACTATGGTATATGAACCATTAGTGATTTATGAGCCATTTCAAGTCAGGATGGCCCAGGCTGTCAGGGAGTGCTGCTGCTACCGTTGGTAGCAGAACCAGTTGCCACTGCTAATAGTGGTTTTATTCAGCCAAAAATAAAGCCTGGGAACTCCTGAACTACAGTCTACTCTGAGAGGAGAGGAGATGAGCATTGCACAGTACTTTATGATGTTCATAAGTGTTCATTTATACTGTGTTGCATTGCAATGCTTGGGTTTGGACCATGTTATGACATGGTTAGTTAAATTGCCTTTACATGTCACCTACATCACATTCTGCCCTGAGGCTGACTCATATCTATGTCAGTCAACTGTATAGCCTACATGTAATTGAACTACATGTACATGTAATCCAAATCCCCATAGTCTAACCAGCCTTTAGAGAATAAAGATTCCATATCCATTCTGTATAACTTGTTTCAATGCTAATCTGTCATTATGGTCAGAAGTTTATCTAACATCCCGCATCTCATTTATTAAATATTAACCCGTTTGGATCACAGCCAGTTCTGGTGGGAATGCGAACAGTCAATCATCTTTAAAACAGCTTTATGCATATTGGAAGATCTACACCGTGTGCAGCCTCAGAATACTATTTAATTTCAGCAAAAATCCCTACTTCAGGTGTTTTTACTTGTGACTACCATGGTTGTGCTGTGAACCAGGTTAAGAACTGATAGAACTGAAAAGAAAAGAAAGAAAAAAACCCCCAAACCGCTTACAAAGAATTAAACCAATAGGGAAGGTACAGGTGAGAGAAAACAAAGGACTGGACCTGGGAAAGCTAGCACTTCTGCCAAGAAAAGGCATGTAGAAAAAGAGTACGTATTACATTTTCTGGACTAATTGGATTTTTGGGGCTTTCCTCTTTCTTTTCTCTGGGTATAACTTTTTATAGTTCTCATAATGTGGGAAGCTCAAATGATGGCACTGCTCTATAGACACGGCTCCACAAATGATGCATAGAGCAGTTTACCTCCTGTTTCTTAAGTATCAGATGCCAGTCAATACATCCAAAAATAACTTAATTATTGTAACAGCACCAGCTAGTTGACCTAGTACTAAGTCTGTAAAACATAGATTCTTGTCCACAGTCTCCTGTCTACTCTGCCATTTTTCACTTACTGTTTAGGCATTTCTCTCTCCTAAGAAAACATTTTGTACTTTATTTAATTTCATTTTATTGAATGCTGCTTTTCAAGCATTCCTCGATTTCTCTAAATACCATTATAAGCCTCTTCTCCAGAGTGTTCACAACCCATCCAAACTTGTGTCATGTGCAACTTAGTATTGGCTCTGGGTGAGAAGTTTTAATCCAGTATTTTCCCCCAGTTTTCTTCAGAAGTGAAATACTAGCAGGAATGATTTGATTTTGTGGAGCATTTCAGTTCTGACAGCGAACTGATGGCTCCATTGAAACTTCTCTGACCAGTTTCCCATATGAGTCACATATCTCCGAATGCAGAACTCTTGCAGAAAACAATGCTGCCTCTTCCTTGCTCCCTTGGATGCGTGCAGAATTTACTGCCGCTCTGTGAGCTCATTGGTTGGCTTTTAAAAGTCTGTAATTATCTCCACCAAGAATAGTATTAACTTTAGAAAACCTCCTTCAGCCTATCCTTTGTCTGCTGCCAGCTGCTATAGATCTGTCTGTCCCACTGAATTAAATTAGCACATCCAAAAGCAATGTCTCTGAAGTGATTGAAAAAAATTCTGCCATTGCTCATAAGAGAAATAGGAATAGAAAAAGGCTAACAGCAGCCTTCGGTGACTGTATTTGTGAAACATGGAGACTGTACCAGATCCTCAGCTGTTATATACTGTTATAACTCACTGAATATAAATATAATTGAGCTATGCTAATGTTAAATCAGTTGAGAGCCTGGCCTGGAACACAAATATATCAAGGCTAAAGTAATTGGCCCACCAGAAAGCATTAATGTAGTGTTTTACTTTTACCGTGGGCTGCTCAAATGCACTGAACAACTATAATTGTGTTCTTATTTAACCCTCATATCTCTGTCATCTACGTAACTCTTCTGTCAGACACTGTTAGGCAATAAAGGCAGCTGGGTTCAATTTCTGGGGCTGCCTGCAAAAAGTCCAACAGAAAAACAACCACTCTAATATTTTAGTTGACACCAGTTTTAGCATCCACCTCCAGTCTTGGCAAACTCTATTACACTGCCTGAATCATGGTGCGTTAGCAATACATTTGCAATTACATGCAAAGATTTGAAACAGTAGAATTAAATCAAGGATAAATTTTATTGTGCAGAAAAGGAAAACAGTAAAATATTAGCTTTAGAAACTCGAAGACGAAGAGGCATGATTGCTTAGGATGTACTGTCAGTAGTGCTGGATCATCAGCGGAGGTAACTTGGCTCTTCTAGACAATTATAACATGAGTTAATTGTCCTTGTGCTGTGGAGGTGGCGGGCTCAGCAGATCATTCTCTCATTCATAAGGCATGGAGAGTTTGGAAAGGCTCTGCTGCCTATCACAGTGCTGCTTCATTATTGAATGGGAAATAAAGTGGTATTGACTCCAGGTTGCTGACATCAAAGTCGCTCATCCTTTTTAGGGTTACCGAATGGTAGACCCCTGACTGCAGCCCAGACCACTACAACATCGCTTCTGAGCTTCCCCATGATGGCACAGCTGGGATCTCTGCAGCACTCTTGCAGGGGTACGCCTCGCTAAATGTGTGGCTCTTGGGAAAAGCACTAGCAGGACCTTGAATTGAAAAACTCCAGCCCAAATGGGTACTGGTGTCCATCCCTCAGCTGTTGTGGTGCCTGGCGTAAGGCTTCAGCTCCCCTGGAGCCCTCTCTGAATCTCTGCCCAATGCCTCAGAGTGCCTCACCCTCTTTCACCTGCCCAAGGCAGACTGAAGCACTGACTCCATGCACTGTGGACCTATTATTTCCCTTGTCTAGATCTTTGTACATGCAGATACAAAAGACATATTCACTCAGTTTTAGAAAAAGGAAGGTTTAGTTTATTCTTTTCATAAATTGTCCCATATTGAATCAAAACTGATAGATAAATGAAGCTCAGCCTCTGCCATGAAAACCTCTTGATCCCTGAATATGTGCCTCCTCAAAGGGTTCCTGTCTGGAGTTTCTGGGGCTCTGAGGAGCTTAAGGTTTTATATTAAAAATAATTTGATTTTTCTAGAGGGTTAACTTTGGAAAACAACCAGCTGCTTGGCATGCAAAGGTTGACTTAAGTGGATCTACCCAGGGATTCCCCAGCTGTAGGGGAGACATGCAGAGGGGTTACGAAATTAGTGGCAAGGTGTCTGTTTTGGATGCAGGGACCCTGAAGGAATATGAGTGCAACCCTCAGAGAAAGGAGAAGCAAGAGCTTCTCTGGGCTTAGAGCAAGCTGCAGGGGTTGCAGTGGGGATTTCTGAGCAAGGAAGCTACTGGCTGCTATTTATTTTGTTTTATTCAGAGAAATAGGATTGAGCAAAGACTGTGTCCAAATAAGACGACTTATGCAGAGAGTATATTTGTCTCTGCTCACCAGCTTCTTATTCCAAGAGATCCTGAATTTTGGCTAGAGGGAGTAATATTGAGTTGCATTTCTTTAAATGTTATTAGTTTGTGTAAGTACATCAACAGCTGTTTCTTGGGGATGGAAGACATTGTGAAAGAGTGTTAGGTGGGTGTTTAACATTGCATGTACAATTTGCACCTCATTTCAGATGCACTAGTTCTTTGTTACAGGATTAGGTGAGAATGAAAAACAGCATCAGATTTTCATGTAACAAGACATTTTAAGTTTGAGAAAAGAGGTGAATCCCTTCTAAGCTGATGAAATAATAACTTTTGTTGCAGATGAGCAGGAGCAGAAGATTTAGAAAGCAATGAGCTGTATCACATCCCATTTTCAATCTCCTTTCTCATGTGCCACAAGGAAGTATTATAGATACTAAAAGAAAAGTAACTAGAATCATTTATGCGATAGTGCAAACCTGTTTAGATCCTACTTGGATAGTTCTTTATCTTTTCTTCCTGTTGGTATACCTGGGATGTAATGCCACTCTTCCTGCTCTAAATACTTTATTTTAATCACTGTGGAAAGAACTGGTCAGACCGATCATCTCTCCTACCTCACATGGTCTTAGTCACCTGCAATAGTCTCCCTGGCTTGTATCATTAATGAAATCTCCCTGTTAGAAAATGAGGAAAAATTGACTGCAACAGAAATTTTCAAAATGCTCTCAGAAGGCAGGTTTTAATTCTTGTGTTTTGTTACTGTGGTCTGGAATTCCTTGAAAGCAAAAAGAGAGAGGTGAAAGCACAGCAATAAGAGCATGTGAAACCTCCTGGTGGAGCAGGCATGTGAGACAGGGGATGAGAGCTACACTGCTGGCACCGACAGGCAGCAGAAGGGTTCATCTGTCAGTCACGTCCTGTATGAAATCCAATAACCTGCTGGGTTAAACTGCTTAATATTTATGCAGTTGAATTATACTTGCCGTTCCTTTGGCAGTTCACAGATTTGAATATAGAGTGCACAGGGTCACTGTTCAAAATTTTTGTGCTGTTTTAGAGTAAACTTCTGGCATGACACTTTCTATATTCTAAGAGTTTTCTGTAATTTAATAGTATATTTATTTGTTTCCTGTATCTCCTAATGGTGAAAAGCCTTCTTTCATCCAGATGGTCAAGGACTGTAGGAAGAAGCAATATATTTTATTAGATCACCTCAGGTACCTGGAGAAAAATAAACATGTTTTCAGGCACACAATTTCATCTTCAGGCCAACCTATATGTATATGTATATCTATATCTATATGTATATGTTTGTTTAGTTCTTTGCAGGGTTCTCGGTTTACTGGCAGATGACCCTCTCCTGTCTGTGCACTTGAAACATGTACATATTTTAAAAAACATGCTCCGCTGCATCTCTGCTTCATGCTCTGCTGAAGGAATTGATCTGAATTTCTTCATAAGCATCCTCTACTTAGTTGGTCATTTCATTGTTTAAAAGGTAGGCTGGATGGGTTTATGATTATTGAAGGAAAAAAATGTCTCTGGTAAATGAATCAATGTGTGCCTGACTGGAAATTCTTCAGTGGAACAGGTGTCCTTGGGAAATTACTATTTGAGGAAATCAATTTGTTTTATCCACAACAATATGAATTTTGTTGACATTTCATGCATAAAGAACCACGTTTCCCAGTATTTCTTATGACAAGTGATTTAAAAACTGTTTTAAAATCATGTGTTTGAAGTAGTATTTTTATTTTATAAGAGTTATTTTTACAATATTTTGTTACCTTGGAACTTGTACATAACATGCAATTTAACAGTGCAGTAGCAAAAACACTGCTTTTTTGTTTTGCACTAAAAATGTTAAAGACCTGGTTAAACTTACTCTGCAGACTGGAGACACCATAATACTTTGATATGACATCATAGTAAGCACTACTATCTGTCATGAAATTAAAACAAAAAGTAACAGTCAGAAAAAGATCAAAAGTAAAATAGGAATTCTGAATCCAACATTATTCCTTTTTTTTCTACTAAGCACATATTGAAATAATTTAAAACTTGCAATTCATTAGAAATAAAGTATTTTGATAAAATATTTTGTTCTAAAAAATAAAAATTAAAGTGCCAACTTATTTTGTAGGAAAGATAAGCATTTATAGTTTTGTTCCATCTCTGGTTAACAACGCTGATGGCCTTGGAAAAGTTGGCCAGGTTAACAAGAAACCAACACGGTTAATAGATTTGTTTGTTAAAAATCAATACATCAAGTAAAAATTACAGATTTCAAATATCTTCAATAGAGAAAGTTGAAAACAGCATTTTGTCTGTCTGTTGCAAATTTTTCATTACTAAAGCCCTGATCTTTCTTCTTACCTTGTATTTTTTGACTGGCACTGGAAAACTATAGTCTTCTGTAGGGGAAGGCTTACCCTGAAGTGAAGGAGAGCAGTCAGGTTTGGGGAATGCACCACTGCAAGGCACTGGGGATCAGAAAAGGGAGTGCACTGCTACTGGCATACAGCAGCACAGCTTTGTTAGGAAAATTTCTATTTATTTTACCTGGGACTGGGATGCTGGGGAGAGCCATTCAGTTAATATGGTTCTGACCAACTCTGGTGAAGACAGTCTAGCATTTTTACTACTTCCTTTTAACCCTACTTCCTGTAAGGAAATTTTCAACTTTTCAGAGACTAAAATTCTTCAAGCCTGAAATGTGTTTGTACTTTTCTTACTATACATGAGTTTTAATATTTCTGCCTGTGTGAACAGAGACTTTTACCAGGATAATGGCAATAGTGGTGTTTCTTGCCTTTACCACAGTTTGAAATGCTAGGCTGTGGGAACCTGTGTACAAGTCAAGGGATTTCCTATGGGATGGTACTGGCTTTGTGTAGCAAGGTTTCGGTGGCGGGGGTGGTGGGGGTTACACAGGTGGCTTCTGTGAGAAGCTGCTAGAAGCTTCCCCCATGTCCGACAGAGCCAATACCAGCCGGCTCCAAGACAGACCCGCCACTGGCCAAGGCCGAGCCCATCAGTGACGGTGGTATTGCCTCTGAGAGAACAGATTTAAGAAGGGGAAAGAACTGCTGTGCAACAAACTGCAGCCAGAGAGAGGAGTGAGAACATGTGAGAGCCCCAGCCCTGCAGACCCCCAGGTCAGTGCAGAAGGAGGGGGAGGAGGTGCTCCAGGCGCCGGAGCAGAGATTCCCCTGCAGCCTGTGGTGAAGACCATGGTGAGGCAGGCTGTCCCCCTGCAGCCCAGGGAGGTCCATGCTGGAGCAGATCTCCACACTGCAGACCCTGGAGGACCCCACACCGGAGCAGGTGGGTGCCCGAAGGAGGCTGTGACCCCGTGGGAAGCCCACGCTGGAGCAGGCTCCTGGCAGGACTTGTGGCCCCATTGGAGAGAGGAGCCCATGCTGGAGCAGGTTTGCTGGCAGGACTGGTGACCCTGCAGGGGACCCTCACTGGAGCAGTCTGTGCCTGAAGGACTGCAGCCCGTGGAAGGGACCCTCACTGGAGCAGTTTGTGGAGGACTGTCTCCCATGGGAGGGACCCCAGGCTGGAGCGGGGGAAGAGTGAGGAGTCCTCCCCCTGAGGAGGAAGGAGCAGCAGAGACAACATGTGAGGAATTGACCCCAACCCCCATTCCCCATTCCCCTGCACCACTGGGGAAGGTAGGTGGAGAATTTGGGAATGAAGCTGAGACCGGGAAGAAGGGAGGGGTGGGGGGAAGGTGTTCTAAGATTTGGTTTTATTTCTCATTATCCTACTCTGATTTAATTGGTAGTAAATTAAACTAATTCCCCAAGTCGAGTCTGTTTTGCCTGTGATGATAGCTGCTGAGTGATCTCTCCCTGTCCTTATCTTGACCCACGAGCCTTTTGTTATATTTTCTCTCCCCTGTCCAGCTGAGGAGGGGAGTGATAGAGCGGCTTTGGTGGGCACCTGGTGTCCAGCCAGGGTCAACCCACCACAGGGACATCAAAGGATGCCCATTTATCATAAAGCTTTTTTTAATGTGATAAAGGAGGTGAATGAAGAAATTGGTGTTCATTTTTAGCAAAACATGAAGACCAGCCAGGGGCTCTTTTTTTGGTGTTGTGTACTTCTGCCACCCGAAGAAATCAGATGTGATACTGATGGAAAACAGCGCAAAGCAGGTAGTGGGAATCCCAGCCAAGGTCTCCCAGGAGCTGCTGAAGAAGGAGGATGTCGCTGAGGAAACAGAGGCATTGTGTTCCTCGGACTTCTTCCATGTTGCCTTGGTCTGCCCTGACAGTGAAAGTCATTCTTAACAAATAAACTAGAAGTGTGTGGGCAAAACAGTCATCCATTTCTGAACCTAACTTGAACCATGTGGGATACTTATTGCTCCAGGTTCATGTCCCACTTCAACATAAATGTGGAAAGGCAGCTAGAAAGAAGAAATCGAGAAACAATGGTGTAGGAAAGAGACTTGGAGAAGAGGGAAAGTCTAATTAAAAAAAAAAAAAAAAAGGAATGCAGTATAAACTGGTATGTTATCTACAGGCCACCCATTTGTGCCAGCCAATTTTTTAATGAATAACACATGCTTCCCTTTAGCAAGTAGCAAAACATGTCTTTATTTTTAATTGAATTATACTCAGAGGAGGTAAGAAAAAAGAGGAGTGAGGTGGGGGAGGAACATGGCATTAGGTTACAGGGGAAATATGTTCAGAAAAGGAGCTTTATATATTCCCCACACACACTCTGAAACAGTCCGAGACATTTGGAAAACCTCAAATGCTACTGCGTTCTCACATCTGTATCATAAACAGTTACTAAACACCTTATTGCCCCTAATATTACACTGTCATAGGCAACTGCCTGTGCTCTCTGTACGAAAGCATCAGCTCTGGCTACACATGCAGCTGTTACTCTGGGTTGGATCTGGGCTGTAAAAAAAGGCATGTGGCAATCCACACTTGTGGATTAAGGCTTTGCAGACCCATTAAGACACTCCCAGTGGCCTATGGTAGGGACTAACAGGCTGTCACCCCTTATAATGGCTGGAAATGAGAACTGTTGACTTTTAAATGGTTTTATTTAAATAGTGCTTATTTGAACTGTTCCTGCTTCTGTGTCATTTCTTAGTGGATACATTCCAGAGGAAAGTTTTGCCTTGAAGATTTGTATTTGATGTAAAATGAAAGTGTACATCTCATCCTCATTAGAAGCATTTTTTTCCCCCATCTTTTCATGTGTCTTTTCCTCACTACTATTGTTCCTGATGGTGAAACATTTTTAAAATGGCTTGTATTTCCCAATTTCAAGACAAAAGCAAAAGAAAACCTTCAGAATTTTATTTCAAAATTTCATGACGACATCAATTTTCTCCTGTAATAAAACTAACACAGTAATGCCATCATCACTGAAGAGATGTTTTTCAATCTACATTATTTTTTGTTAATGATTCTGTAGAGGGCACCATTAATATATCAAGAAGCTCCAGTAGGAGAATAAAAAAACAGCTGACTTGGAAAAAAAATCCCTGTGCCCTATCATTTGAATCAATTGGCAGCTACATACAGAAAATAAACCTAGGGATACACAGAAGTATACAGAACAATGTAAGTTAAAATTTTGAATAGTTCAAAAGCATTCTGAAATTCATTTTACTGTGACAAATATCACATTTGTGTTGCAGTTGGAGAAAGGAGGTTAGCTGGGTAGGAAACAATTAAGCAAATAGGAAGAGTGACTGGAAGAAAGGAAGCAGAGCCAGCAAAGCAGGATCAGTCAGGGAGCCCGATGTGGCTGTGGCCAGAGTGAATATCTTGAGGGAGAGAGAGTAAGTAGCCAGCTGGCACAGGGAGAGGAGTATCCAGCAGAAACTACACAGTACAGTCGAAGCTTTACCTTCAAAGTTTCTATCTCTGCTGTTGTACTGTCACTTTTGTCAAACACTTCATCATGATCCATGTGTAAATAGCAAATATATCTTTTCTGTATTTGTCTGTTTTTGCTAAGTTAAAAAAAAAGAGGTTTTTTATTATTAGCTGCATTTATTTATGAGGTGTGAGCTTTCTTAATGGACAGAGTGGGAGACAGGGGACTATTCCAATGTTCAGCCAATACAGAATCTCCTACCTCATAGTAAGAGTAATTATTATTAAGAAAAAACAGACTCTAGCGGCAGTTTTTAGTTGTATTGTGACATAATAGCTGTATAAATCATGCAGAAACTGAAATGGCAAAAATACCTCCTTGCTATATAAACTACTTTAAATTTTTTGGTTTCATGCCATATATTGTTTGCAATCAGAAACCTACTCGTTTTTGTACATTTCAGAAACCTGTGACAGATACACTCACGTTATTTTACAAAAGTGCAATAGACATATCAAATATGTGACAGAATATATAAAATATATTTTTTCACCTGGGAAGGATTTAAAATGGATTTTTAATTTAATTTCTAGAAAAAAAAAAAAAAGTGGCTTCTGTGAGCATAAGTTATTTCACTTTGCAGAGTGTCTCTAATTCTACTTTGACTTATTTCTAAGCAGTCAATAATTTAACATGTGGTGACTGATTTAATTTAGATTGATTATAATTGAATTTCAAGAAAGCTCTGCAAATATGTGTGTGTGTATATATATACATTATTTTTTTCTAAATGGTTATGTAGTTGCCTTTTGTTAAGATTGGAATTTTCATTGTGGAAGACCAATAATAGTCATGTGAAAGTTCAACTATTATGGTTATGGTAAAGTTTAGCTTTGAGAAGTATAAACATCACAGTGGTGAATGGAGCAAAAAGAGACTAGAATGGCATCTTAGTCTTTTGACACTGTAGTGAAAATAGCTCTGCTGCTGGTGGAAACTCCAGCACTGACAACAGCTGCCAATAGACACTTTCCTTGCATTTGCATAATCCTTGCTCTTTGGGTGATTCTTGCAGTTTCTACTTGTTATAAACTTTAAAAGCCCAAATTTACATCTACTACTGCTCTAATTCAAGTCAGTTTCAAAACTCCTATTGTTCTCAATGGTTGAAAAATTTCTTAGAGCTTTATTGTGCAACTATCTGATTTCAGCTTGCAGAGGTTCATGTGAATCATTTTAACAGGCTTGAGTGGGTTTACAGCCCATCATTTTGATTTGAATAAACCTCAAAGCCCAATGGGAATTTCATCTCAAATCTTAAGAACTGGATCACGACTATGGATAATCCATTGTAAACTATATGTCAGCCTACTTTCCCTGCAAACCTCTCCTAGTATTGTGGGAGGATTTGGAAAGCTCAGCAAACCTTGAGAAGAATCCAGTTTCTTGGCTTGTGACCAAACCTCAAACCTTAGAAATTGATTATCTTTTCCTTGCAAAGGTTTTACAGAGTTGTCATCACCCTGCAGTTGTGTTCAAGGCAATTCTTTCCTTTTCTGTGCATGTCTCCTGTGCCACTTCTGAAGTGAGAAAAACCCTTCCTGCAGTTAGCACAAAACTGCCTCTTTCTCCCTTAGATATTTTCCCTAGACCAGTCTCCATAAAAAAGAACAAAGTGTGAGGACAAATTTTTAAATGTCTAATGTGTATAAATATCACTATAAAGTTGCTTTCTTTTAATTTTTATGACTTATCCTTATCTCTTCATATATCACTTCTTCCGACAAGTAAAAGTGCCTTCAAGGTAGACTATACCTTTGTGTTCATGTAGTCCAAAACACAGCTGGACCATGATCCTGCGTGGGGCCTCTGGGCACCTCTGCAAAGTAAATAAATGGCAATAATAATAATAATAATAATAATAGCCTCTCGTACAATTTATGTGAGCTACAGCTATAGAGTAAACCTTTCATGAACAAAGTTTCTTGGTGCCAGACAAGTTTTTGTTGGTCAGGAGTCCCACTCTGACTCTAACAGCTCACAATTGTACGAGCAATTCCTCATACCAGCCACCCCCCTCTGGGGTTGTAAATTCTCCTCTTTGAACCTTATAAATCCATTGACCTCTATAACTTGGCACTTTGCATCAGAATAAATGACCCACCTGCTAATGAATTTATTGAAACAAAGCATACATTTTGCTGACATGACCCCACATTTTTCCAAATGCTGGCTTTTAGAAATCTTTAGGGAAAGTCTTCTGCTTAAAAAAGTGGTTTTCTAAACTAATTCCTTGGCTTTATTTAAACATTTAAAAATATATGTTGAAATGCTGTATGAAATAGTGCCAAAAAAGTGAATAATAGTGGATATTATTTTTAAATGTTCATCTGTAACTACATCTCTCTAAACTTACAATTTATGTTTCGTGAGTTTTTTTTTTCAGGGAGGAATGCATTATATTTTAAAAAGAAATTAATGACTTTCAGTAAACGTAGAGGTGGCTGGCAACTCTGCTTTGTGTGTAGTAATAAAAATAGTTTATTGGACTAACGTAGTTAAACGCCAGAGCCAAATTATACTCAGGCTCAACTTCATATCTTGTGTGACTCTGGGGGCATCATTTGCTGACCTGGTTTCCACCCCTTCTCCAATCCCACTTCTTTTTCTGCCTGAAAGCAAAGCTTAGACAAACTAAAGTAAATATCTTTTCTTTCATTTAGCTATATTTATTTTCCATTGGTTCCTTTAAAGCAGCACCACTAATGTCCCCAGAGCTCCCAAACCGATTTATTTTCTATCTACTACCTGCCAACCTGAAGCAGAAGCTAATTCACCCCAGAAGGTTTAACTCCCGTCAGCTGCAGTATCAGGGGCATATCAGTGCCACTGTGCGTAGGTGAGGATCGATAGACTCAGGAGGTATAGAAAAGACATGACTTGAGGAAAACAGGGTTTGGAGCCTGTTCATGAAGAATCCAGAGGGATCGGATATCTGGATTTGGCAGGGGAGCTTGTTTTGGAATAGAAAGGGATATTCCACAAGGAAAAAGGGAAACTCAAGATTATTGCAAAAAATGAGCTGCAGATTAGTAGTTTTCTCTTTTGACTTACAGCACTATTAAGAAGTAGATTGCATAGTCAGGTTAGAGAAGATTTTCCAGGTTCTGAAGGACTGAAATGCTAATTTTCAAAGTGTGCCTTAACATCATGAAGCTTCTTTTCTTCAACCTCTTTCACGGAAACTCTATCCATATGTACAGGCACTTCACTTTATGGATTCTAGACTGAACACCCACTTAATGTCAAAGGTGACAGGAGCTAGTCAGAAAGACCCAAATCCATATAGGTTATTCATAAAAGTGTAAAACCATTCCCAAAGGTATAATTATCTGAAACACTTGCCATAATTCTGAACGGTTATGTAAGAGTAGGATTTTTGTCTGGAATTTTTGTGTCGCAATCCCTGATGAAAATTTTTGACAAAGTTTTGAGGTACAGTTTATATTTCCAGTCTCAAATTTAGTTTGCAACCTTTAGCAGTTCTCCTGATCTTGGTGCTAGAGAGTCCTCATTAAAAACTGTCTCTGTACTTTCATTATATTAATTTGAGAGGACTAGTGACCATCTGATCTTCTTGAATGGTACTAATTTTTTACTTATTCTAAAGCCATAGATTTTACATAAACTAAAGTGTTTCTGTACCAGGGAAAATAAGCTGTATATTACAGACACAGAAGAGGATAATCCATGATGCTACTCATTTATGAACTGTTACTTATGCAGGAAACTGAATATGTACAACAGAAATAGGGGATCCCAAAAGACGAACCACACTGCATGTGCAGGTAAAAGCAACTTGCATCGTCTTTGAAAACCTTGGATTTAGAAAAAGATTCCTTCCTGATCCAAAATCCAGGAATCAGCATGGCCCTTGAAATCATCATGGCACAAGAGCAAGGCACACGCCAGCTGGGCATCTAAGAAACAGAATTCTCTGAATGGATTTTTTTTCTTTATCTGGGTGGATATAATTTGTCCTGAGTCCCTCTTCAACTGTGAAGATTTCCTAGAGGAATACAGAAAAAAACACAGTCCCTTGAATGCAAGCCAGACAATGGTATGTTCACAGAAAAATGATCTCTAACAGTTTAAGGTAACTCTCTGAGGCCTGAAAGATGACATTTGCACATGCTATGAATGCCAGGTACAATGTTAGTAAATCCATTCTCTCTAAGGCCAAGGAAAAAGGGATGAATAAGAATATGTACATACTGTTGGACGGTGAGACAGACGGACTACCCTGATCACCCAGCTCGATCCAAATGTATCTTACTCAAGATCCAGTCCTTAACCATCATTACATCATTGTGAGAAAGACTGAACATTCCAGTCCCTAAAACTGTTAGATGTGTTTTCCTCCACATACTATTGCCCAATCAACATCCCAGCTTCTATTCAGTTAGCTGAGTACCTGGGTCTCATAAAACTTACATCCATCTGTCCAGTGAATTTCTACCAAAATGTCCATATTCTTAGCATGTGGACACTAGCACGGACTTATTCCACCTAACTTTAGACACTTAAGTGAGCCATCTAAGCTAGCAAAATAAATACCTTGGACACCTCAGTGTCAAAGAAAGGGTGTACATTCTTTGCATGTGCCCACCTATCTTTATATATTTTGCGAGTTGTTTAAGTACTACATGATTAGAACAATGATTAAAGATAGAAGGGTTGAATCCAGATCAAGAACTGGACACTGGTTGTCAAGAGGAAGTCTTAGTAATGATATGCTGGGGTGTAAACTCACTTCCATCTATATGATCTTCCTCCTTTTATATTCAAGTTCTTTCCGTATGCAAACACGTCTTGTATGCTCACACTCTATATGGGCCAACCTGCTTGCCTGTGCTTCCTCATTCGCAGTCTCTCAATAAATTGTGAATCTCTCACCCAGTTTCTGTATCTGACAAAAGGGTTGAGATCTTGAACAGTATTCAGTCCTCACATATAATTTTTTATGAAAGCAGGTGGGCAGACAAAGGAAAGAGATTCAGTAACTTTTTCACCTAAAGGATAGGTTACAACATGAACTTGCAACTTGTTCGATACCAGACAATCCATTCATGAAAGAAATGTTATAAATAATCAGCTTGGCTAACCTTCAGATGGATCTCAACCACTCATACATATCAAAGTCAAGCAGTCATGAGTGAACGAGCTGAAATTAGTTAAGTACTCCTTATCTTTAAAAAAATAGACTACATGGGAGTTTTGTAACTACACATCATTTTATAACTATAATCTTTGTGCAATTGTAGTATACTTATCCAAACAGTGAAAATGCAAAACTGTTTTTCTAAATATTATCAAAATTGGCACAAAACCCCTTAAAAATTCAGTGGGAAAGGGAATTGTCTATGTTACTGAAAAGAAGAGGATCAGGAAATATTTTTATGACATTTCATTCACCAACCAGAAAGTGTTAGCAAGAATGTGTTTGGCAATGATTATTTTGTTCCATGAATGTTTCACTAACCACCCACTCACGCACACACACAAATCTTCCCCCTAACATTTGGATTCCTCTTAATCAAAAACTGAAAAGCTTCTTGTCAAGTTTTTGATCTTTAATTCTTACCAGTCAAAAAGCCACTTCTCTACTGAAGAAAAAAATCTTGATGAAAATGTTTTGACCAGCCAAAGTGTTGCCCATATGAAAAATGTATTCAAGCTTTAGTAAATTATGGAAGAGAAATAGATATTCTTGATGTCAAACTCATGCTCCAAGTGGAGAGGATTAGCAATGCGACAGCTTTAGAAAACTGCTGCTGCTGCCACTGTCTTCTGCTCTGACCTGGAAGACATTTAAAATTATGACTGTGACCAGGGGTGTGAGACTGACAGGCACAGGACCCTAAATTCATGTAAAACTGAGTGATGTTTGGGGTTCCCTTGTTACCATGCATGGGAGACAGGCAGCTGGTGAAGGATTTGAACCTTTTTAAGAAGTGGTTCTAAGCTACTTTAAAACTGAAAGCTGCTTTGAATCCTTAAAGTATTTTGAAGTATTGTGTGGCATTAAACTCTTTAAATGGTGTAAGAATTTAAACCGCTTTAAGAGTTTAACATATAGCTGGTAGAAAAAAAAAAAGTCATATTGTAGGACTTCAAAGGGGAAAAGATGGGTGCACAATGCAAAACAGTTCATAATGCAGTGTTGCAGCATGGACATCCAAACTAGTGTCAGGATTTGGAGTGACCATTTTTGTCTTGCTTCATGTAAAAATGATGGCACTGAGATAATAGGATCTTTTTTTGGAGGTGGTCTTCACAAGATCTCTTTATTCCCATTCAAATCGTTGGACCGGTGTGCTGCATTTGATGTGACCAGTTACAGAAACCTGTCTCATTCCTGAAGGAAGTGTCTGGAAGTTGCTTCAGTTATTTCTCTGAGAATGAATACAGAATTATTACTTACTTCTGTCTCCCCCAATCAAAACTATATTTCCAAGAACTAAATGCTCTCCTTTGCTGTTAGAGATTCGGTAATTGGATGAAAACCATGTGATTCAGTCTGAATCTGATAAGGAGGAGGAGTATGCGGACTGGAGGAAGGAACCGATTTGAGGAATTCAGTTTGACAACCAACACCAGAGGGCTTCTTGCTGGAAAATGGGGAAGAATTCACTGAAACCAAAGCAGTTTATCGAAGTAAGAGTTCAAACCCAGGATCTTACTCATTCCTGGTGGATATGCAGAGCTAATCTCTACTAGATATTCTTGCTGACCCATATTTGCAGCACGAACAGTATAGAGCATCTTCCAAATGCCTTCTGCCCAAACCGGGCTCCGTGGGCAGCATCCTAATTCAAGGGCAGCTCTCATACAGGTCTTTGCAGTTTATGGGCTTACATGCGTGGATGCATTTTGCCTGAGGGAGAATGAAGCGATTCGTATACTTTATAAAGTGCAATAGTTTCTTCTCCCAGGTAACAGGACACGCAGAGCAAAATGTCAGACACAGACGACCTACTGAACACAAGTTAACAAGATCTTGAACAATTTTCTGCAGAGGAGTGTGATGAACCCATTATGAGGAATGATGCGGGCCCTCTGTGGGCTCTCAGTGTTTCAACTGTATCATTATTTGTCATATTTACAGTATATGACAAATGAGCTAAGGGGAGAAAAACCTGGACTGGAAAGAGATTAGATCATCTGGGATGAAAAACTGCCAACAATGAGGCTTTACACCAAAAGAAAAGTAATAATCATGCCTTACATAAAGCATATGTAAGCTCTGCAGCTACCTTGAAAAAATGCTCCCCTTCAGGACATTTCTTACCCTTTCTTCTACACACAGTTTCCCCATCTCATTCATCTTCTTTGCGGCAAAGATGCATTTTCCTTCTTTTGTCCTCCCCCGCAGAAAACATCATATGCAGAAACATGAGCAAACTGTGGTTTGAATCCCTTCCACACCCGTTCAGAAATTATTAAGCATCCAACCTATGAGAAGCCATGTTTCTAATCACTTTTATGTTCCCTTGACCAAGCTCTTTTCCCAGTATCTTTGTCATTTAACACTGAATACTAACAAAGCCTGACTTTGTTAGAATTGTTCCTCCTTCATCTTGTTTTTTTACCCTTGAGGTACATTTCTGCATCACCTTTGACATCTGTGTATGCAACCCCATACCAGTGCAACCCATTTTAGAAAATTTTGTCCTTACGTGGCTCTACTCAGCTTTCCAGATGCTGTTTTACGGATACTCTGAATGGATCAGAGGTTAGCTGGCTCTTTAAAATTTGACCTGAGCAAAACACATTTATGAGAACTCCATGGCATAGAGTGTAATGTACAATGTATTTCTAAGTATTTAAAGTGTATATTACAGAATGAGACATTTTACTAGCTGGAATCACATCATTTAACTTGTGGCAATGACCTCCTGCTGTGCAACATATTTTTTGTGTGTGCATAGACATTACATGGAAGGAAAAAACATACTATAGGCAGCTCTAACAAGACCCAGGTATTCAATGAAATTCAATTCCTGTTTTGTGTAGCACTCCTTTTACCACTGAATAGCTTCTTTTTATTTCTTCCCCCCCCGCCCCGAACTGCCTTTCTTGCAGAGTTCAGGGCTATGATGCTGATTCCTTTCCTGACACATCCATCCTACACTGATCATAAAGAGCAAGAGGCTGACAGATAATGTCAAACAGCTTTCCATGGGAACTCGGATTATGCAAGTACAGTTTGATCTCTGCAATGGTTCAGAACCACTCAGATGCACATTGTGCACTGGTGCCAAAAGTTTGTCTCCAGGCTACTAGGAGATATATTTAAGGCACTGTGATGTTTAAACAGAAAAAATATGTCTTTTATTAATCATATTTGCACAACTGATCAGGAAAATTAATTTCTTATGTTTTCAGAATTAATTTTGTGGAGCAAAGTGAAGTCAGATTAACCTATAGACCTAAGCAAAACTATGGCTTCTTTGTTTTAGGCTGGAGAAAGGCCAAATCACATTATAGCATACTTTACTGGTAAGGTTATATCTTAGGAAAGCCCCAACAGGCTTTGAGAAGGAACCAGTATCTAACAGAGTTAATGTCTGGATATACAGCTCTATCTTGTACTAGTTCCAGATTCTTAAATTATAAACCACACAGCTATCAGTTTTATTGTCACTGCGATTCCAGACAGATGCATATATCGCACAGACACTATGGTAATACTTTTTGATGAATGAAAGGGCCATTTTTTGTCCAGATGGTCCAAGCGTAGAGATGGGGAGACCGTATTCTAGGTAAGACATAAGCTTCTATTTTTCCACTGTGCCTCACTTGCTTTTCTATTGTTTTTTCCAATCTCAAGGAATTTTTGTTGCTCTATGCCACCATCTTTCAATGTGATTAATCTGAATTTATTGCATACAAATTTTATCCAGACATATGGTTTCTAGCTAACAGTCCATTGCCTACTATATGTAAAGTAACTGGGGCAAAATTTTAAAATATGCCAACCTATTTAGCTAGGAAGTGTTTAGCTATCTAACCATTTTTTTCTGTGTTTTCAGAGGTGTTGAGAACTGCAGTGCCTACTGAAGTTAGTGGGAACTTTGCCTGCTCAGCATGTCTAAAAAATGGGCTTTAATTAACATTTTATTGATTATTAAACTACCTACGTGTTCAGACAGTAGCATAAAATGACTTTAGTTTTCTGGCCATTTTCAATTGCTCTAGAAAAATAACAGTAAGCAGATGGTGTGATAAGGAAGTTGTTGCTTTTAAAGCAAATGCATACTCGACATCTCTTTTAACCCTAATTATGTTTCATTGCTTAAAAAAAAAATAAAATTAAATAGGGTATCCAAACAAGGTAACGTGTAAGAACTTCAAAATGAATTTTTTAACTACATTTTCCAGTAAGAATGGCTAACCAAACCCATGCTTTCTTTGCCAAGTACAGCAAGTCTTCCTTCTAGTTGTCATCTGCCTTGTTTCAGGAAAAGGCAGAGGAAATAGGTGTTTCCTGCATACCCTGCCAGTCTTAATGATATTGAAGGCATTAATTTTATACTCAGTGAGCTCTATGTGAAACCAGTGGAGCCAACGCCTTAATTTCCTTAAAAATTGGAAATCTATGTAATTTTATATTTGATTATGGAGTGAAAGAGAAACCTCAAGGTCTTTTTTCATGGTATTGTCACACATTATTACACTTTCTTTACACAACAAAACCATCTGATTGTTTGAATAAGGTATCCAGAGACTAAGACAAGCCATTTTGGATCACTGACCTAGATCCATTTTGTTTATATTTTATTTAGGAATGCCTTCTTCCTCTGCATATCAGTAAAATTCTACCTTAGCCCCATTGTGCTAAGCCTCATTTCAAATAATGTGGAAGCATAAGCAATGCTGTGGATGTAGAAGACACATGTATACCATACTATTGAATTTTCTAACTATTGCAAGGTTCACAGTTAATCAGAAATAGGTGGAACTACTACATTTGAATCCAGATTGTTATTTATTTTGAACATCTGGAAGTCTGAATATATTTGCTTTTGATTATCCCATACCTATTTCCAGGAAGGCTTGATCCCACAAACCATTGAATCCCTTTCACTTGCAATGAAATCAAGAGGTAGCAGTTGGTTGGGATCCCTCATTTTTACCTTGTCCTTGAGAATCAGCCAAATGACTTGCAATGGAAGTCTGTTTCCAGAAGAAAAAAAACCCAACCCTGCAGCCATCCATCTCAATGAATATATTTCATATCCAAACAATAAAAGCATCAGGCTTAAGTATCAGACTTAAAGCTGTCAAGTTACTGGCCAAAAGAGATGTTAACATTTCACATAATCTAATGTATACATTTAGGCAGTTTCATGCTTCACTCAGTTCCTCCAGTTTCTTTTTCATTTGGGATCCATTCCAGCCCCCATGACTGAGACCCAGACACTTTATTTGGCCATAAAGGCTCGGCAGCAGCATAGCCTGCGTTGTGTTGAACCTCGGGATGCTCGTGTCAGTCTGGGTGATCCAGGAAGAAAAAGCTCTAAAGCTCTAAAAGTACAGGGGACTTTTAAGGCCCATAAATTGGCTGTAGGAAAGAGCTCAAGAAGGTATTACTAATAATAAGTTTGAAAGCCTCCCTTCTCAGCATTTTCAAACCAACATAAACGCGAATTCTGCTTTATTTCTCAGCATTATGAAACATTAACAGCTCTGAACTGTAAAAATAACTAAATCTATCTTTTCTTTCCTTCTCCAGAGTACTTCCAAATCCTTCCATTCATTTTCTACACTCTGTCACAGACATATTTTTATATTCCTTTGTCATTTCTTTGTCTCAGCTCTGTGGATAAGAGAAATGATCCAATTACCTTGAGGAGAGGATTTCTAATAAAAATTTATAAAGAAAAGGTAAGTGGCATCACCTTGTCTCTCTCTTTTTTTTTTTTTTCCTTCTCTGTTGTTGGTCAGGAAAGAAATGCTAACACTGACATGAACATTTTTGTATGTAAATAGAGGCAGAGCAAGGAAAAGAAGGATTTTATATTGTTTCCTGCAAACCCCATTACTGGATCAGATGTGCTAGTAGTCTGAACTGGCCAGAGTTTTCCTCAGATCACTCTGTCGGAGCAGATGTGGGATTCATCCAAAAGGGGACATTAAGGGATTTGGTCCCAGAACTCCCAGGGGAGCAGAGACACTGATGGGAAATGCTGCTCTTGTGGCTTCCAGCTCCTCCACCCCCAGGCAGCTGAGCTCCCCTTCCCCTGGGTGTTTCTGTGACTGAGAGGATTTTGGAAAAAATTATTCCAGCAGGAGAAGAGTCAATGCAAAAATAAGCGCGGTCTTTAGTTTCAAACTGCATTAACATCTGGATACATCTGAACATGATTGCTGGATGGGATATTTCATGTTTCTTGGCACTATGTTTTCCTTGTCCCCAGTGTTTTCTGCACCTCACCACCCTCTGACTGACCCCTTGATGCACAGGTAAATGCAATCACAGTTTGTTGCATTTGGACTTTTCTGCCAGTATTTAGGAGTAAGGAATAAGCATTCTCATTTTCATGTATGAGTCAGTGGATCTGAACTTTTTGCAGAGTTATTCTGGTGTTTTCTCTCTTTCTGTGGTACTCTTCTGTCCCAGTGTCTGTCCAGCAGAATATCTTCCTCTCTTATTTTTTTCCTCAAAATTCTGCTCTTCTGTGAGGCTTGCATAATGCTTAGAAAGGCCTTTCTAGTGGATGTGCTGCATGTGACGTCCAGGTTTATTTATTCTTTTCTGACGATTTACTAACAGAATGAATTTCTATATATGTTTTTACATGAATGTAATTTTAATTTTGTGTTGATTTACTTTATGAATTAAGAAAGCCATTGCTGTTGTCAAGAGTACATGAAATAATTTCATAAAATTATTTATATTTTTGTCATTCATTTTACACATTGACTAAAACAATTTCAGAATTTTCATGAAGTGACACAACTTCTGGGCAGGTTTTTTGCATGCTTTGACAGTTTCACTTGGTCATTTCAAGAGAAGCCTTAAAGTCTTACTGTTAAACCTAAATTTTGGAAATGGTACTGCAATGAAAAAAGGAATAGCCAATAGAAATATTCTAGAAAACAGTTTAAAAACAGCTTGCTGATCAAATAGAATACCTCATCTACCAAAAGTTGGATTGTCCCTAGTTGCCTCTTGTAATGAAGCTGTAATTCCTGTTTCAAGCCCAACTTGCATAATTACAGAGCTTTTCAAGATCTGGTAAGGAAGCTAGCTCAGTTGTTCCATAACTGTGATAAAACAGACCGGTGCCCTCTGGACATTCCCTTCTATCCCCACAAGCATGAGAAATGAAGTCCTTGCACCTTCAGTGCTTGTAGAGGAAGCCTGTTGGAAGGCTACTCTGTGCCTAAAGCTTTCCTGTCTTCCAGGCAGCTTGTCTGCCTTTTTCCTCTAAAAGAATATCCCTGTTTGGTAGGTTGCCAGACTCTGGAGAGCCCAAGGTCGTTGACTACCTTTTGAAAAGGAAGAAAAGAAATACAGTTCCTGATTTTTTCCATTAAAGATTTCAAATTCTCATTCCATGAGAAATGTCAACATTTTTAAAAATTCCATTTTAGAAAGAAACTTGATTTCAAGTTTTGGACTTTCCCAAGGAAGGAGAATTCCAGTTCCTGCTCTTACCTGATTTTGAGGATGTTTATCCACGGAAAAAATCTTGACTTCATTTTAATCCAAGATTGCTATCTATTTTGGGGACCTGTGCAGCATCCTTCTCTTCCTCTCTGTAGTTTAACAGAAATAAAATAGATGGTAATTCAGGCCCACATTTCTTAATTCTATGTGATAAAGAATGTTTAAATCCATCCTCAGTTTCTACTTTTTTGTTTGGGGCACAGTTATTCCCTGCAATAAGTACATATTTCAGGCAGAGGAAAACAACTTGATTCTAAGATAAAAGATACAAACCCAATAGCCTTCAGACACAGCAGCTAAGAAAGAATCATAACAGGCAGAAGGAGGTCAATGCACAGAATGTTATGAATTCTCTTATAGGCAGTTTTAAGTAGGCTGCACTGAGGGGTTGTATACTGTAGCTGTAAATACTAGGTTGGGTGATTGAAATTCCTGCTGTAAGTTCTTTATACATAAATGTTTAGTTACTTATCAGCAGAATGAAAAAGGTCTGGGTTTTGGTGGCATCTGAAATAAATAGCAGCTGCCTGATGTTCCAGGAGCTGCCTCCCACCAGACAGTTTAAAACCACTGCCTCAGTTCTGCAAGGCTCAGAACTTTTTGAATCCTCAAGGGCATCCAGAAATTAAATTTGCCAGTTATAAGCATTGTGCACTTGAAAAGTATACAGATAAAATGCTTTGTAATTTTTCCCTGCCTGCTTACGTTTCTGTTTGCCATTCAAGATCTGGTAAAATTGTGGTAGAACAAGTGTTTTAATTAGGGTAATTTGCATGTACCTTCTCAAAAGAGAAGTATGCTCACAAACTGCTTTGGGTGCTCTTATAATTTGTCAGGCTCATAAATTAAATGCAATAAATTGAGCACATGGGTTTTTGGATTTTTTTTTTATATTTTAGTCATTGCTGTGCAGTCAGCATACTGCACAGATATCCTCTGCTGTGAGACTGCACCTCACTACATTGAAACAACGGGAATGTTTGGCCGAGTGTGCATTACAGTGAATAGCATCTGTCTGTCTTTGATGAACATAGAGGACAAATAGTTTTGCAGGTATTTCCACTGAACTGTCATTGGCATAATTGTCTTGTATAGGTCTTATCAGACACTTGCATTCATGAATCAGCTGGAAAATTTAGGACTCCGATTGTTCTGGGAACTTTGAGGAAGGCCATCCTTGATCAAAGAAAGTAGGTGCTAAATTAACAAAACAAACTTCAGTTGGTCTGTTGCTCCCTGTGCTCTTTTCAGCTTACTTATCCCTTTGTCCCTTCTGTTTTTTATGCATTCCAGCCTTCATTCTCTACAAAGTAATGACATCAGTTTGCTTCAAGTTTTAAAGGGAGGAATGAGAAACTAATACAATGAAAGGGGAACCGAAAAAATCCATCCAAACCCAGTTTATGTGGGTTTTGCACCTGTTTGATGAGAAAAGAAAAAAAAAAAATCCACAAATTGTTTTTTTAAAAAGTATTCATTAAACACAAAGTAAATACAAAAATCAAATAAACCTACTGCAAGTGGCAAACTTGAAGGGGTCTGCCAGAACAGATTTCTAGTAAAAGAAGAGATTTCCTTGGACAGACTTCCTTAACTCTTAATGCAACCATTATCAGCATCATCATCTCTTTCAGTGTCTTCCACTCAGATACTTGTGTGTGTTGTAGTATATAATGAGAAACAGCAATGTAATTAAAATAACTTCATTTTTTCTTAATGCTAAAGGTACTAAGGAAGGAAAGAGTGGCCTTGGAAGCTGGCTGTTACACTCCACACTCAGTAGCAGCTCTTCACCTTTCTGTAAAGCAGCCTCATCCTTGGAGCTTGAAGGATTTCTCACCTGCACAGATCGTGACACAAGACTCATCATTTTCCACAGTCTGTTCTTTAACAGCTAAGCTGGAAGCATGATCCTTGGAAGATGCTTGCAAGATTAATTTGCCTCCAGTCAATTACTTTGAAGCAAGGAGACCATGTGAAAGAAGGGAGGACACCTCATGCTGTTGCAAGAAGAAAGGCAGAAGTAATCTTCAAATTATACAACAGTGTGTAGTGATGACACTAATGAGCTCCTTAAAAATGCAGATAGCAACTCAGGTAATGATTAGCTTGTGTTATTGACGGACTAATATTGAGTTCAAAAAACTAACATACTGTAACTCAGTCTTTCATGTAATTTCATGATATATGTTTCAAAGTTTCAAGGTGTCCTGGTTTCAGCTGGGATAGAGTTAACTGTCTTCCTAGTAGCTGGTACAGTGCTATGTTTTGAGTTCAGTATGCGAAGAATGTTGATAACACTGATGTTTTCAGTTGTTGCTCAGTAGTGTTTAGACTATAGTCAAGGATTTTTCAGTTTCTCATGCCCAGCCAGGGCATAAGAAGTTGGCACAGGACACAACCAGGGCACCTGACCCAAACTGGCCAACGGTGTATTCCATACCATGGGACGTCCCATCTAGTATAGGAACTGGGAAGTGGGGGCAGGGAATCGCGGCTCGGGGACTGGCTGGGTGTCGGTCGGCGGGTGGTGAGCAATTGCCCTGCGCATCATTTGTACATTCCGATCCTTTTATTACTACTGTTGTCATTTTATTAGTGTTATCATTATCATTATTAGTTTCTTCTTTTCTGTTCTATTAAACCGTTCTTATCTCAACCCATGAGTTTTACTTCTTCTCCTGATTTTCTCCCCCATCCCACTGGATGGGGGGGAGTGAGTGAGCGGCTGCCTGATGCTTAGTTGCTGGCTGGGGTCAAACCACGACACAAGGTAATAATAAGTAAAGATGAGATTATGATTAAAATAGATGAGATTCTGATTAAAATAGAGTTTCTCTTCTTGGAAACAGAGACAGCCTTCCATGTTTTCCAAATGGAACTGTGATTATGGATATAATGTAAGAAAGGTTTTAAACCCGTTAAGTTTCTAGGCAGTCTTATAGCTTTCTTGTTTATTGGATATTGCCTATGAAAAAATGACAATGAAAAGTGAAGTCTGCTATTATTTGTCATGCCTACAACACCTACTGTATTTGCTGTCAGATTGCATTGTATGCATTGTGCATCTTTTAACAGCACTTAGACATGCTGACATAAAATACAGAGATGATCCAATTACATTTTCTGCAACTGCATCTCATTTTGCTAATGCTTACAAATTAAGGGTGTCTATCACCCCTTACATGAGACAGAACACAGATAGCATTTTAAATCCCTTGAATTTTATACTGTACACCACTTAAATACAGAAGCAGCCCTAATCGTAAACAGTTGACATGTACCTCATAAACTAGTCTAGTCAATATGAAAATGCAGCCACATAGTGCATACAGAAATGATTCCTCCTTACTGTTATTTAGTAGTGGTAGTATTATTTATTTGTGGCAATTTGTTTTTGGTGATTTATTTACCAAAACCAGTTTAAATGTACAGCATTAATGCTTATCTACTTCCAGAATAATCAGTGTATATTATCTTTTTTTTTTTCCCCCAGACTGTCTTGCCATGAGTAGCAAACCCTGGAAAATCCAATGAAGCTTTACAGAAGTCAGGGTATTGGAGGACAGGCTTTTGGAAGGATGCTTTTTGTTCATATGTTACAGATTTGTATGAAATACAAGAACCTCAGAAAGTAAAAGAGACTCATACTGACATTGTGACCAAGTCAGGTGGCAAAATCTAACCCAACAGGCAGAGTTTCATTAAACATAGAACTGCAGTTGAAAACCTTGTGTTCCAATGGGACACACAATATGGGATTTCACTGAAACAGTTTCGCTCTAGAAGCAAAATAAGAAAGACCTGAGTCATTCCTGAGTAAAAACTGCTCTTGCTCCTACCTTGTACCGCCTTGCTGCACTGGACATTGCCTGCTAGTTTCCTGGGAGTTATCATTCTCATTCCCCCCCTTGTGGCTACAGCCACTGAGCTGATGGGGCATTCACCTTGCCAGCATCACTGGGGCTGAGGAATCAAATCCAAGCTTTTCGCAGCACATCTCTATAATGCCTCGGGATGAGTATGGCTTGGGTTGTGAGGTACAGACTCTTCTCATCTATCAAGCTGCATTCTTTCTCCAGCAACATTTTCCATTAGCAGGAGATGGCTGCAGATGGGCAGTCCTGCTGATTTCCTAGGTCACTGCTGTCTTCCCAGCAGATCTTCTCAGGAGGAATAGAAGAGAGAATGAGGACAAATGCCGCAAAGTGCCTTTTGCATGGTAGTGGGGCTGAAAGCAGTGAAAGTCTCTGTGAGTGGCAGTTGCTGTGACCTTTTTCAGCTGCTGTTAAAAACTTTGCACCAGATGCTGGAAGATTTCAGGGGCAATACGTTGGGAGAGTTTGTTCCTCTGTTTTCCTTTGTTCTTGAAACTGCCTGGTTAAGCAGAGCTAATATTCTGCAAGGCTTTTTCATAAAAAGGAGTCATTAGAGACTCTGTGACAGGTTCAATTTTTTAGCTGAACAGTTGTTTATGCTTTCCTGTGATTTCCATGGGAAGTGTATGGCGCTCTATTTCATTCGCCTTTGAAGAGGAAACTGAATTACCTTAGTGTCAAACAGCTCAACTATCTGTTTTACTTTTTTTGTTTTCATCTTTATTTTTATTGCCATTAACATGGTTACATATGGGTAACCGTATGGCGGGATACAAGTATCAGATGGTTGGCCAGAAGTCTGGCATCTGCAGAAATTAGTTTATTACCAAATGGGAAACTGAATCTTTAGCAAATGAGTAATTATGGAATACATGGAAATCATAGTTGGACAAATAGCCCGATGCTTCTCCCACTACACAGCACCCCAAACTCACCTGGATATTTTGGGAAGTGACGTGTCACTCAGCCTGAGCAAGAGTACCAGGAGTCTGCTGCATAGAAATTTCTGGGTCTGTGAAAAAAAGAGTATTAGAAATATATTATAGGAGAGCTGACTTCTTGGTGTCACTTCAGTGCCATAGAGTCATAGTCATAAACAGTAGCCCCAAGAGGCTCCAGCCCAATAATAAAGACATTGTTATAATAAACACAGCACAGATGCTCAGAGCTGCTTACAATACACACAGTGGTATGTCCTCTAGTCAAAATTTTGCTGCTGCAGGATTGATTTTTTGCAATATCTCGTGCTTATTTGCAGTATCCCAAGGGATGGCTCTCTTCTCCTTTTCTTCCATGGTAAGTTTTCTTTCTAATATTTGTCCTACATTTCTCTATTTTTAGTGCCATAATAACAGCAAGAAAAAGTCGCATTACCCGTAGTCAGATTCCCATCTTTATTATTCCTCTTCAATAAATGTTCCCTCTTCGGCCAAGGAGTAAAAAATGCTTAGCTCTTTTAATCATATAATAAACTTTCATCAGTCAGTCTGTCTTTACTGCAGGAACAAATCTTGTTTTCTCTTTAGCAGCAGCTTCAACACTAGCAATAAACCCAAAGGAATTGAGAGAATAGAAGGTCCTGCATGGATCCCGGAACAAGAGCAGCTTTGGATGGACGAAGCTGAGGTACAGGGAGGTGCATGAGGGATTTGCTTTGCTGGAGAGAACATTTCTCACTCCTTTCCCTGCAGCATCTCCAGTTCCCTGCAGGTGTGATTCTTTACTGACCAACACACAGAGGTGAGGGGTTTTTACCTGCGTATTTTTGGTTGCTCTTCTCATTATTCCTCTCACCTTTCTAACCATTCGAGCCATACAGGAAGTCTGGTTTGCTGTAATATTTCTGGTTTTGAAGAGAAGAAAGAAAAATATTCATAGTTCTGACTGAAAGTTGCTCCCAGAGTGTTCATGAAGCCAAGACTGACTTGATGTTTTCTGACTCTTGATGTTTCCAGAACAAACTGCGTTCTTCCCAATCACACTTTCTGCATGAAATTATCACATTTTCTGAGAGTTGCAGTGCTATTTATCTTTGAATAACATTCGGAAAACTCTCCTGTTTTGAAAGGTCTGCTGTGCTCATGGTGTCAATGCTGTTCACCTTTTGGGGTGTCAGGAGGGAGGCCATCAGGTCTCCCCCAGGCCTGTCCCACCACCCAGAGAACTGGCTGTCCTGGACACTGGGAAGTGCTGGGTTTACTTACCTGAGGCAGTTTTTACAGTAGATCTGTGGGTCCTGGCTGTCCTGGAGCCCCAGGCCAGAGACAGTACTTCCACTGCATAGCTAAGGATCTGAAAAGTCAACTGCAAAACTTTCAAACCTGCCTGGCAAAAACAGGTTTCAAGAGTAATTGAAAAAGGAAAATGCTCCTGGAAAGTTTTGCTTTTAACAAAAAAGCAAAGTCCAAGGGAAAACATGTTGTCAAAATTTTTTCAATGATGTGCTGTGAGGTATCCAGAAATGTGCATGTGGAGCTTTCTCTGCTGTATGGTAGTGTGCACTTTTTGCATGTTAGTGTTGGACTAGTAAGTGTGAAAATTTAAATAATTTGGGAGACCTGGCTCAAGCTTCATCTTGCAATCTGTCGATTCCTGACATGAAGATGAGCTTGAACATCTCTGTTTTATGATCAACTACTACAGGAAAAGGCTCATAATAGAAACACCACTTTAAAGTACTATTTTTCATTATAATGATGTTCTTCTATAATGACAACATCAGTATGATCAAGCCCAGTGTCAGATAGGTCTATAAGATATTGGCTTGGATGTATAAATTATTTCAGTCCAATAAAATTCTTTTTCTGCTACAAGAATTGGGAAAAAAATGGGGGTGGGGGGTGGTTTATTAGGATATGAAGCTTTGGGTGTTTTTATTTCATTCTGAGTTTGATCCAGTTGAAGAGGAGAGTTGAAATGTTACTACTTCTACCCATGCCATATTGCCATTTTCTGCAGCAAGGCAGTAGTGCAAAGGCTGAGAATTCATTTGCTGGTGGGCAGAAATATGTTGCAATGATAAAGCTGAAAGCAGAGGGCTTTACATGTGGAAGAGATCACAATGGATCAGAAGCTGTACTTTTTGACTTAACAATGTCATATCCTTCCAAAACCAACAAAGGCCAATGTCACTCAGAGCAAATTAACAGGAATATTTAATGCAAGACATAGGAGGCAACTATCTGTCTGCTCAGCACTGATCAGTTGTCTGCTGGAGTACACCAGTGTGCTAAAGCACCACATTTAAGAAGTGATGTAAGGGAACTGAAAAAAGCCTAAAGGAAAGCAAATACTATAAGACATTTAAAAATGTGACCTATAAAGAAAGGTTGAATGGACTGTGGTTGTTTAATTTGTAAAGGAAAAGACTATGAGGCAGGATGTGCTCACAATTTTCTAATGTGTAAAAGATTGGTCAACTAATAATGTCAGCTAATGGGCAAAAAAACAAAAGGGATAACTGTAGCACTGCAAATTTGGGTTACGTTTTAGTAAACATTGCTTCTGTAAAGGGACAATAAAATGCTGGAACAGCTTACAAATGGAGACGATGGACTTTCCCATGAGAACAGGTTGTTCAGACATCTTCCAGGGATGATTTGTGTAGGAGTGGAGAACAAATTGGACAATCTGAGACCAATTGCACCCGGCAGGTCCAGGGTTCAGTGTTCCAGAGCAGTGTGGCTCTGCTGGGGACTCTGCTGGCGAAAAGGAAGTGGAAGAAGGAGGTAGAGCAAAACAAAGATGGAAGGCAGCAAATTCTGTATCTTATCAGCTGGTAACAGAAAAAAATCAAATGAGAAAACCTTATTAGACAGCATTCTGCTGAACCTCAAGGGTTGAACCAAGAATCCTACTCTGCCACAGCTGAGGCCTGCATCTTGCTCCTGCTGCCTCTCCACAATTCTTCTGCTAGAGGAGACAAGAGGAGGAAGTGGAAGCTGACTGACCTCTTTATTTGAACCAGTGCTATTTTAATTGAATCCTAATGTCTCCCCAACATGTTTGGCAGCTTTCTATGTAACCGCCACCTCCCATGCCCAATTCTTTTTCCCTTTTGGCCAAGCAGGGAGACTTTTTCTACTGGGGAAAAAAAAGAGACTGACATTGGGACGCAGCAGTCTGAATTCAGCTTTTTGTCCTTATCTCTGCTTTACTTTAGGGAGGTTGAACCTCCGGCCTTGCAGTCCCAGTATAAAATTGAGAACAAATTTGCAGTGCATCAAGTATCCAGTAAAAAAGAAATGCATGGCATGTATTGCACACTGTTGTGCATGACCATGGAGCTGGGAAGTTATTAGAAGATTTGGGGATCTGGCTGTTTAAGGCTAATCTGTTTGTGTGTTCCTTTTAAGAATCAAAGCAGAGCTATGCTTCATTCATGAGTCACAGGGTCAGGCAGAGTCCCCATCCCCACTAGCCATATCAACACCTTACCCTCCTCAAACATGACAAGTAGAGACTTATGACAGTTGTATGTAGTTGCCTTAGATTTTTTAGCCTTGCTGTAACTCAGGGTAGGAGTGCTGATTTTCTATATTACAGTACAATGAACAATTCATTTCTGAAAATACAGATACTGAAGAGCAGTGATTCAAAAAATCCTTCCTAGCAAGAAAGTGCCCATTGTATGAAATACATAACATTTGCTAAGCTTAGGAAGAATATAATTCTTACTCAGTTTAGCTGTTAATGATTAAAAGAGTAAAATTCTCTACACAAGGTATACTGTTATCTCTCTTCTTTATTGGATTTTGAACTTTTAACCACTGCATATGGGAAAGCTGCATTACAGAAGCTGTGAAGCTGAAGTTCTGATGATGGCAGTGCAAGTCAAAGGTTCCTGAACTACTACGTGCATCATTAGTGTGATTACCAGCTATGCGAAACTGCTGTGATAGCGAGCCAGCAGCACCGGGTGCTGCTTGGTGGTGTTCCTAACTACTGCTGCTGCAGCTACCCATCATTGCTGATGATGGTATTCACATTTAACACTACTGCTGATGAAAGTACCTGCAATTACTACAACTGCTGATGGCAGAAAGAGTTTGTTAGCCCTGCTGTAAATTACTTCCTGAGGCTTAGTTGCCAGCTTATTTCGTATTGTGAGCAAAATGCAGTCTCTTGGCACTTGGAAAGAGCTACATTAAGCAAAAGTTGTTAAAAAAGGCAGATATTATAAGACTATGGCATATTGGTGCCATAAACAGAAATTCAGCGTTTCCCTCTTACGGCTGATACTGTGCGAGCCAGCTTGAGCCTAGAAGCAGCATAGTTTGATGTGGTGCCCAAGCTAATCTGCCTTTTGGCAGAGTTGACAGCACAAGGCTATCCTGATTCTGCATTCAATTTGATTTATCTGAATGGTTCTTTTCTTCACCACAGGAAGTTATGAAGTTGGATTTGCATCAGGTTGGGAATGTCTACATCATGCTCAATACATTTCACAATACAGATATACTAGAATATTCATAAGAAATCTTCCTTGACCTAAGGACTACACAAAATCTTTCTTAAAAACAAGGCCAGAACCTGGGTCTCCATACTGCATTAAACCCTTTCTGTCCAATGCTTTAAGTATTGCCCCTCTTGCAGTAAATTCAATAATCAGTATTTTTTATATTCACCTTTGGTAATTAATATTCTCATGCAAATTGACAAAAAAATTCTCCAGAAACAGGCCAAGCAAAATGTGTTCCCAGGTTGGACTGATCCAGACACCTGCCTCTACTGAGTGAAGAACATAAGAATGGCTGTATCTGTTCAATCCAAAGGCTGATTTCAGTCAGTGTCCTCTTTCCAATAGTAGCTAATAGTCTTACTTGGGGCAGATTATGTAGATGGGGCTTGTAGAACATCTACAATAACCTATTACAAATATCTGTGAGATGCTTCAAAGGCTCAGATCACCACAGTGTTCAAAAGTACAGTCTAGAGTGTTGGCCTCACACTTGTGCCAGTCAAGGAAGAAGACAGCATTAGGCCACAAAGGGAAACTTCTGCAGCTCCTTTGTTAGCAGAATAGTTCCTCCATGTTTTTGCAACCAATTCGTTGCTTGTCTATACTGCTCGGTGGATCCTAGTGGTCTTTCCTGAGGGCATCAGCCTGTGGTATTAAGGTGGACATTTCTTAGCAAGACTCATCTTTGCTGCTCGTCCCAGGCACCTTCTGACTGTAATCCTGAAGCTGTGTAGTTATTTACGTGAAAGGAGAAGTTGAACTTGCTGTGTTAAAGGAGGAAAGGTGAGACACAGACAGAGCACTGCTTTCTCAAGATACATGCTGACTATGCCGTGATCTGCACACTTGGTTCTTCATGCCCTGCTCAGAAGCAGTTCAGACAGATAGATTAAATTTGTGGATTTTTCATAGAAAACAACTTGCTGTCTTCAAGTATGTCAGTTTCTTTTGTGTTCCTAGAATCCATCCCTTCCCAAAATGTCGTGGAAATGAGAATTTCAGACCAAGCAACAGCTATAGCTTTTTGAAAGTTTGTACAAAACAGAATAAGAGAAACAAATAAAATGGGAATCTTAAAGAGAAAGAGAAAGAAAATGGGAATTTTAATTCTTACTCATAAAGAGAGTGACAGGAACAGCCCAAGCTATATCCACTTTATGGGGAAGCAAGCTATTAAAAAACAATTTACAAGTCAGAGGAAGCATCTACCTGGTTCTTCACAATAAAAACAGGGATCAGGAGTAGTTTTCCTTGTTAACCACTGCAAACAAAAGCAAAAGATTTATAAAGAACAAAAGATATAGGATAACAAGAAGTGTTAGCCCACCAGCTGTCCTCCCACACTTTTTTCCTGCCATTTAACAGATCATCTGGAGCTTAACAGTAAACCAATAATTGTGACATATGGGTGCAAGCTTCTTTGAGCCAGTGTGCAGTGAGCAGAAAACTGTAGGTTGTTAATGCAAGTACGTGTACATTTTAATGTCTATGTGAGTGACCAGGCAACTAATTTGCAGCTTTGTGTGTTTTCCTTGGCACATAAATACAGTCACACTTGAGACACCAGAGCAAAGCTAAATCCCTGCCAGCAGGTGCTGTCTTCTTGGGAGAAAAAGGCCATGCATTGCTAAAAGATGCTTGTACTCTAAATGTAATGTTTAAATGCAGAGAAATGTCTCCTTGTTGCATATCTTTGGTTATAAGTCTTTTGTGTTTGGAGGTTGGCTAGGAATTGAAATTGCTCTTTGGATAATCACAGCTTTCTTTGGATAGTAATTCAGGATTCATGCTATTAACCCCCTGCATCTCTTTGTATGTATGACATTAAAAACTCCTTGCCAGAAGCAGTTAACTATTAGACGAATGGGCCAGCAAAATGAATGCTTACAAATAAATGCTGGGATTAAACTGCACAGAAAGACAGGTTAAGATTTCCTTTTCATTCTGTCTGTTCTTTTGAGTAGTCTATCCTTTTCCCAAATGATCATCTTTCGGCTTGAATTTTTGCATAGCTGAAGTCAACCAGAAAAAAACCCCAACTAAATAATAACAACTACGGGAAGTGTCAGGAAAATGCTTCAGCCACTGGCGTACTAGGAAAGGAGCTGAGAAAGCATTTCTTCCATTATTACTTTTGGGGTTTTATTTATTTATTTTTAAACAATATTATTTCTTAGGCAACTTTTGTTGGTAACTTGAAATTTGACAAGCATATAAACAACAGTTCAGCAAAACATATTTTATCCTACACTTATTCAGAAAACCATTTAAAATTGTTGAGATCCTGTTGTTGTTTCACATATATGCTTAAAGTACATATATCTACACACTGCTCTGAATAAAGATAGACTATTGCATTGAGGGCATAGGGTAACATGCACTCTGTTCTCCCTCTAAATGCCTAATTTAAGCAATATGACTTCAATGTCTTAGAAATTAATTCTCCTTCAGCTCTTTTGGTGCCGCACTGCCAGACCATATATATGTCAGTTCTGTAAATATAAGTTGAGAGAAATAGTTGTAGTGGCTACATTAGGCACCTAAACTGGGCAGCCTGAATATAAAACTTTGACTTTAGGTTGGTGCATTGCTGAAATTCTCTTCTGATCTAGTTGAGTTTCAGGAATTTATAAACTTTTTTTTTGCATGCATTTTCCTGCTATAAAATAACAGAGTGGTTTTTATTTTACTCTATACATTTCTAACACAAATGCAGCCAGTGTAAGCATGAAGTTCAAAGCATGCTGGAAGATTGAGAGTAAAAATATAAGATGGCTTCATCTGATTGAATGTAAATGTACACAGGGTAGAGGCTTCTATCTGAGCAAATCATTCTAGACTTCGTTTATAGACATTGGGAAGAAACAAGCAATTTGAGGATGTTATTCATGAGATATGTTTTAGATATTTACTTTATGAAGAGATGGATGTTTTTACTGTGGCATAATATCTCCTCAAGTTAAGTGAAGTAGCATACTCAGTAAAAGACTTCTCATGCATTTTGTATACATGTGGTTGAAAAAGCTTAAGGTGAATTTTCTCTAAAATATACTATAATCTGTACAAGTGTATGAGACGGGGTCCAGAGGAGCTGCCCCCAAGATCGAACTAAAGCAGGACATGCTCTGTCGATTGCCTGTGAGAGTCCCCATTGCTGACTTTAGGATATCTGGGCTTCGGTGTGGTTTGTCTGTTATTGTTCACACTGTGAGCTCTGCACTAGGACAGGCATCTTAAAAGTCCCACATTGCCATACTGCAGACAAGAGCAAGGTCTTGTCTGCTTGTTTCAGTCTTCTGCTGTTGCATGTTCAAGCCCATCAGGCACATCCTTACTAAAGCCTGGATCATTGACATGGTAAATCAAGGGGTGTGTATATGCCAAATTAAAGATTTAAACTTTCTTCTCCCATGCTTATCTAAATCTTGGACCTCACCATGGGACTGTGTCCCAAAAATGTGGCTCTTCAGTGAGTTTGGGCTCAAAAGCAGGTGGCCAACAGGTCTAGCATCTAACAACAAAAGGTTAAGCAGGTCATCTGCACTGTCTTACCATACACAGCCATCACAGCCGTTAACCCCACTGATTCTCTACTGATCCCAGTTATTCTAGTTACATTAAATAAACCCAGCCTTTAAAACTCAGAGTCTCAGGCAGAGTAAGAGCAACAGTGCTGCCAACAACAGCCGAGAGATGGCGGGACGCTGATCAGGTGAGATATGCCCACCATCCCAGCAGGCGGTAGGAGTCACACACTGTGCAGACTGGCACAGATCCCCAGTGTCCCTGCCAGTTCCCAAACATGAGAAAAAGTTTATGAGTTTGTGAGCAAGAAATGTCCTCAGGCTTTTAAAGCATTTTCTGCTCTGTCCTAAAGCAATGGTGCAGCTTGTTTGACTGCTTTGACCAATCTTTGATTCTTCAAAGAAAGAAGAAAACAAGCTATCCTGAGCATGCCTAACCAGCTTGCATTGGAATTGAACTGGGAGAAGTGGAAACCTTTTTCTGCCACTCTTGTTGACAGGCTTAGGATCTAAAGCTGAAAGTTTGCTTAGAGTCATAGTTTTAATAGAAAACCAAAGCTGTAAGGAGCATTTTGAGGATAGTAGACCATCTGTTCTCCTTCCGGCCTAAAAAGTAAGGCTCTGAACAGGGAAATTCAAGTGGAATAGGGGAGCTTTATTCAGCAGGTGCAGTTAATATTAATATTTCAGAAGACTGTCTTCCTGTTTGTGGGCCATAAGAAGAGACCTGGGACTCAGACTTTAATTGCCACCCAAGCTATAAACATTCCACAATCTAGCATGAATTTAGTTTCCCATATGTGTAAGGTGGAGATCTCTTCTTATTTCACTAGGCTTATGGAAGGATAAAATACATTAATATGTGTGAAATATTTAGGTATTACATTTCTGTAAGCCTCTGAAGTACCAGCTAGAGAGATTCCAAAACAGAGGAGCAAAATAGATGGCATGGTAAAAGCTCTTGCTGTTCCTACAATTCAGATTCTCAGCAGGGCATCTTTACCCAGTGAATTTCCACTCTGTCTCTGCAGGTGTTCAGAACCATGCCATTTTCCTCTTGCTCTCACTTGCTTTCTATTTCTCATATAGAAAGTAATAAAATGTAAGCCAAAAAAAGTGCCTACATGACAAATGCACAATGGAATTGAGAGTAAAAGGAAGATAAAATAAAAGCCAAGGCTATCCACTCTTAATTCTGTCTTGAAAGTTAGACGATGAACAGTAAATGAATGAAGGGAAGTGGAGAGTGCCAAATAGTCAAAATAGTCAGCTTTTAACAACTGAGACATATTATTTGTGATGCAACCTTTATTTAAAATAAGGCCAAGGTTCATAAACCCTCAAAAGTAGCATGCATTTAAAGATTAAACCCAATAGTGCACAAAAGGGAAAGAGATAAATATGTACAGATTATTTTGGGCAGGTGGGATGCAACGCTTTTTTGCATTTTTTTGACTGTGAGTTTCCCTGTGCCACTTTCAGTCTATAAATGAAGTTACCTATGCACTTTCAGCTGAATCAAGGTTGAGAGTGAATATCCACATCCACAGTCTCACTTCCCTAGGCTCTGTCACAGACAATTCCCTACTAGTGGGACAGTAGTGTATGTAGATCATTTCAGCTGTTTTTTCTACACATACTTTATTGATGACATTTCTCAAATAACCTGAGCTGTCTTAAAAGAAAAAAAGTATCTGTAATCTGGTTAGCTTATAGCCTAAAAACATTCTAAAAATATTTGAAATGTCTTTCTTTTTCTCTTGATTTTTTCCTCTTTTTTCTGTTTTGTTTTTCTTTCTTTTTTTTTTTTTTTCCTGGTTTGCTCTCTCTCTCTCTCTCTCTCTTTCTTTCTTTCTTTCTCTCTCTTTCTCCCTTTTGGGTTTTTAGACAGCAGATACACAGGAAGTTAAGGTACTAAATGTGAAAGCATAACAGAACTCAAAAAGAACTGTATTTTGAAATCTGATATATGAAAACCAGGCATGGTATCAAATTTAATCACATTTGTATTCACATGTTGTTGAGACCTGACACTGATTTATGATCTATCAACAGTCACCAGATTCTGTGACTGCTTTATACACATACAAATAGACGAACGAATGGATGGATAGATAAACAGACAGTGAAATAATGTTGCAAATTACATAGCACCAGACCTATTTATAAAAGATAGCTCACCCAGTTTATTTAAAAAACTCTGGAAATTTTTGTCAGAGCAGAACTTTGGAAAATCTTCTACAATACGGGAAGGTTTCAGAAAACTAAACTATCCTGTTACTGTTCTGTGTTCAGATGTTAGTACTTCAAAACTACAGCTAAACAATCCCACTTTGCACACAGTATGCCCTGTGCACAACAGACTGGAGAGACGGTGTTTCACACTAATATTTTGCACCAAAGCATCACACAAAAATATTACATTAAAAATAATCCCTTTCTCTAATTCATACACAGAGTTCAGCAGTACACATGCTCGTGAACGTTAAGAAAACAAGTGATCCAAGAACATGAGTGATGGAGTGAGGAGGAACCTGAGCAGGTAAAAAAAAAGTAAAAAGAGTAATGAGAATGGCACTAAAAATGAGAGGATTTACCAATGCATGACCACAACCAACCACAAAAGATGAGAGGCTCTGCACAGCCTCCCCCCCCGCCCCCCGCCCCTTTCCAGACTGTCTGTCCTCTTTATATTAATAGACAAAAATCCACTGGGCCTCTTGAGAAGGGTCATAGACAAAATAAGTTGGTCAACTTGAAGTTTACATATTAATAATGAAGACGGCAGTTCTTAATTGTTGTCCTGACCCAGCTTGCTCTGTAAGGAGAGCTTTATGTGTCCATACACAGGCTGGCTACACCACTAGCCATGCTCACGGCTGCAGTGACACCAGCCTGGCCATGAGGATGACCAGCAGGCAGGCAGTGCACACCACTGCCATGCCTATGGCCCCTTGAGAAACCCCTGTTTTATGGGGATGGAGATGCAAGCAAGCCCTGGAACTGTGAGCATGGTCCCTGCTGGTGGCACTGAATTCCCATGGAGCCATGTGGGACTATGCTTTCAGAAGTCCAGCCAGAGGCTGAAATGCTTTGCATCCCTGCTGAGTTGACTTTCAGAGAACAGCACCTACAGCAGTGCTTTTGTCTGGGTAGCAAAGTGATGAACTCTTTTGGCACCTTATCTTCAACTACCTAAGTTTCCTCATCTGTTATAAGGTGATATCAAAACTTTCTTAATTTACAGACCAAAGTAACTAATGGCCCTCAAATACTGTGATAATAGCTCTCTTATAATTTAATAATAGGTAATATTGTTTTAATGCATCTTGTGATTAATCTTCATTTCTGCAGCCATTGTGTGACTAGCCCCAGTGACTTCTTCACATAAATAATGTCATATTTTCCTTCTTCTAAGTGTTGCAGGATCATGTCTTAAGACTGACTATAGATTTCAACATATTTTCTTGATCTACAGAAGCAATGACTGTATTCCTCCTTCATATTCTTTTTTAGACTTAGTACCAACAGATTATTTCAGTGACTGTATTTTCCTTTCTTTTTTTTTTTTTTTTTTGCTAATGATTTTGCTGTTTGTTAGTTTTGTCAGTCTTGACACTATTCCATTCAGGATAACATAAAATCCTAGTCATTGCAGCTAATAAGTCTGGGAAAGTATGACAAACCAACCAATAAAGTTTCTATAAATTTTGTAAAAGGTTTGTATTTGGCTCTGTTTTTTGTAAATCACTACAGTGGCATTAAAATCAACAGTTGCACTAGCTCGCAACATTTGTTGCCATGTATGATTCAAATCTGTTAAAAGATAGTAACTCTTCAAAACAAATTTATCAGTAACCTGACCTTTAAAGAAGAAAAGACTACCTTGTAGAGTTTACATCTTAATCAACTTGGAAAAAAGACTAATAGCTTGATATGTCTACATATGCATTATTCATATTTTTCAAACATAGACTGTCCATAAGTTCACCCAAGAAGGTAGTAAGCATGTCTAAACAGTCAGGAAAGGGCATCTTTCTGCCTGTTGTTAAGGCTTGTCTTCAATCCATATTGCTTATATGTAAACAACTGTTCAGACAAAGATCTCATCTGTCTTCCCAGAGAGAAATCTCAAATACAGTTAGCATGGATTGACAGTCTGGATAGATCAAGTCCTGGTGGACCAAATATGTACACCTTGGACCACAGGCAAATGGCTGGAGTTCAGGTTTTCTTATGCATTACATGCATACTGTGTTCCCAAACTGCAGCCAGTCTAAGACGGCAATCTGGAAAGGAAACCTAGGAGCCATACTGCCTAATGTTGCTCTTAAACTCACATTGTAAATAATCTGTGAATATTACAAAAAGTACAGACTTAAACATACCAAGCACATCCTTCAAATGTTTGTGATGGCCATGTATTGCCCCTATCAATTTGATTTCACTTAGATTTTATGCAGGAAGATAAGGGATTTGTTTAGAAAAACGTTATGACTTCTCAATGCTTTTCTTTATCCTGCAGTGTAATGATAAGTCTAGCTATGTCATTTGTGACCATTTTAGTAGAAACATTTAAGTGCTTTGTCAATTAGTAATGAGAAACTGCTGTATAGTGAACACTGAGAAGGAGAAATTTATTTAGGCTGTTCAGGAAGAGAAACAGAAAATCTTAAGTCCTGAACAGAGACATCTGGGAGGGGAGAATGAGCAAGGAAGTACTGCTGGGGGCAGGAGCAATAGTAGGAAGCAGCACTCTGCTATAGAGGAGAAGCTCAAAGATAAAAAAATCATTCTATAATTTGATAAGTATCTCAAAATAGGTAAAATTTGAACATCAAAAGTTCTTTTGATGTCTGGGGGAAAAAAAAAAAATCTCAGAGACAATGTAAAGGAGTATGGATCTGAGATTTTACAGCCATGAAGGAGGAGGTCATATGCTGCTGGGTAAATACTGGTATTCCCCTAGCACACTTTCCACTGAGGAAACTTATGATGTGGGTTTAGAACATAAAGGTACAGGTAGAAACATGATTAAAACTCCAATTTATCACTCCTGGAACACAGGATACATAGTTCTCACTGTACCTCCAACTTCTCCAAGTTAGAACCTCAGCATTGTGTGTTCTGTACTTCTTGCTTACCACCCTTCTCTTCCTTCACACCTCTTCAGACGAAGAATTCAGCTTCACAAAGCTGCATCCCCTACTTTCTTAATTCAGTCTCTTACTTGTTTACTTCAACCCAGGATGGAAATCCTAATTGTCTTGCTTCCCAGCCAGTGGCCACCTACTTGCCTCAGTACCTGAAGAATTGCTCATGGCATCCACTCCTCTGCAGACATGGCTACAGATTGTTACCTTGTGCAGGGACAGATTTCACTGCATCATCTCACAGATAACATAGTGCAAGGTAAGAAATGGTACGTAATTTTGGCAGTCTGTGGGGGATACCACAGTGATTTATTTCTTCTCTCTCTTCTCTTCTCTTCTCTTCTCTTCTCTTCTCTTCTCTTCTCTTCTCTTCTCTTCTCTTCTCTTCTCTTCTCTTCTCTTCTCTCCTCTCCTCTCCTCTCCCCTCCCCTCCCCTCCCCTTCCCTTCCCTTCCCTTCCCTTCCCTTCCCTTCCCCTCCAAGCTTCTGCTTGTCATAGCTCATCAGTGTTGGCTATAGTTGAGCAAGAGAGGGACATGTGCTGTATTCAGTCTGTTCTATTTGGTTTTGTCTCTCCCATCTTCTCATTTTCTTCTCATGAAGCTTTGGAGGGTAAAAGTCAGGAAAATGAAAAGTCATCACTAACTCCATGCCAAAGATCCTGATAAATCAGATCCCATTAAACAGGACAGAATGCCCTGCTGGCCTTGCTGTGCCTAATAGGGGACAAGCTGGTGAGGCCTTGGTCAGAAAAAAGCCTTGCAATTACATTTTCAGTAGTATTTCTTACAGTATAAAAACACCTCATGATTCCCAAGTGGATGAGGCTCTGGCCACCAACCTCTAGTCATGCCAGTGAAGGACAGTCCAAAATGGCAGCAAAGCAAATCTAATTGACATTTATGAAATGTTTTGGCTGGTTGTTCTGCATTTTCCCATGCTTCATTTTTCCTTTAAAAATAAAAGCAGAAAATGAAATAGAAACAAATTTTAAAGTCAGAACTGCAATGTAGTTATGTGGCTGCTTATTTATTTATTTCCTTTTTTTAAAGACTTTGCAGAAACTGTAGAGAGTTGCTTCCAATGATCCTACAGGAGCTTGACAAAAAGCCAGTTTATTCTTTGCATGTGACCTGCCCTCTGTCTGCATCTAAGCCATGTGATTTGCCAGTGAAAAAGAGCAGCTGGAGGCTTAGTAACATCTGAGCGATAGGGAAAAACACATTTAACAAACAATGTCTGTTTAACATGTCTCAAACTTCTGTAAAAGACCACTATTCCAGAAATGCAATTGCCATGTGGTGTTTGCCAGCAAGTCTTCTGTATATAAAGGAGCTAATTTATAATCTCATGAGACATAAATTTTAACCTGTTACCAAATTGTTTGCGGTGCCTGCTAGCCCAACTTTTCCTGGTACCTGCCTGCCTTCTACCAGTGCCCGACTATCAGGCTAACTATGAAATTTTAGTTGCTCTTACCCTAAAGAAGCAGTCTACTGCAAAAATATGTAATTTTAGTCAAGGAAATACTCTGAATGCTTGGTGGATTATATATGCTGTTAATTCTCCTATGCTTTTTATGTGGGTTTTTGTTTGTTTGTTTGTTTGAACAGTCTGAAGAGTCTGAAGAGGTCACCTAATACTTCCTTCTGGCTCACAGCAGCATTAGAAATAAGTGGCTGTTCCTTGGGGCTGTTTGTTTAACCTGTCATAAAACACCTTGCTTGGCAAAAATTCATCCCAGCATTTAACTGTCCTACAGTTACAAAGATTGTGGGTTTTCAAAATAATTTCTAACCCAAATAGCTCTTGATGAAATATATTCCTGATACTGCTTGTCCTCTGCACTCTGTGTTTGAAGAGAGATTATTATCTCCTTTTTTTTTTCCATCAGGCTTTTATGTGTTTGAAGGCTGTTTGCATGTCTTCCCTTAGCTTTGTTAAACTTGTTTATTCTTGAGACACATAAGTTCCTTCAACATATAAACTCAGCCTTTTAACAAGACTGAAACAGAGGTAAAGGGGTGAGGAAGACAGAAAAAAATAGCAGCAAAATTAATCAGGAACTGAGGAAGAAACACTCATTACACATCAGGTTCTTGAAGACATAGTGCAGAATCTTTATCTAAAGCCTCAAAATCTCTCAAGTTCACAAAACTTGGATAAATAAGGTAGATAATACTGAATATTTTTTTATGCTGTAAAGATACAGGCCTCTGTGTCTTTATATCTTAATCATATCTTTACAGGTTCATACTGATATTTTAAATATCAATTTCACAGAGTCCGTCAGTAACAACTGTATTGATAAATATGCTTTTCTTTAACAAAATGAAAATAAAGAATAAACATAAAAAGCACAAAAATATTTCTGGAGAAGCCAGTTTTCTTTAGACTATGTAAGAAAGCCTCAAATGGCACAAATTTAATTTTTGTTTTCCTTTTTTTCAGGATACCACCAAAGACAGAAAATGGGAGTATGTTTTGGAAATACCTACAGGAAAAAAATAGGAATGAAAAAGGAGAAATTAATACATAAAAGGTAATGAAAGACACAATCCAACTGTGTAATAACCAAAACAACCAGTTTCAGGTCTAATATTTGCCCTACAGTTAAAACCACTCTGTATAAACTGGTATCCTGGAGTTAAAATATACATTGCAGAAGCTGGTAACCTGGATATAATCTTTACACCAGGAAAAAAAAAGAAAGGCATACTGGAATTCAAAAACATACATTGCAGAAGCTAATATCTGGCTCTACTACTTCCCTGAAGAAATTATTCTGCCCAGAAAACATTATTTTTATTGTGGTTGAGCTGTTCAACTCAAATGGAATTACTGATAGTGCTTGCCTGTAGTGAATATTAGTTCTACATTGGGATTTTAGCCCCTGGTTTTCTCTTACAAATGCATCTACTCAAATGCAGTGCACTAATAAGACTTATTTTACACTGCTATAGTGTGGTTTAGACTGAATTGTTCTGGTTTGAAACAAAGAGACATTATTTGCACAGGTGCAAGAGGTTGTAATTTACTTTAAAAATGAGAACAGAAATGTTTAAACCATCCCAATAATGTGACATCACTGATCGGTAAAATCCTTCTGAAAACAAGATCTTGTTCACATGGAAGGTCAAAATCTTGTTTCAGCTGGTGTCTTTGGGAGGGAATGAATTTTGCTCCCAGAAATCTTTCAGTTCATCATTTTCTCTTGAATTTTCAGGGCACCTTTGATCGGTAAATAACACTTGCTCATGTTCACACTTAATTTTTCATTCCCCATAATGGGTTATTTTTTATCTTGATCTTTGAGAACAATCATTTTCCTGCCGGGTTTTCTCCATGGAATGAATTTACTGTTGTATCTAACTCCTAAAACGAAGTTCTCTGTTTGCCTCAGTCAGTGTAAATAGCCACGCTGTGGACCGGTTAATGACTGACAGCAGGGATTAATCTATGACAAGAGCTTGAAGCTGCAGGAAAGGTTTGTACATGTAGGATGCATTTTATATTTCTTGTCCTTTTTGGACTAGAGTGGGGGAATCCATCCTTCGCACAATGTGTAGGAGAAGAGAAAGCTCATATCCTGATTCCTGTCTTTTCTCCTCTTTTAAAATGATGTTTAATTTGGCAGAGTGTCAGAATCATAGACTGACAGAAATGCCTGACCATCAGAGAAAAGAAAAGAAACAAAGCTAGATGAAGAGGTGCAGATAGGCCAGGGTGGCTTTCAAGACTTGAGCAGCCAATATGATGAGCAGTAATGATGTGGGTTATGTCCTTAATTAAAAAAAAAAAAAAGAAAACTGAAATAAGAATTTATATATGGGTGGTGAAATGAACTAAGTTAGATTTTGCTGGGTAATTAGCTAGTTACACTTGACTGTATCACCTCCTTGTAATGGGGCATTAACAGATGGTGTACAGTGCTGTAAGAACAAAAAGCGTTACCTTCCCCCATCAAGGGCGGCTGCTGCTGAAGGATCAATTCTTTGGCACAAACACTGGGGGGCTAATAAAGACTCCAACCCTGGGAACAGGAGTGATTTACAATTGAACTTAATCTATTTGAAAAATTCTAGCAGCCACATTAAAAAAAACCCAAATCTCATCACGCATCACCTGAATTTCCTCAGTGCCATCTGTCTGCTGCATTAAACAAAGCCCCGGAGACCCTCAGAGAGAAAGAGGCAGAGTTTTAATGATTAACCTAACCTGGCTGTCAGAATGGATAGCTTGATATATAGGGCCTTGGTTGGCAGTTTTTGCATAGCTAGTCACTAAGGCTGCAGAGAAGATTTAAGCCAGCAGGAATTCCCCTTCAGTGTGTAAATCGGCGCGTGCTCTCCTAGGACGCAGCACTGGCGTGGAAAGCGGCATTACCCTGGTGTTCCCTGGCTTCACGGTGAGGCTGCCTGGGAGCTTGGTCATGGAGAAGAGCTCTCTGTAGCTCATTTCTGCCCAGGATTTCTGCAAAGTCAGCACCTGGCCATCAACCATCAATAACCGTGGAAGCTGATCTGCACCTGAGTTCTTCATGGTGATATGGCATGGAGTCCCTGGCTTTACTTCTGTTGAAGTATTTACCCACTTAAATATCTTGAAATGTTTTAAGTTGGGTATCTGAGCATTTACCTTGCTGTACGGGGGTTGCTGAACAATATGAAATTGCCAGCCTCAATTTCACGAGTTGAAATGATATTTTTATGAAGATTCAGAATTGGATATGGTATTTTGATCATTTCCATTTGATCAAGACAAACACTACTTTTCTTGGTATCAGTCTCAAACTTGGATTTATGGGAGATGTCAAAAGTGAAAGTTTGCAGTTTTATGAGAGCAATATTATTTTAATTTCTCAGTAAACACTTTTACTCTGAATAGAAAGGACAGCTTTCCACTATAAAAATAATTCTAAATTACGTATGCTGTTTTGCACTCATTCAGACTTTTCATCTCATGTTGGTGTACTTGAAACACTTAAATTAAATTGTTCTGCTACTTTGTATTTGTGGAGAGGATGTAAACAATGAATCTTTCCCATTAGAAACTATTTAAAAATCATCAAGAGATTTGTAGGTATTATTTAGTGAACAATTATACCTTCTTTTACAGTAAAATTAATGGTTCCACTTTGCAGGTACAGGAAATGATACCTAAGCCATCATTTTACAATAGATTTTACCAGAGCTAGCAATTTACAAGTACGCAAAGTGAATATAAATGGTGAGAACATATTCATACATTATATATATCTGAAGGCTTAAGGGAACAAAATATCAGCTGAAAAGCAACTACCAAACCCATAAACTAATTCAGTGAAAAATTCATAATTAAAATAAGAATTCCTAAATTTAGGTAAACTTGGTATTCATCTGGATGCTTATATGTAGCCACCATTATCTAAATGATGAAGGTATCTGGGTTTTTTGCTCACTGCTAGGCTGAAACCACGTGCTGAAACCACGACACTTACCCAAGAATCTTCTCTGGGTCTGTAGAACCTTCCTGAAAATTTTTAACAAAACCCTGTAGTCTTAAAATGTATGTTAATTCTACAAAGATAATGAAAACAATTAAATAATGTAGATATCTTTTATCTTATTTTCTTTGTTAATAATTATTATTTTTATTAATTAAAAATCAGTTCTGATGAAAATTAACTTTCTGATAAAAAAGCTCTTTTCTGTCTCCTTACACTTGGTCCCAGGGGTTAATCACCAGGGTTCAGGGATGGGGGGAACCAATCTCCCAGTAATTACTGATGGACCCAGACTCTCACAGCCAGAGAGGGGAGCAGAGCTCATGTCTCAACAATGTCAGAGTGATCCTTCATTGCACAGTTTATATACATTTCTCATAGGTGGCCCCGCTCTGTCGATCCTTCTGAAATATGAGAATCCCATTGAAGTCCATGTAGTCATTCTCCTTCCTATTGTTAATGAATATGACAAAACCAGACAGATCCTAAGGTCAGTATCTCCAGGCAGGCCAGCAGCCCTCTTGCTTTCATTTCAATACATTACTACTGCTTATCAGTGCCCTTTGATGACTGCTCTAAAATGTGTTTCGCATCCAGGTGTCAGGGTTCATATCCAAGCAAATCTGAATTAATTCTGGGTATAAAGTTTCATGAGCAACTGTTTCCAATGATTTATTAGAAACTGAGATATATATATGATGTTTTATAAGTCTCTCTTTGCAGGTAACAATAACAATATAATACAAAACAAGTTTCTGGTTTAGTACCTCAAGTGTCTCCTGGTTCTCATGCCCCATAGGTGCTTAAAAAGGATGCCTCTGCACTCTGCTGAAACAGCAAGTGTGTTTCACCTTGTTCATCACTGTGTTTGAAAAGATGGGCAGCATAACGCTTGTGCATCTTTTGGAGTGGATTATTGGGCACGCTGAGAAAATTTTCTAGCAGCAGGAAAAGTAGTTTTTTGTCACTTTTTCACAACCTTGTTCCCAGGAACTCTTGAAATTTGTTCTGCTGTGACAGCGCTGTTAGGCTGATGGAAGATGCAGAAGTAGCACATGTTCTACGTCTATCGTCCATGTGCTGTCCATATAATCTGCTACACCAGAAGGGGAATGCTACTGCTGAAAAAAGGGTTGGGGTTTTTTTTACTAGTCTAGCACATCTCTTATTTTCTACTTACATTTATTTTAACAAAACATATTTAAAACATTTTAAAAAATATAAGAGTGCTTTAATTCAGGTTATCATGAAAAGATCTTTTCTGGCAAATAAAGTTTTTGATCAAAGACAATAACTTATACAGTCTGAATTAATTTTCTTACAAATATTTTAAATAAAACAAGGGGACTTGAGTCACATGAAAAAGCAGTATGTGTATTCTTTTACCAAAAATCTGTTTCATTATGGGAAAGGATCAAATTCAGTTCTCTAACTCAGAGCAGCAATTACATGCACTCTGTTCAACATGCCTAGCAAGCATTCTTGCCACTAGACTATAATGTACAAAGGCAGAGGGCATTGACTCCTTGCTAGTTTTATGAACAGAATCTGTATTGCCAAAACATTTTTTTTCATCAAAATAATTTTTTCATGACAAAATATTTTTTTTATCAAAATAATCAAAAGTGTGCAGGTAGAGTTGGAATGCATTTGCCTCTGACTATGCCATACCTCCTCAGAAAGACTGGCATAAATAATGTTTTTAAATTATCAGTTCCAAGGCATGGGATTAATTTTACCTAATTTTGGTTCCTGACAGAAAAAAATCTGAACTGTCTTTATCTGGGGGGGAGAGTGAAGAGTGAAGCAAATCACTCTGCTGTCTCCTCACAGTCAAGGGAGATAAATAGGCACTTCCATATACAATTAATTTTTCTCTGAGAAAGGTGGCTAAGACGTGAGAAAAATGTTTTTTTTTGGATTGGAAAGCCCAGGGAGTGGAGAGTTATTAGACCCACTTTTGAAAGCTTTTGTATGTCCAAAGCTGTCTGAGATGACTGCCGCTGTGTCTGTTCTCTAAACAGCACAACCGGTTTGCAGAGCACTGGCTCTGCTCTGTGAGCATCCAACCAGTTGTAGGATGCTGGCCCACCTTCTTCTTTGTCCTTGTTTTCTGTCTTTAAACTTCATCAAGAACTATAAAGTTAAATAAACCTTCTTTATCTCTGCACTACTTTTCTGTAATTGCCCTGCATATTACACATTAAACGACAGTCTTGTCTTCCAAGGGCATGGATGACAAAGACTGTAGACTAAGGTGTGTCTTCTTAGACAGAAAGATAGTTGAAAAAACCCTGCCTTACATAACAGGGATAGCAAGGCTCCAAGATAACAAGGCTCTTTATCTTCTAATATCACATTTATATGTTCCACAGTTTCATTTTAAATCCTTCTCATGAAAAGTTAATACATAATTACTGGGGGAGAGCTAACACCCAGCAGTGAGAAAAGGGCAGCATGAGCCCAGCACAACCTCTAGAAACTCCAGAGAGGGGACTGTGCCCTGAGGACTCCTTCTAGCCTGTTCTCCTTTCAATATCCAGTTAATGTGTCTCAGTGGGACCCTTCATGTATTCTCATCCTGCTCGGTCCCCTCTATCTATCTGCTGCTGGCAGTGGCAGAGATTCTGGATCTGTTCTGCTAAGGGGAGCTCTAGTGAGTGCAAACTTACCAAGTCCAGTCGTGCCAGCCTGCAGTAAACTGTTGCTTCAGATCATGCTAGTGCTAGTCAAAACTAAGCCAATGCCAGCTGTAAAGCTACCCTTTTCTCTTCCAGCAGTTTGGAAAAGATCTCATTTGTGAACTGCTCTCAGGGCTCTTCAGCTCTGATGGTTGCTTGTTGAATAGTTTAGAATAATTACCTTCAATCCATTACTTGTTCGTGAATTTTCCCTTGCCACTATGCATTTGTCTTATAGATGTTTTGCTAACATAAAGGACAAATTGATATTGTCCCCTGAGCCAGATGACTGAAGAGCAAACTAAAGATAGTATAATTCCAATAAAAATTTTTGGACTAGTCTTCATACCTGAAATGTCTGAGATTTATAAGGCAGAAGGCTTCCTGTGCAGAGGTATTAACATCAATGAGTAACAAAAAATTTGTGTTAATTTGAGCTCCTATATTGCAGTGTTGTTATTCACAAAAGATATATCTGATAATATTTAAAAAGTTCATCATCTAATTCCAGTTCCAAATAATGTGTTCTGTATCTCTTCTCTTTGAAGAGTGTTCCTTTTAATAGGCTTCCATCCTTGGAAATTCCTGATTTTAAATGTGACTTTTTCCTTTTATTCATGTCATCTTTACAGGTTTTACTTGACACAATTTGAAATGGCCTAATCTTTAACTCCTTTTTTGGCTTGTGTTGTGGTTTAACCTGTCAGGCAGCTAAACACAGACGTTTGCTCACTCCCTCCCAGTGGGATGGGGGAGAGAATCAGAAAAAAGGTAAAACTTCTGTGTTGAGACAAAGACAGTTTAATAGGACAGAAAAGGAAGGGAAAATAATAATAGTGATGTATGAATATACAAAACAAGTAATGCACAGTGCAGTTGCTCACCACCCACTGACCGATGCCCAGCCAGTCCCTGAGCAGAGGCTGCCACCTCCCCGACCAACTCCCCCAGAGTTATTGTTCAGTATGGTGTCATATGGCATGGAATATCCCTTTAGGATCAGCTGTCCCAGCTGTGTCCCCTGCCAGCCTCTTGTGCACCCCCAGCCTCCTTGCTGGCAGGGCAGTATGAGAAGCTGAAAAGTCCTTGACTTGGTGTAAGCACTGCTCAGCAACAACTAAAACATCAGTGTGTTATGAACATTATTCTCATCCTACATCCAAAACACAGCACTATACCAGCTACTAAGAAGAAAATTAACCCTGTCCCTGGCAAAACCAGGACAGCTTGACACAAAAGCTATGTCTCTGTCCTTGTCATGTACCTCTCTCTTAGTGAATTTAATCCCCCTTTTAACCACTAAATAAGTTAAATTATTTTTGTGTTTGAAGAGTTTTCAAAATTAATTTTTTTCCCCTCACTTGTCTGAAGCTTTAGTGTTTTGTCTTATAGCTAATGATTAAAGAAAAAAACCCCTATGCTTTATTTTCCCTTAGTTCCTTTTCCCCCTCCTTAACTGCATGCTGACAGGGAGCGTACTGAGAAAAAAAAGGGGCCATGCCATTTAGTAGAACTGCTTCTCATTGACCTCTTTCTATCCTTGCATTTTCAATACACTCTTCAGGTTGCTTTTCTATGTTTAAAGCTGGGTGAGAATCTTTGAATGCTGAATCTCAAATACTAAGTTACATTAGCTGGATTTCACTAGAATTGTGTAGGTTCAGAGGAGTGAAGTGTATGCTTATTTTTGCTCTCAGCTGAATAGCTCTGTTCTTTGAAATCTCTGTTGAAACACTGTTTTAAATCAAAAGTAACTACATTTCATAGGATCATAGAATCATAGAATACCAGGTTAGAAGGGACCCCAAGGATCATCTGGTCCAACCTTTCTTGGCAAAATCACGATTTAGACAAGATGGCCCAGCAGTCTGTCCAGCCAAATCTTAAAAGTGTCCAATGTTGGGGAATCAACCACTTCCCTGGGGAGATAATTCCAATGGCTGATTGTCCTCACTGTGAAAAGTTTTCTTCTTGTGTCCAGTCAGAATGTCCCCAAGAGTAACCTGTATCCATTACTGCTCGTCTTTTCCATGTGACTCCTTGTAAAAAGGGATTCTCCATCTTCTTTGTAGATCACCCCTTAAATACTGGAACATGGTGATAAGGTCTCCCCTAAGCCTTCCCTTCTCAAGGCTGAACAAACCCTTTCTCATATGAGCTGACTTGCACACCTCTGTGTTTTAGTGCATGAGAGGTGATAAACTGGGTGCATTAGACTCTCAGATCAGTGCTGCAGCTTTTGCAGAGCCTCATTGCTACAACATTCCTCTGGCTACTGCAGCTCTGGTCTCCAATAACCCTCTTCATTGACGAAAAAACCCCCAAAGAGGTTTAGCAAGAAACTGTCTTAATTGTGCAGAGTTTACTCTTAACAAACCATGCTGCACTACAAGAGTCTGACCTCAGCCTCCAAAGTTTGATCTTACTTCTCCTGAGTCTGTTGGATTTGGTCAGCATCACTTGGCTGAGCAACCTTTCCTGCTGTTCCTGACTTTGAGGGCCTGCATGTTGTGGGAGTGTGGCAGGCTCTTTGCTTAGAAGAGCACGCTTCTTTTAAAAGAATCACCACCCCCTTTCTCTCAAAAATCTTTCTTCCCTGAGGAAACTGCTATGCATCAAGCTGTTCAAAGTCCAAGACATTTTCCTTTAAACTTTTTTTTTCAAATTCAAGTTAAAAATAGGAAGCCTGTTGTTTCAGGTAGAAAGAACCGTTCGATATTGACAACTTTTGATATTTTCTTTAGTCCACTAACAAAGCTGTACTCATCATCACTCAAATCTCTCCAACAAACAAGGTAGAGATTCCCAAATAGTACATCATTTACAACTGCACTCAGACAGGTGATTTGCTGGGGAGAGATATCACTCTTTGAACAGAAGTAGTCACAAGCAGCATTTTAGGTAATTATCTCTTTCAGGCATTTCAGCCAAAATGTTATTAGCAGGTTTACAGGAAATACCTCTGCCCTGAGAATTGATTCTATTTAGGAAGATTAAATATCTTATCTAGCAGAAATACTCAAATCACAAAACTAATTGTAATGTATCATTTCTTCCAAGACTGAGTGTTGCTTATACCCTTAGGATTTATCTCCATGGGGAAACCATTATGAAATAAGCCAACATATGAATTTAAAGTGAAATAGATATTCAACACTAATTTACACTGCTATTCTTCACTAAGAAATGCACCATATCTTAGCACCTGCAAGGAAGCCACCTGTCTCAGCACTTGATCTCCGAGTCCTGTTTAAGAATCAGGCTGTCTCTGGCAACACAAACAAGAAGCAAAATGCAGAGAGGCAGGAACAGATTTACAAGTTTGCAGCTCTTGGGTATCTGTCTGAGGTCTGCAATGTACAGAGGAGCTCCATGAATATGTGACAGTACGATATTGCAGGTTCCTTCATAGACCCTCGTATTCAGCTAGGAACTGGACCTGTGGCTGAAAAGTTACAGCATGCTGAGTTTAGGTGCTCTCAGGAGAGAGGGTTGGCAAACCCTGGCCTGCCCATGTCCTTCAATATCTGCATAGACCTACCCTTATCAGAAAAGAAAAGTATCCCTGCAGGCTTTTTTTTTTTTTTTTTTAAATAACTATTCTAGACTATTCCTGCATGTCAACAAGTCCTTAGAAAAAGAACTTGCAAGAAACATATCAGAATGACACCTGCTAGCTCCCGTCAAAACTGTGCTCATCACTTCCTGCCAGGGAAACTAATTTCATTAGAGATGAGGTTGGAATTGTCACTCAGCAAGTTTATTAATTCTCAAATACCAAGAGTGAAAAACACACCAGCTGGGTGATAATCACTGAACAAGTATAAACAAGCCCCATGCTTAGCTAATCCTCACTCTGATGCTGGTTATGGGCCCCAAGCTTTTAAAATAATGTTTAATAGACCAGATTGTTTCTGTAGGTAAACAAGGGTGTGAAATTACTTCAGGCAACTCTCCCTCCATTAAACCTTGTGCAATGCATGTGGACATCCTGCATGACCACAGACCACACAGCCCTTCTTAAGCTCTTCAGGGTCAGCCTCCATGGGGCATTCAGAGACACGACTCTCACTACTCGAGTATTCCTGAACAAGAGGACCACCTGAGCAAGGTGGTCTTTTGGGTTTGGGAGACCCTGGAAAGAGTAGGGATGTGCATGACTTTGTGCACAGCAAATCCATCACACCAGCACCTGTGCCAAGCAGCCCTGCATCTCACCCAAGCACAGTGAGAGGAGACTCTCTGCGGTGTAGAGAGTTGTCTCATTGCACAGCAGATGTATTACTGCCTTGTAATGCAGCCTGTTAATTCTGTAAATTAACAGGATAGCACAAGAGCAGTAGGTCAGACTGATCTGTGCTAGACATATACTAAGCAGTAGCTCGAAGGGGGCATTTTCAGGGTGGTGGCTGTTTTGGGAAAAGTACCATTGGTTGCAGGAAAGAGATGCACAGAATTGTCTCTCTGGACTGGGGCAGCACTTCTGTGGCCAACAGTGACATAAATGGGAACCTTCCCTTTGAATTCAGCTGCTACAGAGTGAGTCTTAAAGACATACAACTAAGTGTTCCTTGGAGTGTCCTTTAGTTACAGGGTCCTCTGCCAGTTGCTGTATGCAGCTAGACACACAGAGCTGCATGTACACACCAGACATGTGCAGTTTGGTGTATAATGTTATTAATAATTACTTGGTTCCTCCATGGTCAATGATTTCTAGTAATCCCTCTGTTTTCTCCCTTGTTACATTTAGATATATCAAAGGCTCTTTGCCTGTAGCAAGGCCATATGGAAAGAGGCAGTGTTCTGTAGTCATGGGTGCTGCACAATCACTAGCTTTGCACAGGTTTTTCAAACTTGCTGCTGGATAAAACCATCAGGATTTTTAACATGCAAGCGTCCAGCAGCAGGACACCATCTCATTAACTCTTATAGCTCCATTTTCTGAATACTGCTGTGCAGCTCATTTGTATTCATGTATTCTTCCTCCTGCTGTTCAGAGCATACAAGGACCAAGAGCCCTCACAAGGGATGTTTGCATTAAAGCAGCACATTAGTTTCCAGTGCCCTGAGGATCCTTTATGTTTTAAGGTAGATACAGCATTTTGTCTTTCACAAAAGGTTCTGCTTGAAAGGTTCAGGGTGGGAAACCTAGCTTTGTCCCAGGGCTGACAGATGTACTAGCCAATTTAACAAAAATATTAGCTGCCAAGAGGCTTGGCAAAATGTCCCAGCTTGATGAAGAAAAACCAGGATATACATTGCTTATCTGTGGAAAGCTTGTTAGTGAGGCCTGGTTGAAAGAGTTTAGACAGACATAACAGGTTTGATAAATTTTTTCACCTGGAAGGTTTCTGTGAGAATCGCTCTTTTTCTGGTTACTTCTGAAACAGCAGAGACAGGTGAGCGTAAAAGGCAGAGGAGAGAGTGGAATGATTTTGAAAAATCTGAAGACAAACTGTCTCAACAAAAGTCTATTTTTGCAAAACTGTCTGAAGAGCCTTATTTCCCGAAGCAGAACTTGAAACCTCGCAAGTCATTACCGAAAGGCACTGCCATCATTTAGGGAGCTTTAATGCTAACTATATTGATCACATTACCTGGGACACTACTCAAACAAAGAGACAGTTTTCAAATGTGGATTTGGAAGCCGTTCAGGATCCCAAAGCATTGCAGCAGCACTAAAATCAATAGTATAATAGGCAGAAGAGTGGCAGCTGGTGAGCTAAAATTAATTTATTTTTCTGAACAGAAAGTCTGAGTTCTACAGGTGAGTCTCTACCTAACACAAGGGATAGTTAGTGAAAAGATGGAGAGGATCTAAATGCCACAGCCTCCTGGCAGGCCTGGCCCTTGGACCAGAAGAACTCTCCCTATGGTTGCCCCTGCCCCAGGTGCCGGCTGCCGCCTCCCCTAACAAACCCTCAAACATCTCTCCAGAGCTTCACCCCACGTCCAGGTACAAAACCACAGTTGTTGAGGAAGAAAGAGTGTCACCAGCTTCCCATCTGAGCAGTCAGCTGCAGTGCCTATTCCCTGGACTTCCATTAGCATCAGCTGAATTGCTTTTCTAACAGAATATTTTACACCGATCTGCTTCTCCATGCTATTCTATGCGCTGGGTCTAATAGGAATACACCGGTTTGTATTTCCTGTATTTCCATGTATTCTCTCCTTAGTATTTTATTAGAGTTCTTTTTACAAAACTTACTCATATGTACTTCAGGGCTTTGAACATGTTTGATACAAGGAATGGTATTCAGATAATTTTAATGCACTTGAAGCATGCAAAATGCTTGAATATGATTTAATATCAAGGCAGAATTTATTTTCAGTAGGAACTAGAGAGGAAAGAAGAAATGTTTGGAATTCATACGATGGCCATAGTCTAGCAATAAAACACCTAAGCAGCAGACAGGAACACAGATTAGGCTTTGTCAGCGGTGCATATGGCCTAAAACTAAAGTCAGTTAGTCATAATAGTGCATAGACATGTTCCAGTTATTGTTACAAGGGAGAACGGTCTATAAACGCCCTTCTAAAACATCAGTCTTTTGCCTTCAGAACTGCTTATTAACTGAGCTGAGAAATACATCAAATATGCTAATAACGTAGTAACCAGCAGCTAAGGAAAAAAATAAAACACCAAATGTTCATTTACATTAGGATCACAGCAGCAACAGCATACTGATAATTTAACCCCCTCTGCTCTGGATAACAACCTCAATGTGACATTAAGCACAGGCTGTACAGAGAATACTGTAATTGAATGACCTCATTGTCAGTTTTAAACAATTAATGATATCGAGATAATTCAAAAGGATAAGTGGAATCCTGTTTGCTTCATCAAAGACTACTTAATAATCATTTTTATGCACTGAGATAATGAGACATATTAGCCCCAGAGTCGAGGGGGGAGGGTCAATGAAATATCTCAAACTCTCTTAAAGCATAAGGTCAGAGAGAACACATGGCTCTCCTTGCTCACAAGGAGGAATGTCACACTGAAGCAAATAATAAAAATAAAAAAAAAAACAACAAAAAAAACCCACAAAACAAGAGAAGGCAATGATTTGAATGAATGTAATTAAAGGAGATGAAATTAGACTTTTTTCAATCTGCACTTGACATTTTGAAAAAGGTTGGTGGTCATTCACAAACAAATCCTGGGGTACTTGGCTTTGTACCATGTTTGGCAGCACCTACTATAAACTGCTCTCTTCTATATATTTTTTCATTCACCTTGTGAGTTATGCACGCATAATTTCAGAATCTTTATTATCATCAGAAACAGCTGCTCATTACAACAAGATTATTGTTTTGAGATATACACTGCATTTGTGTTGAAGAAATAAGTTAACCCTCTCTGTACATGATTGTATACAAATACATAGCTCTAGGAACAGGCTGTGCATGTATTATTTGTATAGATTTAGCTGTACAGCCCCAAACTTTGTAACTTCTTGTTTTATTTTCTAGCCAGGACCATACCCCAGACCTACCAACCCTCCTTTCACAAACTTCCCGTTTTTTCCTCTCTATATAAGAAAATGTGAATGCCTCACTACCAGTCTATGTGTACCCATTAGAGCTGGGTAGATAATAAGAGAGGGTCATGTGTGGATTTGAAACCACTGTAGCGTCCAGCTTACATAGGATTATTGTAAAAGAATCAATTATTTATATAGAAACATTATTGCTAAAGCATCAAAATGTCAGACATTTCTGAACAGAAAACGGTTCTTTCCATCTATTAATCTATTTTTGCATCTATTTTTAATTAAAACTTAAAGCAATTTACAGGAAACAATATATGATATGCAGTATTCAGTGCTCTGCAAGCAGCATGGGCAAGGTCTTTGCTACTTTCACATGTTTTCATTTGTATTGTAGGCATTTATGCACACATTACTTGATAGCAATGGGGTTTACTTTACTGGGTACAGATGCAGTAGTCAGTATATCCAAAATAAGCCCATATCACACAGCCGTCTGTGGTACCCAGCTAATTAAACTTAGAGTAGACCAAATTAAATTGTAGACCTAATCTTCTTTTTAAAAGGAAACTGTACATGGTATATGATACATCTCCAATTTTGCAGTTTGGGCAAAATATACTGGACTTTTTTTTAAAAGCTTCAGTCCAACATAAACCCCATTAGTGCTAAGACAGGTGATTATGTCCCTTGCTGAAGAGGAAAAGGATTATTTTTTATCAGCTTAAATGTCTTAATGTAATGATGGGCATTTTAGGAAACATCACTAGATAACAGTGAAATCTTCCTGACAATTCTGGGAAATGCATAAATGTTATTATCATCATCTTGGAGAAAAATGCAGGGGGACAGACATTGCCCAAGCTTACATGATGCATCAGGAGCAGAGCAAGGTCCTGATTCAGCTTCTCTCATCTCAGCTTTCACAAGATGCTGTGGGCTTTCAACAGACTCAGTCTTTACACTCAGGTTCATTATACGAGGCCAAAAGGTAGTAAATAAATGGGCTTCTGCAAAGGGTTAACGAGAAACAAGCATTTCCAAAGAAAAACACTAGATTTTGAGGAGGAGTGAGGCTAAATGTGAGACTGGAGATGAAGAAAGTGATACTCCCAGACTATTGACATATTGCAGCGTGAAACTGGCTCCTCCAGGGTATTTGGAGCTGGCTTTAATTTTAAACCTGCCCCACTGCTCTGAATTATGACAGATCATTATGGAGTCCATATCTGCCTTCCCCTCACGCATTCATCCAACCAAGCAAGATGCTACAGTGTGGCAGAGCTCCAGAACATTGACATCTTTTTTTGGCAAATAATTAATTTCAAAGTATTTTCTCAAATACATGTAGGCTTCTAGTCAATGAAAATATGAGTTTGCCACTTATTCAAACCATCTGTCTTTGTTTTTTAAATTATAATTGTGCAATATGTCCATTTTCTAGGATTATTATTTCATTTTTTATGAAGATTACTTTTAAGCAGCTGAAGGTTTTACCTGTAATCAAAGTATGTATACACGGTTTGGTTAAAGGTACTCTATCCAAGCTAAGACACAAAACCTGTTTTTCTAACAAAGGAAAAACCCCACTGCAGTGCACAAATGGCATGCCTTACAAACTGTAGTGCAGCAATAAGTCAGATTTAAGATCCTGACTCTGTATCATGGCATTGAAAAAAGTTCATTAAAATGTGTTAGAATGGAAAGATCTTCACATTCAATACCCAATTTATATTAAAATCTCCTTAACATATACCACTGGGACAATGCAAGGTGTTGATACACTTAGCAAGTGACAGAGGTCATACCTTCTATATTCTACTTATTAAAATATGTATATTATATTAAATTTTAATAATTTACTGCTTTATAAAAGAAAATGTAATTTTGGAAAAGCATAAAATGATGAGCCCTTTGACCTCCAGAAAAGATCTGGAAAAAAGCATCTTGCATTACAAATCATTTATCATTCATATGATCTTTGCTTCCTGAATACAAAACTAACTGACTTTTGAATGCAAGCTGGTGATTTCTGAATGCAAAGCTAAGTGTTCCGTTTATGATACAGCTGGGCCATTCTCACCATAATGCAAAAAAATCAGCTGAAAGACTTCTTTTCAGACATCAAGAAAATGAAAATGGAATCATTATTTTTCTTCTCCAAGCTAAGACAAATATGGCAAGCATACATTTTGAGTCAAGAGTTTTACTGAATACGTTACCATTATTTTTCATCAATGAAAATGAAACATAGAGTATTTAGCAATAAATTGTAATTGAAAAATTTAGCATTTCTTTTTGGAAAGGTCCACCTTGTGCTTTCTGGGCAATAATGGGTAAGTTGCAATGCTGAGTAGGTGAAAAATCTCAGCAAGAACAGCCAAATAGGAAAAGTACAGTGACACGAGAAACAGTATAGAGTTGTTTTACGGTCTGTTTAAGGACAGAACTAGTCAACAAGCTATGAATAGTATGTTTTCTGTGAGAAACTGCTGATTCATAGAAAAATTTGTATTTTGAAATGCATAACAAATTCAACAGCATATTTTTCATGCAATTATTGAATTATTTCATCTTGATAAGGTCAAATACAAAACATTTCATTCTCACTTTACCATTTAGACTTTTGCATTAATAGTCAAAACAAATAGAAATGACCTGGTTTTAAAATGATGAAAATGAAACTTTACTTCATAAAAATTTCAGGAAAAGAAGAGATGCTTTAACTTTCTCAAAATGTTATGGTTTTTTACATAGCGGAAATTCTGCTCAAAGTGTAGCTTATCCCTTGATGAGGGGACTCACTGGGTGATAATATAATGACCATGAACAGACCATGAAAACAAGATTCAGATGACCAAAGAAGAAGAAACCTACTGCTCAGCATCACCACACTCTGCAGATGCCTACAACACCGTGGGGGTCGCCCCTCGGTCAGCCCGTGACCTCCTTTGGCACCTATGCTTGCTTGGTGGTCATGCTCGGGCGTGCCCACGGTGACAGGTCATGGCGATTTGTAGGTTAGGCCTTGGGGCTGTTCTCCAGCAGCCCCCGAGAGCTCCCGGAGAAACAAGGACACCAGAGAGCAGCTGGCCAGGTGCTGGCCCGGCTGAGGAGGTGCCGAATACACCGGTGCTCTCGAGGAGGGGGAGATCTGCTTTCCAGAGCCTTCCTGGCCTGAGATGATCTGAAAAGTACTGCAGATTTGCAAGCGCCCGTCGCAGGTTCAGAAATGATGTGTGAACGGTACGACAACTGTATTCAGGTTTGCCTCTGTGGCAATGCTGAACTTAGCCGCTGTGGCTGGTGTGACATTTAATCTGAAGCCTAGCACAGACCACAGAACCTGGCCCTCTATGTGCTAAGCTTAAATTTATATTCATACTGCCTAGAGACTTAGTGAGTCTAACGAACTAACCTAGTTAAAACTTGCAGCAGGCACTTCTGGAAACTTCAGGGGCTCTGCGAATAACTGTTTTTCTTACCTTCATAGGCAGAATTTCATGTTTCTTTGTCCCTTATGAACGAAGAAAATAGCACTTTTAACACACGTCAGAAGCCCTCAGACACCAATATTATCTGCCAAGTTTGTTGCAAATGAAATACTTTTTTAAAACCAAGAATCCAGATCTGAGAGGCACAAGTGTGGAAATGTGAGGAATAACAGATCCATTTATACCCAGGAGCGCTGCTTGTTCTCCCACTCACTCAGCAAGCTGCACATACTTGCCTCTGCCTCTCAGGCCTGGGCGTTTTGTCGAGGTGACCATGGGGAGCTGGGTTTGCTGTAAGTGCTGCAGAGAGAAAGCACAGGAAGGGACGGGACTTCTTTTGTACTCACTAGAGTTTATGAACCCTTTTGGGCTCTTCAAGATAACAACTTCTGTATTTTTTATCATTCGTAAATATACTATTTGTACCTGCAGGTGGTGAAAAGCATCTTTACTGTGAATGACAAAGGAATATGTTGCTTTATACAATTTTTGCCCTGCTGTAAAAGCCTATGCAAAGTTGCAGGAAAAGGAAGAATCAGAGAGTTTATTCTGGAGTTGGATTTATCAGAAAGCTGTATGTGCTTGTATGTATAACTGGAATGAGTTGGTGAACATGAATCATTCATTTTTGTATATGTATACAGATGCATGGACACACACACTCACATAAACCACTAATAATTAATCAAATTGTCAAATAAACAGAAAGAGGGAGCAAAGTTTCAAACACCCAGACTTCAAATTGCCTGAGAGGCTTGGGATTTTCAGAAGTGTCTCTGAAGAGATGGGATTTAGGGCTGCTATGGGTCCTACAAAAGAACACAAAGGGAAAAACAGAAGTCATCTCCTCCTTATGGGGGCATCACAGCCCTTTGTGAAGCCCTGTATGTAGGTTTGCAGTCCTTCTCTGGCATGTATGGGAGAAATGCGAGTGCACTAGCCTACAGCCAGGGTGTAGTAGGGGATCAGGCGCTTGAGAGCATTGTATTGTGCATGGCACGTATTCTACGTGGCAGATTGTCATGCAAGTAAATGCCGACAGATTCACTTTATACTCCCTCCCAGTTTCTTCATTCCCCTCTAGAGTCTGAGCCAGATGTGCTGGCAGTGCTTATGGGAGAGAGGAGGCTGAGATGCTTCATGCTGATGCTGTCTGTGGGTTTGGGGCCTGCCTTTCCCATGAATCTTAATAAAGGCTCCAGAAAGCTTCATTTCCAGGCATTTGACAGGCTAGTGCCAGTCCAGAAGCAACGGGGGAGCACGCTGTGCATACTTGCATACAGCAGCCCTGCTGGGTTTTCACTATTAATTGTCCTCTCATGTGCCTTCATATTCTACAGGGAAAAAAATAGTCTCTCTGTGCTGAAAAGAGAGGCTTCGGACAAAGTGGAGTCAGCACTGTTCTCCTTTGCAAAGACTTGCTCCTTCAGGGTGTATGCTTTAAGAAAAGAGGCATATTAGATATAACACTGAATCTGATATGTTTAAATTACCGGGCAAGCACCACAAGTTTCCGCTTTTGCTGATTATTGATCTGTCACCATCATCCATTTCTCATTTCATTGATCATGTTCTGTGCATGATGTTTATGCTGCAGAGGGAATGCCATTTCCTTCTGCCCTACATGATGACCACTTGGAGCATTAATGTCCCCTCACACTTCAGCGGATCACTGGCATTGCACTGGTGTCAAGAAAATGGCAGTGAAAGGATCTTCTTGCCTGCTCCTCTCTCGTACGCTTCATTGACTCATCAGCTCTGGCTGCTTGCACTACAGCTATCTGCAGAGTGATTTGCAGGAGATATTGCTTCTGAAATTGCTGACTTAGCGAGACTCAAGAAGAAGGCCAGAACAGAGGGCATTTGGCCTGATGGATGGTTACAGAGCTACCTTAAATACTATTAAAAAGTAAAAAAAAGGAAGGAAAAAAAAAATAGCAGAGAACTGGCATGCTGGAACACGGTTCTGTCCCTTCTCTGGAGCTGCCTTGGCTTTCCTGGCCAGCACACTGAATCGCTATTCTGAGGCTTTAAAAAATCAATCAGAAAATCAGATCTATTTTCTCATGGTTTGAATGACTTTGCTCCTTCTCTGGGGGGAAAAAAAAAAAAAGCATAAAACCCCACCACATTTCCAAATATCATGTAAGATGTTAACTATGTGAATCTCGTTGAAACAATGCATTACTTCAAAAGCATACTTTCTTTAGCTCTCCCATACTGAAAATAGAAGTAGCCAAAACATGTATTGACCTCAGTAGTGGGAATCTGGGATTTCTAATGCTTTTTCAATAAATACAAGAATCATAGGCCTTGAAATTCAGACTGCAAAATCATTTACAGTTTCAAGCTAGAAGCATGATCTTCCCTTCTGTTATGGTACGTAGGAAGAGGGATAGTTCTCGAACATTTGTTGTGAGGAGAGCTTTGACTCCAGGAAACTCTTTCCTAAAAGGGAATTCTCATTAGAATAATGTTAGTTAAGTTCATAAAGACTGTGAAGAAGTGTAGAAAAATTATTTCCATGGCCAAACCCTTCCTTTCCAAATAACAGGTGGATTATGAAATCTGAAAAAAATCAGTCTTCTTTACCAATAAAACTCCTTAGGAAGCATTTGGGCATGTGCCCCATGTCCAGGACAGTTTGATACAAAATTAGCTCTAAATGAACAAGACTGACACTGGAAACAAGAGTATTAGTTTGGGAGTTGGCTCTTCTAAAAAAGTAGTTATTGAAGATAATTTAAGAATATATTGCAAATATAACTGTATAAGGCCAAATGCCTTAAAATAGTGTTTTGGATTTCATCATTGCAAACCTATGAGCTGGATACTCAAAAGTAAAGTATGTTTTCATTAGGTGATCCTTTGTGGTAAGGATGTCAGTGGATGAGAAATTGAGGCTGGTAGCATGAAAGAATTTACTTAGTGACCTTGCCAAATATTTTGGAGTACCTTGAGTGTCCTCACTGTCTTTAGATAGCTGAACCACACAGAATAGGGTTCTGGGTTTGGGTTTTACAGTCAGTAAATAGCGCAGAGTTCCCACATGGTTCCTTCCTGTGGTGTTTGCTGTGTTGAGGGTAGCAGTGATCAGATGAGGATTGTGCGTGCTGAATGTGCAGGGGGACTGGGGAGCAGCAGCAGACTTTTTGGGAGCCAGGTTGAAGGGGCAATTTTGTATGTGGTGCCACTGGAGACTACAGACCTCCCCCCAAAAAATCACCACACGCTCTAGCTGTGAAAACAGGAAGGTTTGCAAACCTGTGAAAATTTTCTATGAACTTGAGTTATTACATTGCGGGGGAAAATCTATTGTGCTCCTGATGATACGATGAAGATGTCTTTCTCTGAATGACTGAGCCTTTATATTGTTTCATAGATGCAGAGCAAGCAAGTGCAGAGTTGAACTTTGATGAGACACTACCAGGCAGTCCACCGTTACTGTAAATTTTAGGCACATTGACAGAACTAATTAAACAGGATTACAAATAAGAAATGCCAAGGATGAAACGTCTAGCTGCCTGTCACTCTGGCCTTGCCTACATGGGAGAAGTGGCATCACTGGAGTGGAAACTATTTAAAATTTCTTCCTTACTACTTTGGGAACATTTTTGTTGAAAACATGGGCTTTTGCCATTACAGAAACTTAGGAATTGCCATATCAGAATAGATGCAGCATCCTTTAAGTCTTTCTTCTGATTTCCATATCCTATAGACCAGGCTTTAAAATCATATAGGAACATAATAATTGCCATCCTGAATAAAACTCTGAGCCATCTAGTCTAGGTTACCAGTGCCACATATTTCAGAGGATGGGAAAATAGTGTGTCACTGAACAGCTGTGACAGGATGTGCACACAGAGCTTCATTCCAGCTTCCTGCTCTGTGTCCCAGGGTCTTTCAGGTGCCCATGGTGAACTAAAGTTAGAAAGATTTCTAGATCCCTCTAGGTACACACAGATTTATTAATCCTGGCCCTCTTTTTGTGTATCCTAACAAATACATGGTTTAACTGCTGAGACATTTGCATGGGTGTATGCTGGCTGTAATGGATGCAGGTCAAAGAGGACAGCTTGGTATACCTGCATCCTGGTCTTAAAGGTGAGCACTCCAAAACATCACCAAGACTTTTACTAAAACAACTGAAAGAATTAAGAAATAGGTAAAAACTTAAACTGCCACTTGAACAAGATTAAATAATGGCTTGTAAACAAACTTTCTCGCGCTCTCTGGTCCTTGCAGAATGGCTCCTTTTTGCCAGGCTTCCTTGACTAAGCAGCTCTCAAGGACTTTCTGGGTTGAAACAATGTCCACATAGCCTCGTCTGCACCCCTAGGAGAGTCTCTCTGTCCATTGCCACTGATGTCTGGCTATGCATCTCTGCTCTTTGATTCTCCTGGGGTATGCACCTTGGTAAAACAGCCAAGCCAATCTGTCAATGCCTCTCCTTGTCCCCTCTATTTCCCTTCTTTTCGTACTTACCACAAGCCCATAGTAAATTGATCCAGGGAGCCAAACCAGCAGAAAACTGACCCAAGAACAGCAAAAAGTATTTTTTCAGCAAGTTTAGCTCTCTGAACCAGCCCACTAAAGGTCAGATGGACACCAATGCCATCTCAAGGGATATCTGGAGTGGTGGTGGAGTGGGGATGCCTGTTCTTGGTAGATCATCTCATCTCTGTTGCAAAACTACAGCCTTCAGGAGTAGTTGGAGGCTGGCTGACCACTGTCTGTCCTTCCCCAGCTTTCATAGCCTCCCTCCTACCCCAGACATTGAGCTGCTCTTGAAGAAGGGTATGGCCTCCCTGGGACGCTAGGGTGTGCAGCCTTCCCTGAGCACAGCATCCAGGACATGTCAAACCAGCAGCCATCCTCCTGGTTCCTACATCGTCATTGAACTGTGCACAAATAAAACAGATTTACTTCCTTCAGATAGGCTTGTCTCTGCTATGTTTTACCCTCTTCCTTGCAGTCATCATCTTGTCTTCCATTACAGCCAGCACACAGCATTAAAGCACTGTGATTATATGGGTGCTACATCAGAAATCACAACATCAAAATGCAATTTGCAGTCAGCTTTAGCCACGATGTGTGTGTTCAGGGTGTCTATTCTTCCCTATCTTTGTTTTTGAATGTTTAGCCACAATCCTTAGTGATTAATACAAATTTCTGTTAAAAGGGAGAAATAGGAAAAAATTCAGCATAAATTTGCCTCCGTGTACAATTCTTACTCCAATGAATTACTATTATGCTGCAGACAGCAGTAATAGCAAGCAAACGATTCAGTATTATTGTAATGCTGATGATTATTGTTCGTTTCTGTTCACCAAAACAAAGAAAATAAAAAAATTGCCCGCTGTCTTCAAACCTGCCTCATATCAAATCCCCCAGGCTTCATTCCCGACCTGCACCTGCCTGACATCAGCGCAGACCATTGATTTCCATGAGGAAACACTCAATTTGCACCACTGCCCATGACTGAAAAAAACAGGTCCTGGCTTTTTACGGGGTTCGGCATACTGTCTTAAAATCAGACAAAATTAGCCAGAATTTGTGAATTGGTTATTCTTTGCCTGCTGAAACAAGGCAACGTCTGCAAGCACTGCTTTGAGAATCTGTTCTTTTTGTCTGAGAACAGATGTCTGGGAGGGATTTTGGCAGGACCCTCTCTGTCAAACAGTCCGGCTTTGACAGTTACTTGCTTGAGGGACTGCTGAAATGCAAAGTATTTCTGATCAGAATATCATATTCATCTGGAAGTTAATTACTGTGTCTGCCTTGGTATAAATAATTAATTATGCAAAACCCACACAGCTGTGGCTGGACAGAGTTAAGTGACTTGCTGTCAATGTCTCACAGTTCTAGAAAGGATGAAGGGATTTAGAAAATAAGCTCTTTAACTCTTGGGCCATGCTATTGTGGTAGCCGCTTACTGATCAGATGAGAATATGATTACCACTGAGCATGCTTTTTTACAAAAGGACATTTCCCAGTTTAGCCTGTTTGGGCCCCAATAATAATCTCTTCTCAATGCTGTGGCTGTGTCAAGCTAAGAAGCCAAACACATTGATTGTTTTAGGGAAATGGATTTGCAAAGCCTTTTTGACTGCACAGTCATGCTCAGAGCAATCATCATCCAAAGCAACATTTGCATCCGAGTGTGTGTGTGTATGAGAGTGAGTGAAGAGTGAAGGCACAGGGGTGCAATAATCAACCTGTCTCATTTTATAGCCGACAAAGGTACAGAGAAGGCCAAGTTTACAGAAATTATGAATATTGTTGACAGCAGCAGTCCAGTAACTGATCATATGAACAATGGATGGGCTCATGGGTTCATTCATTGTCAAATAAACAGCATTTCTGGAAAGCGAGGGTGGAGAAACTCGTCTTGCTATAAGCCCCTTTATGGTATGTCGTTTCCTGTAGATCATGGATTTTAAATGTACAAATAGAAGCATCAGCCCAGACTCATTTGTGATAAGTGGTTTTCTGCATGTAACTCTGATTTGCCAAAACATTTTTGCCTCCAGCACTAGTAAATGAAACTTAAAAAGAAAAGCGTGGTAAATGTGTCAAATACCTTGGTGTAGGCAAACACTGCTGAAATTACTGCAGTAAAATAAACTGCTACAACCCAGAGGACATATTTTGTGCCTACAAAGGATCAAATCACGCTACAGTTCATCAGGATGAGTATAGATCTCAACACATATTTTATTCTTTCCTTTAAGTAATGCAAAGCTGTGTAAGCATCTATCTACTCAAATGAGCAGGGAGGGGAAAAAAAAAGTCTGTGAAAGCACTAGATGTAGAAAATACTTATCTGTGAATCTTTCTAGGGCTTTGGCTGTGAATCTCCTGCACTGAGCTTTGGTATCTATCTCTGTTTCCTAACTGTATTATTAAAATGAACTGCATTTTATATAGAACTTTTCATCTTCCAAGGCTACTAAAATATGTTACAAAGCAGTGAATGGTAGAGTTGAGAGTGTAAGCAAGTGCAGAAGCAATTATGTGTTTAGCTGTAATTCATATATAATCTTGGACATTGTAACATGTGCAAAGTAAAAGGTAGCAGGAAAATGTCTTATCCTTTAAACTAAGTGTTACAGGCGTCCTACCTACCACCTGGAAGGGTATCGCAGACAGACATGTCAAGACATTGGCTCAAATGAAGCAAAATGCTTTTTCTAGTGTGTCATTTTCCCTGTCTGCGGATGCAGCATAAGCACTGGATTTGAGTTTGTGTTCTTGCCACAGAAATTCAAACTATAGCCTGCTCTGCACAAGGATCCTGTCAAACGAATGGCAGTAACATTTGGGCTATTCTTCCAGCAAGAATCAAGGCTCCAGTTGAATGTCCATGCACCATCTTGTGATCCTCCATGCCATTTAATTGTTAACATGCACCCTGGCACAGCTTTGGCCCTGCCAGATAGTGCTCTTCCAGTTCAGGTAATTGCCCTGAGCCAAGGACTTTTCCTAACAGGCAGTATTCATGAGATTGTCCAGGTTTTTAGAAAAAAACCTGTCTAGCTGTGTGGTACTTGTCTTCAGGGTGATAGGATGGGCCAGGCATGACAGCAGTCCTGGTCCTGCTGAACCCAGTGGAAGTTCAGCTACTGAATTCAATCTAAATGTGAGTGGCAATCAGTAAATAAGTTTTACCATTGAACAGAAATGCTTGTATGTTCATTGTCTTTAGCTTAAGGATTCAAATACAAGCATTATCGAAAGTTGTGATAAAGCTCAGAGGAGGCATATGACCTCTTCCAAAGGTTGCATGCCTGAAGAATAAGTTCTAGCATTGCTTTAATGCTGCCAAAATGGGCACCTTAAAAACACACATGATTTTTTACATTGAAGGACTCCCTTTCTGGGCAAGCCTGATGTGTCTGCATGCTGTCATTTCTGACAATGGCAACACCTCAGATCTCTGGAAGCATTGTTCAGCAGTCATCTTCTAATTTATTTTAAATGTCACTGGAAATTACTAGTAATGGGGACAGGAAAACAAGAAAGAAAAACTGAATACAAATATTCCAAAATACAGGCATGAAAAGATTCTTCTTGTTTCAAAAAGATGATCCTTAAATTCCTTTAGGGAATAACAAAAAATAAGAAGGGGGAGGACTGGAAGGAATCATTTGATTATCTGCCAAAACATGTCAGAAGCCTTGTTGGCCTCAGTTTGGCACTGGTGGCAAGCATTGCTAACAAAGGTTCTCAGCACAAGATTACCTTGGAAAGCAGTTTTTTATCCAGTTTTCTTGAATCCTAGTAACCTGATTGTTGTCCTGGGTCTGGCTGAGACAGAGCTGATTTTCCCCGTAGGAGCCCTCCCAGTGCTGTGCTTTGCATTGGTACCTAGAAAGGTGTCGGTAACACCCCAGTGCTCTGGCTACTGTTGAGCAGCGCTCGCACAGCATCAAGGCTGTCTCTCCAACATTCCCCCTCACCAGTAGTCTGGGGGGTGGGCAAGATCCTGGGAGGGGACACAGCCGGGACAGCTGACCCAAACTGACCAAAGGGATGTTCCATACCATATGATGTCTGCTCAGCAATAAAAGCTAAGAGAAAGGAGGAGAAGGGCATTCGTTATTACATTTGCCTTCCAGAACAACTGCTACGCATACTGAAGCCCTACTTCAGCCAAGGTCAACCCACCACAGTCCTTTCTGGTGCCCAATGTGGACCATGAGGTATTCTAGATAAGGATAGTAACTGGGAGAAGTAACAGGCAAAACATTGGCTGAACAAAGCTAGAGAGTGCAAAGTAGAATGAGCATGGGGAATTTATGTTGCAATTGTGGTGAAGAGACTGTGTGTAAATTGTCCACTTTCATTTGGTGTTGTGATGATGTTATTTTGATTTTGGTGTGGGGGATCCTTTTTTGTTGATGAGTGAAGTTTGTGAAGATTGTGTGATGAATGTGGACTTTAATAATATTTCTTAAGTATGTGATTCACAGAGGTAAGGGGTAGAATATATTGGGTTTGCATGGCAAGCTTTTAGTAGTGGGGGGGTTACATGGGTGGCTTCTGTGAGAAGCTGCTGGAAGCTTCACCCATGTCCGACAGAGCCAATGCCAGCTGGCTCCAAGAAGGACCTGCCGCTGGCCAAGGCCAAGCCCATCAGTGATAGCGGTAGAGCCTCTGGGAGAACAGATTTAAGAAAGGGAAAAAAGTTGCAGCAGACACAGAAATGGCAGCCGGAAAGAGGAGCGAGAACATGTAAGAGCAACAGCCCTGCAGGCCCCCAGGTCAGTGCAGAAGGAGGGGGAGGAGGTGCTCCAGGCGCCGGAGCAGAGATTCCCCTGCAGCCCGTGGGGAAGAACATGGTGAGGCAGGCTGTCCCCCTGCAGCCCAGGGAGGTCCACGGGGGAGCAGATCTCCACCTGCAGCCCCTGGATGACCCCATGCTGGAGCAGGGGGATGTCCAAAGGAGGCTGTGACCCCAGGGGAAGCCCACACTGGAGCAGGCTTCTGGCAGGACCTGCAGATCTGTGGAGAGAGGAGCCCACGCTGGAGCAGGTTTGCTGGCAGGACTTGTGACCCCGCAGGGGACCCATGCTGGAGCAGTCTGTGCTTGAAGGACTGCACACGGTGGAAGGACCCATGTTGGAGCAGTTTGTGAAGAACTACAGCCCCTGGGAAGGACTCACATTGGAGAAGTTCATGGAGGACTGTCTCCCATGGGAGGGACCCCACGGTGGAGCAGGGGAAGAGTGAGGAGTCCTCCCTCTGAGGAGGGAGGAGCAGCAGAGACATCGTGTGAGGAACTGACCATAACCCCCATTCCCCATCTCCCTGTGCCACTGGGGAAGGCAGGAAGGTAGGTAGAGAATCTGGGAATGAAGCTGTGCCTGGGAAGAAGGGAGGGGTGGGGGGAAGGTGTTCTAAGATTTGGTTTTATTTCTCATTATCCTACTCTGGTTGATTGGCAATAAATTATGTTAATTTTCCCCAAGTTGAGTCTGTTTTGCCTGTTACGGTAATTGGTTGAGTGATCTCTCCTGTCCTTATTGTGACCCAAGAGCCTTTTGTTATGTTTTCTCTCCGCTGTCCAGCTGAGGAGGAGGAGTGATATAGCAGCTTTGGTGGGCACCTGGTGTCCAGCCAGGGTCAACCCACCACACTGGTACTTCCCGAGATTCTCATATTCTAGGTTGATTCCACTAAGTTTTGTCACCCCATGCCATGGTACATTACCAGGACATTTAACTTTGCTGGCACCACTCAGTCCATTCATCTTTCTCCCTTTCCCCCATTCAGTCTGTTCACACCTTTCTTTGTCTGTGTACTCGTGCTCATTTATCTTCTTTCACCCATCCCTAGGCAGAGCTCTCCCACCATTCCTTCCCCTCGGGGCAGTGCCTTAGCATGGCCTCTTTGTCTTCGCCTCCTCCCTGGTTCAGTCCTTCCTCTGCTGCAGACCAGCCATGCACACCTAGCACCATCCATCATCCATGCGCACTCAAGAATGCTAGACCTGCCTTCTTTAATATCAATGTTTAAATTACACCATCCTGACATCCTCCTAAATGGATCAGCACTTGTCCCCTGCATTCAGATCTCACCCAGCTACGTTTGTAACAAAGACTGTATAGATATGAAGAAAGAGGGGGTTACAGTGGCAGGTACTGCTATGGGTTTTCTTTTTTTCTCATTCTATATCATTGAAGAAAACATGAAGTGTATTTTGATGTTAAACATATCTATCCATATATGCCTATAGAGATCTCTCTCTCTCTCTTTTATATATATATAAAAATAATTTTTTTTTAGGTGTTCACTACTTCCAGAAAGGCATTTATGTAGTTGGTAACAGTACTCTTATCTTTTAGTTAAAAAATTTAGTAAAAGAATTGAGAAACTAAGAGTATTGGGAGCCTTAAGTTACTGATGAGTTGGCGTTTCTGCAGTTTCCAGCTTCAGCACTTAAATCCTCTCCATCTCTCACAGTAGACATGTTAGGTGTTTTGTGGAACTGAGTTTCAAGTTCCCCATTTGTACATGATTTAAATAACAAGGTTGTGAGGCTAAACTAAATCTTCTGACTTACTGAAATCCTATGACAATAAGGCTGTATAACCAACCACCTAGCCAAATAAAAATGAACAGTAGATAGGCAATTCAGTTCTTACATCCTCTCCAATCTGGGGTACAATTTTAGCAGCTTATCCAGAGTAGCTTAGCCATTTCTAAAGCAACATCCCATTTTACTCCTTTCTTTCTGCTGTGCGTTTGGGCCTAGGGGCAAAATGTGTTGTCAGTGTCTGGGGATGAAGCTCACACAGTTGCACTGGGCACAAATGCAAGTCTTATGGAGGCAATAGACTTGTCTTACCACTTGGAGGGATCTCCACTTGCTCATAATTGTATGAAAACACTGCTGGTTTGCTACAGGATTTGGGCTAAGGCTGCTTTCTCTCCACATATTTTAAATCCTTGCACATTTCCTAGGATGCTTTCAGGTCCTTTGGGATAAGAAAGTATAACAACTCATATTTAGTCACCATGGCCTCCTCTATTATGCTGTTCATATTCTTCCTTCAGGCCTTAACCTGTGGAGAACCTTACCACACCTACCTCTGACTCTATAGGAAATATTCTTAAATTTACAGACATCAGCTGCTGTAATGCAGCAGATCAGTAGGGTCCTTGGAATGATACTGTCCATGCATGCAGGCAGATGTATGCTAGAGATAAGTATCTTTCCTAAAGTTACATGAGGGATGAATCTGCCTCGATGTCCTTAAGAACAAACCCTGGGAAATCCTTTCTGTCAGGCCCCCTCACCCTGGCACAGGATCTGAAGCTTGTGTATAACAGTGTGGGATCTCACCAATACCTACCTATTTCAGGAAGATTACCTTCTCTTTCCAGGAGCTTCTGATAAAGTGACTTCAGCACATAATACATTATTAGCAGAGACAAAACACTGTGCCTTCCCCATTATAAACCTCTGCTCACAACTCCCAGCAGGAGCAAGGCAGGTCACTGAGACACTATTAACCAATAGCTGACAGCTAATTGATTTTACACTTGTGTATCAGTGCTTGCAAACCATAATTTAAAAGATAATTTGCTTTGTACTTTTAATATCACAGGCAGTTTTGTATCCCGTCCTACAAAACCTGAGCTTATCACAGTCCATCATTTTTACTGCTGTTGGCCCCAAAACTGGTCTTTTGTAAATTCATACTCTATAACACTCTTATCTCTTAACCCAAATGCAAGAAATAACCCTCCAGCACCAGTTGCCTCATGGAGACATCAAGGGAGAGTTTTCAAAACTGAAGCCACTTTAGGGTAGTTTTAATGAGGCTGTGTTTGCTAAAGCATGACTGACAGAAATAATAAGTTAGCATTTATGAGGGAACCCTCAGAAATTGAGCTACAGCAGGCAAAAAGCCAGCAGAAATTGTTGTGCTGTTGAAATATCTCCTAAAATAGCTCTCCTAGCTCAGCCTAATGCAATTAAAGTTACCGATGTACATAATATGAAAACTGGGAGCTCTTCCTGTTAATAACCACTGTGTAACTGAGGTAATCCATTTCATTAATTTAATATACACTTTCATATCCCCCGATAATAGACGTATAATTAATGTGATAGGCTTTGCATACCAAAATGAAAGTTTGCAAAGGGCAGTTCTATAAAAACAAGGCATCTTGCTTAATCATTGCTCAATGTCATTTTGGTTTACACCTTTTTTTTTATTAAAGTATGAGTAGTAATATTCAGAACAAACTGATATTTGTACTGGTCAACTTTATCAGTAAGCGAGCATGTTGCCCACTGAAGACGAATTTTCAAGAAAGCAGTAAGTGATTGTAAGAGGTGTGGATGATGTGGCTAAAAATACACATTGCAATTGAAAAGAGGTCCATATTCAATTTAATATTATGCTGATGTAAATATACTAAAAAGTTTGACATTCTTTTTTTCAGAGTGTTGATCTGGATTTATGGCAAGATGATTGTTATTTTCTATTTGTCAAAACCTTTGACCAGAACTTAAAATGATATAATAGCTAAGAAGGTAGATTTTGAGTAGAGATACAAAAAATGCCTAAAGGAACAGTGAAGCTGAAGAAATTATGTTTAAAATTTCAGGAGGTTAAGTGGTTGATTAGAAAATTATAGAATTGAGGGACAGTACTGTTAAGTTTTTGGAAAAGAGGAAAAATACAATGTTGGTTTATCCAGAATATTTCATATTTTATATATATGCAAATATATAATTTAAACAGAGATACAAGACTTGTGAAATTGTATGGATAGGGCAAAGAAAAATATGCAGTACATGAGCATGTTGAGATGAATGTAACAATAGTAAGATAAATGTGTAATTATTATGAAAATAAAAGGGAAAAATGGATGTTCAGGAAAGCTAAATATTCATGAAACTAAATGAGTCAAATAATTAATTATTAGAGAGGAAATAGATATGCCAAGATTCAGAAGCCATGGTAGTGTTAGACTGTATAGGTTTTAGTTTGTGATGAGATAATGTGATATTACAAAGTGTGGCAAGATCTTACATTGCTCATCAAGCAACAATATTCCCTTGTAAAAATGAGTGTACCTGAAAGCTAAGCTCATTCCTATACCATCTTTGCAAATGAATAGGAGCTTTTAGTATATATTTTTTAAAATTTTCTTCCCCACAGCTGTGTTGAAAAGTAAAAATGCAGTTCGTTCTTTGTGGTTGTTCACTAGCAAAGAGCCTTATCAACAGCTTCTGAATAGCTGTATGGAAAGGTCAGTGGGGAAAAACTTAGGCATTAATGCAAGTATTAGTATATATGATATATTTAAAGGTAAACTGATGTGAGTTCTCCTGTAATATCAAACATTTAAGGATCTAGAAGCAGAGAAATGACTATGGCTGTGTTTGTGGCCTTCTACTTTCTGTTCAGAGTACTGGCAAAGAAACTTCCACACATCAAGGCCAGGCTCTGTTCCTCCAGCGCTTGCACACATTGCCTGACCTGAGTGATTTGGCAGACCTTTTTTTATTCCTTCTTCTTTCAGGGAACTGAAAATTGTATTTCGGCATAAATGAAGTGGGAAAAATTAAAAATACTTACTTTCTCCCCTCTGGAGAAAGGGGAGAATTCTTTCCAAATTTTGACTTTTGCTTTCGAGAAGATGAGGTTACAAATGCCTTCTGTGTGGCTGTCTGTGCACCCTGGCAGCGATGCCCTGAGGAGGGAGACCTGTGGCAGGGCTGATGCTTGCAGGTACAGGGAAAGTACCCCAGGGTACTGGCATCCCTGGGCAGCAGCATACTAGCTCCTGGGGAGTTGCAGGGGTGAAGCACATGCCTGACTTTAAGTGGGAGATGATCAGGACCTTTTGTTTTTCAGTGTTGGACTTACCTGGAACTAAGTAGAAAGTTTCATTTCCACTTGCTTTTTCAGGTGCTGTTGTCCATTCACCACTCTTAATGCTAATTTGGTTTTTCATTGCCTTTGATGTACTTGTTGCAGAGAAAAGCTTGTGAATGTGGTGAGTAAGTAGCTTAAAAGCCCAAACAAAACTAGAAGTAAAAGAATATCCTGAGTTGGAAGGGACCCACAAGAATCATTAAGTCCAACTCCTTACTCCACATAGGGCAACCTAAAACTTAAATCACATAACTAAGGGTGTTGTCCAGGTGCTTCTTGAACATCAACAGGCTTGGGGCCATGACCACTTCCCTGGGGAGCTTGTTCCACTGCTTGATCACCCTCTCAGTGAAGAACATTTTCCTAATATCCAATCTGAAGTTCCTGATGCAGCTTTAAGCCTCTCTCTTGACAGAAGTGATCAGCACCTCCCTCTTATGAGGAGGTTGTAGACAGCATTGAGGTCACCCCTCAGTCTCCTCTTCTTTAAGCTGAACAAACCTAGTATCCTCGGCCACTCCTTATAAGTCATGCCCTATTGTCCTTTCACCATCTTTGTTGCCCTCCTTTGAATATTCTAATATTTTTATATCCTCCTTATATTGCGTATTCCAAAACTGCACATAGTACTTGAGGTGAGGCTGCACCAATACTGGGTGTAGTGGGACAACCACTTCTTTCAACCAGTTAGCTGTACTGTGCTTAATGCATCCCAGGATACTGTTGGCCCTTTTGGCTGCCAGGGCACATTGTTCACTCATATTGAGCTTACTATCATCCAAAATCCCCAGATCCTTTTCTGCACGGCTGCACTCCAGCCTCTTCTCTCTGAATCTATGCATCTATACATCCAGGATTCCACCATCCTAGGTGCAGAATCTGGCATTTATTCTTGTTAAATTTCATATAGTCAGTGATTGCCCTGTGCTTTAACCTACCAAGATCTCTCTGTAATGCCTCTTTACCCTTGAGGGAATCAACAGCTCCTCCCAATTTAGTATCATCAGCAAATTTACATATTGTGCACACAACTCCTGTGTCCAGGTCATTGATAAAAACATTGAAAAGAACTGGCCCTACAGTTGAGCCCTGGGGAACACCACTAGTGACTGCCTGCCAGCCTGATGTTACCCCATTTACAACACTGTTAGTCCAACCTTTCAGCCAATTGTCCACCCATCATATTGTGTACATTTCTAGCTGTATGCCAGACATTTTGCCCAGCAGGATACTGTGAGAGACAGTATCAAAAGCTTTGCTAAAATAAAAAAAAAAACCAAAACACCTTCACATCTAATGCCTTGATGTATTTTATTCAGTCTCCTGATTCACATGATTTTTCTAGTGTTTTAACCCCAGCAAAATCAAGATTCAGTCAGGGTTCATAAGACAACTTGTTACCTATGCCAATTAGTGCATAACAGGGTAAAAAATTTATGAGGTAGGAACTAGATCTGTATTCAGTCAGCTCATTAACTGATATCATTATCAAACTGATACAGGAATCATTAAAAATGTATTGGATGTAAATAGCTTTCAATCTATATTCAGTTGGCTGGATTTACACCAGTAGTGCTAATATATACTCTTAAGCCATCTGTTCCTTTAATGAATACTAGTAACTATATGCACAATTCTTACTTTCATGAACACAAATTTGGCATAATAATTAAGGACATGTAAAGCACAGAAAAACAAAAGCATAGAAATGAAAAGTTAAGGTACTTAGATATAAACATACATTTGCTATCTCTTAGAGGTATAGTTATCATCAATGGGCAAGTCCTCCTGGATCATAAACTACCTGTTACAACCCTACCTTGGCTCCAGGAGAGGCCAACCTTGCAGTATGCTCCACTCTAAAGCACAAGAGGCTAAAGCGCTATTTACTCCTACCAGACTTTTAAAGTCTGCCAGCCACTGCAGCTGCGGTCTGAGATGGAATATGTGAAGTTGTGGATCAGGCTGAAAAAGGGAGGAGGGAATGGACCTTCCTAAACCACTAATTCCTTGCCCAGGTGCCCAGCAGCAGCAGGAAGAACAAGCCTACTCCTCAGCTGTCTTCTGTCCCAGCTCCATCTCTCCTTCTTCCCAGGGCTGCTCTTAGCTCGGATGCACACTCACAAGAAGGCAAATTTCTGTTTGATCTAAACCACTAGAAGGACCAACCTTGTTCCAGGTCCCCTTCCCTATATTTACATCAGTATAAAGAGAAGTGTCTTCTTTATTCCCACTCTGTACAAAGAAAAACAAAACACCTGGAAGAAATCTGAAAAAGCAAATCCAAACCCAGCAAATCTCACATTGAAAAAGAGACACCAGGAAAAGCCCTGAGCAGTCAGAGTTTGGCTTACTTATTTAAATACAGACTGCATGCTATATTTTTTGTGGGTAAAAAAAGATCATTGTGTTATTTCATGCAGCTGTCCTTCTTCCACTTCCACTGGCAGGGAACAGTTTAAACTTGCCCATGTGTAGATCTCTTTGCAACTCCTGAACAGTGTCATTACTGTGAACCAAAATTATTTTGTTTCACTTGAATGAAAATAATTCACTCTGCAAGATTTTTCTGTTATCGTTGTTTTAAAGGCCACGTGCTGTTTGGCTGTCAGGTGTTGTTTTTTCCACACAGTGCTACTTACTGTGTGACACAGAACAGGTGCAGTCTTAGGGGTGTACAAACTGACAGCATACATAGGAATTTATTCATTTTGTAGGGGAAAGTACAAAAAGCTGTACTTTGCATGTCCAAGTAAGGAATTGATAAAATGACTGCTTGCAAACTCTGCAGTTTCAATGGACAGAGATAAAGATGAGAAAAAGTTTCTGAAAATTGCATTTTAAACATTTTGGTACAGTTAAAGCCTAATTTTCCATCCTTCTCTTCAGTTGTGAACTTTCCCTATCGTGCTAGGAGATACATCAATAAGATGCACCTAGGATACCACTAGATTTACCAGTATTAAAATAAATATTGCTGCTATAAGTGTAGGAGTTGACTGCATGTTAAGATCTGGCTTTAACTGTCAGTTGCTCTGTGCACAGGATCTATATTCTGGGTCAGACCTATGGTCCCTTGAAGTGGCCAGTGATAAATAGCAGAGGAATCCTGCAGTTAGGAAATGTGGAATAATCCTTCTCACTTAGCTTTTTGTTCTTTGTCTTGAATAGCTAAAGGGTGACATATTCTGAGACAGGAAAATTTATCCTTTAAAGAAATCTATATATTAAACTTCTATTTTCATTTATCAGTTCTCCCAGATACTTCATTTCAATAATTTCCTGTTATTGTGAGTTCTATTGCTTAATTACCTGGTGATAATTATCAATGACTACTGAGAGAAGAATGCATGGAAAAGAGTTAGAAAATACACACAAATAAAACTGCCAGAAATGCCAAAAACTGTGCTGAATTTCTCAAAGAGAGAATTATAGATCAGGCATGATCCATTGTAATTATTATCTTACAATAAAGAAGGAAATGCCAGTCTTAAGTAATGATAAGTCCTCTTATTTTTAAGTCAGTCCAAAATTATTTTAGGTATTACATCTCACAGATACTGCGTAAATAAAGAAAGTGGCCATCTGAGCAGCTGAGTCACCTCAGAAGCAAGTACAGTTATCACTAGAAGATCAAGGCTATCTTTCTTCTCACAAAAGCTTGTGAGAAAGCAGGGGCAAGGCAACCAGCACCAAAACAGGGCAATGATACTTAACAAAAGAATCAAACAGAATGTCTTTGTAAATAGGCAGATCTACTTGACTTCTTTGAGAAATAAAGGTCTGAATCTAATTTACAGCATCTGCTTCTTTATTTTACTAAAATAATGGAAAATGTGTTACAAAAAGCAGTGAGTTTTTGAAGATATCTGGTTGCAAGTCCAGTCCTTCAATATTCTCTGTTAGCTATAATACTTTGCCCTGTTTGATTCAGCAAGGGTGTCTCACTACTTAATTAGACTGTTTGGAAGTGACGCAGAACTTCCTTTCCCCACTTCATCTTCCTAACCCCATCAGTACTGTTGGCATCCTATTGCAGCCACCTCCCTTTCGAGTTCATTTCAGCCTGGAAGATGCTCCCTGTTGTGCATGTTGGGTGGTTCCCAGGGAAGGCACAATCTTCCCCTCTTTCAGGATGGCTTGCCCCCTCCCAGGTTGTGCTATTAAGGACAAGGCAAGAGCAGCTTTATCCCTGTGGCCCAGCCACAGCCTTCATGGGAACATAATAAGACTATACACCAAATAGACCCAATAGAATCTGCCACACAAACAAGCTTGTGGTGACAGAATGTCACTTCTCTGGCCATGTTCTGGTGAGCCACCTGGGGTAAGCATGTGGCTTCAACCCGTTTCTGAATATTACCTCTAGTTTATTTATAGAGGCAGGCACAGACAGACACAGTGTTCATTGGCTTGCACTCCTGGAGCATATAGGAGGCAGCTCACCTTTCTCCTGGAAAAAGCTAAAGGAATCTTTAATGATCTTTCATATAAGGCAAGGTCTCAGATAGCACAGACAATCATCATGGAGTAGCTGGTTTGTACTAACTTCATGTGTAAGGCAGCAACCAATGGCTCCTACAATGTTTTTCTGTATGCTCCTTAGCATCCACTACAGTGTTTCATCATGCACTGAGATGTGTGCTCTGGGAAGACCCAAAGAACTGGCAAAAATGAAGGAAGAAACGTACAGCCCAAGGCTGGAACAAATGAGAAGATAAAAGGCTGGAGTCTTGGCAAGAAGAAAGAGTAGTGAGGAAGCATTTTGTGGTAGTCTGGTGTTGGTACAGAGAGTGAGATAATAGGAGGATGCATTAGTTATGTATTCTGGTGTCAGGGCTTGCTAGTGGGAAGTGGGATGTATGGCAAATGGGTAAGAGGAGTAAGGAACTGGGAAAACTGGGTGTCTGAAGGAGGTCTGGTGCATGGCTTAGGTTTCCATTTTGACTAAGCAGGATGAGCAGAAGGTGGGAGAGTTACAGGCAGGGATGAGGAGTGGAGTGGGGTCCTAAGTGTTAGGACAGTACAAATTGTCTTGTCTTGTCTTGATTTGTTCTGTTTTGTTTCTAATAAAGGCCTTTCCTCTAAATCATGCCTGGCTCATCAGCCTGACTTTCTGCTTAGAACTCAGGCCTGGAAACTTCAACTCTGTGAAGAGATCTTAGAGTCACTGTTTGATATTTCTCTGAAATCATCAGCTCAGTGTGCAGCTGCAGCCAAAAAAAGCCGACGCAATGCTGGGCATCATGAGGTCAGGTATCGAGAACAAGGGAGAAGGCACCATTTTGCTGCTATACAAAAACTTGGTGTGCAGCTGTGGCCACTGCACCTCAAAAGGAATGTGGCGGGGTTCAAAAAGACACAGGGACAGGCAGCTAAAATTGTCAAGGGAATGAAGCAGCTGCCTTGTGAGGAGAAACTGACTCAGGACTCATCAGTCAGGACAGCAGAAAGAAGGCTGCATGGAGGCTATGAAAGAAGTTTATAGAATCACAAAGGCAATGGACAAGCTGAATGAACCATTACTTAAGTCCTCACTGCATGAGCTAGGTGACACTCAATAAAACTAGAAAGGGGTCATTTTAAAACTGGTAAAAGAAAGTGTGTCTTTACACAGTGGATAGAGAAGTTTTGGAATTTGTTGCTACAGGAGGTTGTAAGGCAAATAGTAATGGCAGCGCCAAGGAGGATTTAGATAGATTTATGGACACCAGGTTCAGAAATGGATGCTAAAAGAACTAAGAAGGGTTGTATGCTCTAATTTCCCTAATCCAGCAGTTTGAGATGCTGGGGCAATATGAGAGGAACAGAGTGCAAAATATGGCCAGGCCCATGTGCTCTCCTTAAATATCATGTCCTACTGCCACAAAATGAATATTATGCAAGACAAGCTATTGGTGTTACCTAGTAGGACATATATTCTGTTCTTACTTTCTTATTTCTTCTTTTTTTAGATTTCTCTTTAAGTTTTTATTTTTTTCCTGTGTATTATATGAAGATCCTAAGCCCATCAGCTGTCAATAATGGCTTCAGTAAGGCATGCACTACAGCACAGAAAAGAAACAGTAGTCTTGGATCGTACATGAAGCATACTAGACTATGACTCCCAGAGTGCAATGAATATAATCACATTTAGCTGCAGCAAAGGTACACATTAAATATATATTCACATATAAGCTGTTCGTAGGTATTTTTGTGCCTACATTTGTTATCCATCTTGTCTGTCAGCATATTCTCTTACTATTAGTCATATGGATTTTGAAGTATTGTCTCACACTGGCTAGCAGGTAGCAAAGGCGGGTTAAATTCTACCCAGAGTTTTAGTGTTTGTCAGTTAGTCATGTAATTATGTCCAGACCTACTTTACAAAGGGGAAATGATGCTTAACCGATCTGATAACCTTCTGCAATGAAGTGACTAGCTTGGTGAATTATGGGAGAGCAGTGGATGCTGTTTACCTTGACTTTAGCAAGACTTCTGACACCATCTCCCTAACATCCTCACAGACAAGCTGACAAAGTATGGGTTAGGTAGGTGGACAGTGAGGTGGATTGAAAACTGGCCCAGAGGGCTGTGATCAGTGGCACAAAGTCTAGCTGGAGACAAGTCAGTAGTGGTGATCAGAGGTCAATACTGGGGCCACTCCTGTTTAACTGCTTCATTAATGATCTGGATGCTGGGATGTATTTCACCCTCAGAAAGCTCACAGATGTTACAAACCCGTGAGGAGTGGCCAATACACCAGATGATTGTGTTGTCATTCATAGGGACCTTGACAAGCTGAGGAGTTGGGCTGAGAGAAATCTGATGAAGTTGAATAGGTGGTGCAAAGTCTTGTGCCTGGGGAGGAATAAACCATACACCCATAAACACTGGGGGATGACCAGCTGGAAAACCTCTCTGCAGAGAAGTACCTTGAGGTCCTGGTGGACAACAAGCTGACCATGAGTCAGCAATGTGCCCTCACAGCAGAGGAGGCTAACAACATCCTGGGCTGCATTAGGCAGAGCATTGCCAGCAGGTCAAGGGAGGTGGTCCTTCCCCTCTACTCAGCACTGTTGAGATGGATCTGGAGTGCTGTGTCCAGTTCTGGGCTCCTCAATACAAGAGACAGATGGACATACTGGAGTAAGCCCAAGGAAGGGCCATGAAGATGAGGAAGGGACTCGAACTTTGTTCATATGAAAATAGGCTGAGAGATCTTGGTCTGTTCATCCTGGAGAAGAGAAGGCTCAGGGGAGAAGTTACTGATGTGTATACATACCTGATGGGAGAGAATGAAGATGAGGGACCCTTCTCAGTAGAGCCCACTGGCAAGACAAGAGGCAATGGGCACAAATTAGAACACATCACATTCCATCTCAGCACAAGAAAACATTTGTTTGCTGTGAGGGTGATTGAACACTGGAACAGGTTGCCCAGAGACGTTCTGCGTGTCTCCATCTGTGGAGACATCCAAATCCTGACTGGATATGGTCCTGGGCAACCTGCTCCAGCTGACCCTTTTTGAGCAGGGCAGTTGGACTAGATGATCTCAAGAGGTCCTTGCAAACCTCAACCATTCTGTGATTCTATGAATATACAGCAATCACCTATTTGTTCTGTAATCTGTTCTGTACCAATGCCTTTTGGTCTTTATTAATTTCCTTTTTAAGTGAAGCAGAGATTTCAGGACTTCAGTGAAAACTGGTCATGAGAAAAATAAATGTGAGCAAGAAAGGAAAGTGTGACTGAATGCCTCCTGTCAATACATAAGAAATGGCATCCTTAAACAAGCATCCTTGGACTAGTAACTGGGCAAGTGGGTGGCCTGGTTACTAGATAGTCCATGGGAAGGCAGTCCATAGTTAGATGATGTTCAGATGCTTTTTTTTCCCTAGACTGTTTCCTTTCCAGGTGGTATTTGTAGTAAGGCTCTTTTCACATACAGAGTGAAGCATATAGAGAGGGATGGGTGACAGAAAAATGAAGTTCAAACAACTATTTCAGAATTGTAGCATTACTCTAATTCAGTATGAAAAAGAATTATGGTGTCCTGGCAGATAGATCGTGCCAGTCACATCCGATCAGCAGGGAATCAATTGCATAATCAGAGACCTTATTCATTTTGTTTGGCATTTAACCACAGCCATCCACTGGACTCATCCTATGAAACCCATCAGGAAATACACAGACACAATTGCATATTATTATTATACAAGCATATATATCTCCAGTGTTTCAGACTTTTCTAGGAGCAAGTTCCTTAAATGCATTTTCCTTAAAAACGCAAGGATCAAAATCTGGAAATTTACACACTCAGATATCTTATTTTGATTTTCAAAGGGCTCTGATTCATGATGGGTCAAAACTTACTTGGAATTAGCTAAAGTTAATCCTGTCCTCAGCTGTCTGCCCTATACTTCTCCTGGAGGTCTATGCTCACATACCAAAAAGACAGCTCCTGAATTAGCAGTCCTGAATTGCCATTGTTTTCACTCTGGAATATTAAATAATAAAAAAAAAGGCATTGAAGTTTCTTATTTATTTTGTGGAAGTTATAATTTGGTGGCTGCTATGAAGGCATCTGAGCTGGAGGGGAAATGTGGTGGGCAGCTGGAAAAAGGATATGCTAGGGCCTTCCCAAGGTATACCATCCCTGCTTGTAAATCAGAAGCTGAAGTCAATGCTGAATGAACGTTAACAGGAGGACAAAATGAACAGCATGTCAAAAAAAAAAAATATTCAAGCTGTACTCTGAATAAATAAGTGTCTTTGTAGTTTGGCTGCAGTGCAAGAGACTTGTTTTGGAGAAGGCAGTTCCCTATTGGAAATAGGTGCTATGTCAAATCACATTCAGTTCTGAGCAGAAAGGATGAGCAAAGAGAGAAAACAAATGATCCATAAAGCTTTATCATATTACTGTTAATTGGAGAAGATGAGCTTGGAAGAATTTGCTGCTTCTTTTTCTACCTAGGCAAAGCTTATTATTGTTTGCAGTCACTGAATAATGGATTCTGTTTTCCGATGTTGTCTCGAGAAGTGTTTTGATTTGATGTACGCTTGCATGATTTAAACCCTGGACTCTGTCAGGCTATGATAAAAGCTGCCATCACCTCACCAGGAATTTCCTGTAATGTATAAACACTTGACTTCACGCTAACCTTCCCTCCTGCCTCTCCCACATCCTTGCATGCATATCAATGACTGCTGAAAAGGGCACTGCTGTGTACCAAGTCCTAGTCAACAGCCCAAATTGATCAAGGCCTAAGGATTACTGCAGCACTGACTGCTAATCAATAGATATTGAGTGCAATCCCCTGCTCTAAATTCAACGGGGTTAATAAGTGTCTACAGAAAACAATGGTCTGAAACACAATCTCCCATTCAGTGAGGGAGGGAAGGAAGAAATGTTTGCTTCAGCAGCTGCAGATAAAACCTGTGGGAGGCAAAGCTTTAGCTTTTACCCAAATTTGGCCTGAAGCATTCTTGATTTGCTAAGTGTGCTGTGCATTAGAGACAGCTTTGCTGCTGACAAGAGAAATACCACATATGATGACATGTTTCTGAGCTCCCGAAAGTCTTTGTTTGATCTCTGTTACTCAGAGATGGCATGTGAAGCTCCTTATGGTCCCATCTATTAGACCTTTGGTTTTGCCTTTTATGCTTCGTATGCAAGACTAAGCACATGCAGGATGGAGGAAAGGAATTCAATTTAATAGCTGGCCAAATGCCCTTTTCTCTTTTAAACAGGCAGAGATGCTATCTTGAGATGAAAGGTGACACTTAAACAGAGAAGCAAAACTGCTTGTAAAAGGTCTGAATTTCTAATAACTTTGCTTGATGGCAAAAAGTGAAGCCAGTCCCATCCCCCCGTTTTACATGATTTATGGAATGAACTTTTAGTACAATTTAAGATCTTGGGTGAAAAACCTAGTGCTGAGAGACAATGTGCCAAACTATCTGACTAAGCTGGGGTAGTCAGCCAAGTTCGGTATCTGCTAGCTGATGATGAATGGTGACGTCTCAGTGCTTGCTCAACATCTGTCTGCCTACTTCACTTCTAATTGCACATCCGTGGATAACTGTGAAGAGGGGGATGCTAGATTTCACCGGAGCAGTATAATGTGAACTATGTATAAGTGTGAAGGATTGGGTAGGTATGTCTATGCTGTGTATTCAAACACACCTTCAACAGATGTCTGGCTTGCTACAGGTGGGCATACCCAGTTCAGGATTATTGGCTGTCTAAACCTCTTTGGGGTAATACATGAGGGTATGCTTTTGCTTCTCACTGTGATTTTACCGAATTACTCAGTGGGAGGAGTCAGCAGAAATGTTTGTTCTTATCACTCAGAAGAGCTGCTAACAGATTATGGAATATGAAGATAGGTGTACCATGACACGTCTTCCACAGATACCACTCTTACGCAGATTAAGACAAATATATCACACTATCTGCTGATGTATATAACTGTCACACAACACTTAAAGCAGAGAAACAACATTTATTTATTTTCCTTTAGAGTTGTCTGTCATTTTCCTTTTCTGTTATTTTGTCTGTTTTTTATAATTTGATGGGAATTCCATTAATGCTACTTTTAAATGACAACTTCCATATTACTTAGGTAGAAATCTATTCTCCTGTGTTGGCCTAAAACAAGAGAACACACTTCGTATTTCTTTATTTCTGTTGTGCTGTACTTTTTCCATCAGTATAGTAGCATTAACAGTCTCAAAATACAGGCAAGGGAAATGTATAGTATGAAATGGGGTTTCCTAAAACAAGACCCTCTGTTATCTGTTATAAAATCATAGGAAACAGCGTAAAGGGACATTAAGAGGTAATTTAGTACCCTCCCCTTCACCTATTAGGCTTTTCGTCTCATCCTTTTCCTTCAGCCTTTACCCTTTCCTTTTTTACCTGTTACCTCTTTCTTTATTTTCTTTGTCTGATCCGCTGCTGTATCTTATTTAAGCTTTGGGCTGTATATATCAAAACAGGCACACAAGAAATCCTGGCTCACAGAGGTAGCCCCTCTGACTGTAATGGTAGCAGACAACTGTGTCTCTAGTTTGTAAATTAATGGGGAGACAGGCTTCAGCTATGCTTTATTCCCAATGGATAATCCTCGCTGTGGAGTTACAGCAACATGGAGTTACAATAAAACAATGATGACAGATTTATAATACCCATTTTAAGACTTTTGGTTTGCTAGTTTAACTCTGAGTCTGTAAGAGCACAGTTGGGTACTATGGGGAATCGGGGCCTTTGTATCCCAAGACAAATGACTTCCAAATTGGAACACAGCTATGGACTCAGGCTCCATTGTGAGGGTTAATTTTGTTTCACTCAGAAATAATTATTGCTGGCTTATCTAAAGTAGCAGAAGCTTGGAACAGGAGAGTACTTCACTCCTCCTGGCACAAAGACAGTTGTGATAATGTAAGTTATATAAAAGGTGCCAAGCTAAAACAGGGGGGGGAAATAAAACCATCAACAGAACAGTGACTTTAGCCACCTTCCCACTGTCCAAATTATTCTTCCTAATTTATTACATTTATATTGACTTTCTCTTCTGACCAGTAGCTTTCAGGAAATCTTGCCTTGCAGCTTTCCACCAGAGAAGAAACCAGTGATCTAAAAGTGTGGTGTATTTTTTATGACAATTATTAAAATTGCATTGAAATGTGTTAGTCCTTCAACAGCAGAAATGGCCTGCAGCAAGGAATCCTCCTTCAGGGAACTCAATCCAAAAGCTAACCCAGCTCCCATTCAGCATTAATACAGATTCTTCCCATTTTCCCCAGAAATGGCCTGCTTATAATTACATGAAAAAAACATACACCTGAAGAACATGGCAATGTTTATGGAAGGAGTAAATACTGAGATGTTGGGATATACTCCTGTGTGTGACTGTGCCACCTGCCAGCTCCTGCACTGTTTTGGGTACCTCGCAGTCCTACCTGGAGCTCAGGACTTCTTGGCACTGGCTGATTAACAGGCAGGTATCTAGCTGGGATAAGGACTGAATCATTACACAATTAAAGAGGTGATGTTATAAAGCAGGATTAAAGACTTAGGAGAAGTACAAAGTGTTCCTGGGAGATAAGTGGCCCAGAGCCATTTATCTGGGTATCAGGAAGCGAGGGAAGAGGATGGTACTGGAAATAAGGGACAGCCCATCAGCCACCAGTTTAGTCCTAAGCATCTTTCTTGGGAAAGTAAATGGCTGTCAGCATGCAGAAGAATGAAAATCAAGTCCTAGTGAGACTGTATTGAACAGTTTGGCAGACCAGCCAGGATCTGAAGGATAATATTATCGTCTTGCCTAGGCAGGTTTACCTCGACTAGCCACTCTCAGTCTGCTCTTTGTGAAACACCCACAACCAGATCAATCAATCACTAAAAGAAAAAGAAAAAAAAAAAAAAAAAAAAAAAAAAAAAAAGCCCAAGCCACCTACATCTCTGGAAGTTTGGTCTTATCTTTCTACTCTAGGCAGACTGAAAGCTATTGTGTGGGTCCTAGCATTTCCATTCCACATTAAAGTACTGGCTTAGGATGATTATCCCCAAGATTTGCTCTTTCTTCCTTGTTTAACCCCTTTGCTACCTTTGCAATACACCTGTACTCACGAATATAAGGGTTTGGAGTTTTACCAGGTGGTGGCAGTGATGAACTGATGTTACCCAGCTCTACAAATCCTGTTGATATAACAATAATAATAAAGAATGTAGGCAAACAGGTTAGTCCTTCAGGGCTCAATTTTTAAAGCTGTGCATAGGGATTTAGTATGATATTAATTGGAACTGCTTGGTCAAATCCCTCAGCAATGCTTTGACAGTTTATCCTGGACTAGCAAGGGTTCAGCTCCAGTCCTGAACTTTGCATAATTTTTAGATAGGTTATAGCAAAGAAGATTGGAATATATTATGGGTGTATAATAGTTACAGTGAAGGCTGCCCTTGTGCATTTCTCAGTCACTTCCCTCACGACGTGAAAACAGTTTCAAAAGAAAAAAATGTTATACCAACCATGTAAATGGACAATTTACTGTATGTTCTGTGTATACATTGCATATATCATAATTAAATACAGAATGTTTTGTCATTATTTTGATTCCAGGAATTAATTTCTCACCTGAGTTGGAGTGTAGTCACTCTATTCAAATAATGGATACCTGCAATTTTCTTTGAATACCTGATCTTGCAACTAAAGCACAAAATGTGTAGAATAGAAGTGTCAGTGTAGAAGATGGAGTTCCTCAGGACTGCCACATAATATGTTACACTGTCCTGAATTTAAAGTGAATTTAAAATCTTTGTGTTTATTTCTAGTTATCAATAAGATTATTTCATTAACCACTGCAGTTCTGACTTTACAAAATGCTGATCATTTTTTACATATTAATGCTGTTATCCCATCTTGACAAATCTTTCACAGGGTTGTGTGCAGCAAATGAGAAACACCACACTTGCATGAAACCATGATTACTTGCTTGCAGAGATAGATATGAGATGTTCGGTGGGATGAAATCAGCACACAACCCGCAGTAGGGCAGCTTGCTGGGCTGCTACCAGCTCTCATTCCAGCTGCCAGTGATCTGGGGCATCATCCTGTATCCCTCTGAAGGTATCCCAGTGTAGGGGACCGAAGGGTTGTAGGCCTTTCATATAATTTAATATGGAAGATGGGAGTAATATTTTCAGTCTCCATCCAGGAGAGCTAAGTTGCAAGGTGTTCTTGTTGCTGCTGCCTCCAAGGCAACCTACTCATCCTCCCCAGCTCAATGCCTTTGTCATGCTCTGGGATAAAATTCTGCTTGTAGTTCACTTGGAGCTGCATTACTGTAAATGTATAAGTGTGACCATTCCATATTGGCATGTCAGTGACAACCAGAGAGACATTTCCTTCATGGCTTAGAAGAAAGATGTACAGGAACTTCTAGAAAACCACAAAGTCTTTGGGCAGGACTTGACAGGTAGAGCCTGAAACATCAACAAATTTCCCTCTGGAAAACGTCAATTATTTTCAGTCTTTTTTTATTCTAGCAAGGAAAGTATTTTCACTGAAATAAAAAAAATAAAAATAAGTAAAAAAGACAAGCCCCTTGATAAATACCAGCAAGCTTTAGGAAGATGTGGATCTGGACCATGTTGTGTTGCATAGCTTTGCAGCTTTCCTCTTCATCCTGCCCAGGCACAGCAACATTTTTTTTTTTTTTTTTCCCCAGCAGGGCAAAACACTGACAGAAACAAAGTGCAATGTGACTTAAAAGATGAAATGCTTGTCTTCCTCTCCGCCCCCTCATTTTGGTAGTAGTTAACTAACTTGTACTATAACCACTGTAATCAGGGTGTAGTTACAGAGTTCTGCTGATGCAGAATATTGCTGGACTTGGAGCCAAGAATTGATTTTTATGTCCCCAGAGACTTCAATTATTGGATATAAACTCTGCTGACACCAAGACTAACACTTTTTCTGTGGGTGGAAACAACACAAGTGAAGGCTGTTTCAAGTCCGTGAGTAAGCACGGACCAGAGAGGCAGGGTGCCCATTCACCAGGGCTAGCAAGGACTCTTGATTACTTTACCAGATGATCTTAAAATACATACTTAAAAGTGGTGCAAGGGGGATACTATATGATGTTTACACCCATCTACTCTTTGACCACGTCCAACCCTAAGTTGTGGTTTCAAAATCTATGCTCCATTTTGCTGAACACCTCTTTTATATGGGTAAACCCTGTCATTCACAACAGCATGAGGAATAACGCTGTAGATCTATAGTTTTAAGAGAGGCAAGTTTTTCCGGGGGAGGGAGTTTCTGGGAAAAGCAGACAAGCCTTTGGGCACAGACACTCAAAATTACACCAGTTAGCCTGAAGCCCTAAGGACTTTTTTTCTCAATCCTACCTGCTGCCCCCCACCCAAGCTGCACCCACATGAGGTGATTGCAAGGCAGGACCTCACCCTGCCCCTGGGAGACATAAGAACTGGTCTCCCAAAGCCACCAGGAGGACTTCTGTGGCTTTTACTGCTGCAGGGGGAAATGTGATCCCCTGACCCTTCCCAGAGATTTGGTAAAGATACACAAAAGGCTGACTGGATCCACCTGTCTGTTTAGCACTTTACCCATTTTTCCACAGTGCTATTGACTGAAACTAATTTACTTGAACAACCTTTCACACAAACATGGCTGTGAACAATTTCACAAAGAGTAAATCATTGCATCCCTCTGCCTTGATCAGGTTGACAGGTGTCATTCACATGAAAACCCAAGGCAGATACGGCAGGGTGTGTTTGTATATTTGCCTACTTAATGCCTTTTAAGCTGTCATTTGCTAGTTATCTGGTTCAAATATCTGGACAAATGTAAAGAAAACACTAAACCAAGTCAAAAGTGCAAAATTATTAATCAAGTTGAGCAAACAAATAAATCTTAGTCTGGTGGTTCCCCACAGACACATTTCTAGGGCTTGTGCAAATGAAGCCAAGGAGATATACAAGCTCTGTTCCTTATCAGCCCAGTTTATCTTAGCTCCTTGTTTACTCTTCATTAGCTCTCAGCAAAAGATGAAATTGGATTGCAAGGGATGCACTAGGCCCATTGTGTGCTTTGCTTTTAATTGCTAACACCATTCATTAATCAAACAAAGGATAGCTATGCTTGGAGGTACCACTGGGAGCTAGCAGGTTTAGGCCTACCTAGTTGAGTATGCTGATGTCAACTGGTTTTCTTAATATGCCAGTCAAAGCCACTTCCCCTAATCTGTTGTAAGCTGTTGTGACAATCAGAGCGTACGGTGACAGCTGGGAAGTCGGCGTGCTGTGTCCCACTCACAGGGGCTCGAGGCTTCCCTCGCCTCTCCCAGGGAGCCTGGACACATGGCGAATGGAGCCTGGGAACGCCGCAGCCTGCGCGCTCCCACACCCTGCCAGGTTATGGATTTCAATCAATACGTAGTCTCAGTGGCACAGGGGGAAGAAGGAAAAGGAAAAAAAGCCTATTTGGAAGTCAGAAGAGCAAGAAATAATCTATGCTATGGCTTAATATGCATAATGCACAAAATTGCCAGTTTTATGCATGCTCTTTAGAAACAAGGAAATAATGTATTCTTAAAATATGCATTATTATTTAACCTCAGTCATGTCATAGCTCCTTTATCACCCCTCGCAGTGTATTCCAGGAACCTCCTAGAAAGAGTACATTTCCTTAAGTGGGCTTATAATTTCTGAAGCATTAATATTTGGTATCTTTGTGCATAATACTCCTTAGTGTTAATGGAGGGTATGGAGCATTTGCAATAGCATAAGACTCAAACTGTGGCTAACCTATGAACTTAGCATGCTGGCTTTAGAGATAGCCAAGGTTAGCACACCCTGCTGATGGAAGACCCCCTCCACAAGGTCTTCCCTGGGTAGCGCATTGTTATTCTAGCATACCTCCAGGACTACAGGAGCATGGTGCACTACCAAAGAAATAGCCAGGACAAGGTTACAAAATTATTCAGGTACTTTAGTCCACTCCAGTTGCTGAGAGGAGCCAGGGCCAGAAATTCATTACAGCCTTCATGACATTACAGCCTGTAGCTTACATTAGGGATGATGCTGAAACCCAACATCTCCAGGCTTTTGACTGTCTCCAAACAGAACAGGAGCATTTTAAACAAGTTATGTGAACATTCCTACTCATAAAGCCTGGCAAATATATGACTTAATGTATTTGAGCATTAGCTGATGAGTTGCATGGGATTTCTGCACTTTGAGCTGCCAGGATTGCCATCTTAGAAACAGACTCAATATATGGATTGTTAGGAAAAGACATTTATTAATAATGTTTTGCTTGAAAACACGTCAATCCATATATAACCCCTTTTTGGGGAAGAGTGGGAACAGTATCAAATTAGGAGACTTTTTTTTCTTTAGTTATCCCTACCTATTATTACCTGGGGTGGGGTGTGGGGGGGGGGCCAGTTATTTTGTTACTTCATCAAAGAGATATTTGTGAAAGACAGAGAATAAATGGTTGAAATTGCTGCATTTTACATTATAAAATCTGAGCTCCATCATGTGATTCATGATGCCAAGCATTACTTTTTTCTCTGTGAATACCTTTGTAAGACAGGATGGAAGAAACAAGTGCTTTCCTCACTCTTCCTGTACAGCCTGGTATTCCAGAAAAATCCAGAGGAAAGGGGTTCAACCTGCATGTAACAAATGGAGTACAAATTAGTTTTTCAACATCTAACACTGAGATGCTTGCACGCACAGACTGTATGCTCTTCTACCTCCCTGCCTCTATTGTAAATTAGGTTTAATCAGGAAAAAGAAGCAAACCCAAATTTCTATCAGTTTAATTCACATTATATGACAGCCAAATCACTCCTTCCTCTGCTAGTTTTCTTGCTTATTCTAGCAGGAAAAAACAGAAGATTACTGCTGTTACAAGGTACTAGTGTCACTAGTAATCCATAAAACAATGATATGTACATCATTGCTTCTCCAACACACACTTGGTATTGACCTTATAACTGAGGTAAAGCCTCCTTCTCATTTACTGTGGCATTATTTTTCTGTCTCCTAGACCAGTCTGAAATAAAGAAAGAGAAAATCTAGAAAAAAGTTACAGTTTTATTTTTAGTTCATGATTTGCAGGGACAGGGTCAGATTTAGCATGTAAAAAGTTTCCCACCTGAACAGCCAGCATCTTAAGCTCTATTTACAGAGCTTCTTGAGTTCTTTCAAGGTCTAGACTCATTTTTAAACAGCTGCATTCCTATGCAACGCCTGGGAGCACTGGCTTTTCAAGGGGCAGCTGGAGGTCATTTGTTAGGTAGAAGAGGGATAGCTGGCCTGGAAATGTTGGCAAGTAATACTTGTCATTAGTAAACAGACCTGCTACAATGGCAATGGGCTACCAGGAGTATCTTTTACAGTGTCGTTCTTGCAATCCAGAGCAATGCCATAGGCGTTTTGCTGCAATGGGTGACCACCCTCTTTGGAAACTCGTCAGCTGCAGAGGTTGTACCCATCTATCTGTGACAAAAGAGTAACTTGCTGCTCTTGCACCCCTTCCAGGAGATGTCACCTGCCCTATCCTGGTGGAAGCTTCCTTTTCTTTCTCATTTTCATCATGAGCTCTTAGAAAGCTGGGAAACTAGACTGATAAGGGCAGACCTGATAAGGCTGCCTGATGCCCTCATGCCACCTGAATACCTTCCCATGGTGTTTGTTGCCCATGCTCTGGAAGAGAGGGCCTGCCACGCCAGGTCCCTGCCTCTCCCCAGTCACCCCACCTGTGCATGCCGGCGTCGGGGTGCCTATGGGGGACATGGCGGGAGGCCCCCAGGCCACAGCAGAGCATCACAGAGGTGGCTGACCCAAGCGAAGGATGTTGGCAGATGGGGCCCATGCGGCCCCCACAGCCCCTCGGGGGTCGGGTACTCTCCCAGGAGGGAGCAGGCAGCTCTTTGCCTAGATGCACAAAGCTGGAAGCCTTCAAACTCTCGTCCTGTCACCGCAGTCGGGTCTGTATAATTTCTTTCTTACTTCTGTCTGCCAACCTATCTCTTGCTGTCTTGGTGGTGCCTGTTGCCTTGTTAGTGCTATTGGCACTGGTGTTTTATTTCTTATCAGTGTTAGGAGCTGCCTGTTTTCTTTCTGGTTTTATACAGATCTAAATCCTACATTTATCATTCTTTTATCACCAGCAAAGCTTGCAGGTACTTCTGCCATCAACCTACACTGAGTTTGGCTCCATATTCACTTGTCCCCCATTTTTAACCCATGTTTAACTTACTCTAGTATTTTAAAGCAACAACATTAAGAAATTTAACTTTTGAAGTTTTCACAATAGAACTAGTTTTTCAGTATAATTTTTCCTTGCTTTTTACTTTGGGACGAAAAAAAGATATATCATTAGCTGGATAATTATGAAAAAAAAATTTCAAAAGTAATATGATAAAAGTGGTATAATAAGATATCAATAACTGCTGAAACCATTTTATTTTATTTCATTCTCTAAAAATAGCCAAGACATAGAAGGAAAATACCAAAATGATCGCTATACAAATGTGCAAACACTGGTTTAGGAAAAATGCATTTTAAAAGTCATATTTATAGCTCTCATTTTTTCAATTTCAGTAAAAATTCTTTTCATTATTATTCTGCTTTGAATCTTCGACATGTACAAAGAACTCAGAATATTGTCTCTTGGTATCAGGGGAGGCTCTTTTTGCTGAACAGTTTGCAGAACAAGAAACTCACCCTCCTTGGCAGCTGCCCGAAGACAGATTGAATATTGAGGGAAGCTTACATACAGGGAAAGCAAGCACTGGCATAGTGACTGATAAATCTACTCCTGCCTCCCCAAAACTGCTGAGCTGAGGGAAAAGCCACCATCAGAACTGCAGTCCTCGGGAAGGAAAGACAAGTCTCAAATATATAAGACTGTGTTCTTTCACCATCTCTACCTATGGGCTCCAGAATGCCTGTATGACAGCTGATATTAATGACTCTCCTTTAGCTCATTTCACTTCACTTTTCATAAATATTTGCCAAGTCTCTTGGCCTTTTATAGAAAAAAAAAATCTGTCTCTTATCTAACTTGTTTTGGCACTCCCTGTCACATGACTACATCCACATTGGTTTCAACCACAGGTGTGATTCTCATAAGAAAACAATGACTCTCACCCTTGTTTTGGTGTCAGTGCTTCATCGTCACCAGGGTGAAATCATTATAATGGGTACATATTTTCTGGAAGCTGAGTGTGGATCAGCTAAGCAAAATGTTTTAAAGAGATTGCATGGACCAAAGCCGACTCCTTTCCTTCCTGAGCCATGACTCACCTACAGAGTAGATACCTGATGGAGGCTTCCATCTACCAGGTTACAAATAGAGAAATTTCTCTCCACTGACAGATTCTGCAGTGAGGAGACATCCAATGATATATTCTCTGTTCAGACTTTGTTAATTGTTGGACAAGCATCCCAGAAACATCCCACTCCTCCACAGTGAGCCAAGGAGCTGAGTTTGATGTGGCATTCCTTGAGGATGTGTATCTTCTTGTCCTGCAAGAACTGTAGGAGAATCATGCTTTAAAGTCCTGACTTGTAAATGGAACTTCATGTTCAGTTTCCTCTCAACTATTTGTTGGCTAAAGAATTCTTGTTTATCATAGATAATTCTAATCTGAATTCCATTTTTAAACTTTCAGACACCTTTTAGAGTTTCTTTTAAAAAATGATCTGTTCCTCTTTAGTTAATGTGATTACTGGAGTATCTTTTATACTGCCTAATTTAGTTTTCCTTTAATGTATCTAAAAAAGGAGTTGGGGTTTCAGCCTCCCTCAGGAGATCTAAGATTAACTGATTAACAGATAGTGTCAGTAACGGAATTTTAAATCCAGCCAGAGGCAATCCAGCCAGGAAAATTTTGATATTTTTATTTGATTTCATATTTATTCAATCTTTGGGTTTGTTTTTCTTCCTTCTTTTTAAGAAGGTTATCAATGAAGTGGTAACTGGTAAGAAAAACTTGTTCAAAGCACCATTGATGTGCTTAAAGAAGCCCAACATTCTCAATAAATTCTCTGTATAAGGGAAAAAGTGTCTGGAGTTCATCAGCATATGGGTGTTCAGTGTTACTGCCAAGATTAGCACCCACACACATACAGGCTATGTCTACTCTTGTCAGGATATGTCTATTCAAAGAGGCAAGATATATTAACTCCAGGAAAATTTCATGAGGAGGTGTCAAAACAGCTTCTGTATTGATTTACCTCCTGTTGACTTAGAGCAGAGACAGCATGAACTCCTAGTGCTCTGCACCCAGGCAGGTAGATGTGTTTATAGACAGCCTGGTCATCAGCAGGGAATGAATGTAATTCTGTCATCAGCAGACATGAATTTTTTAATGGGTTTCAACACAATGTGGACAGTAAAATCTGGACAGTAAAAAAAAATTAATAGAGAGACATAATTATAGGAGCAGTCGATAAATAGTAATTTTATCAGTATTCCTATAATATCCGTTATATTTCAGGTAGAAATCTATGGATTTCTAAATTCTTTAATATGGCCCCGATTCAGGAAAGTACTTAAATCCATTAAACTTAAAAAGAGCTCAGTTTCATGATTAACTTTGTTAAAGCTCAGTACTGAACTAAAGCACTAACCTGAATGGCATAGAGGACCCTCAGCTTAATTATCTCACAACATCTATCACATTTTAAACCTGTGCTTAGTTTAAGATGCTGCTTCACTTGACAACAGGGAAGGATGGTGACAAATCAGTTCCCCGCATAGTGCCTCTGTTCTACACAGCAAAGAAACAGAATATGCCTTAATGCTGATGTTTTGCAGGTGACCACATATCTGTCAGACACAGATAAACAGATGTGGAAGGATGCACCTGAAATATAAACTCCCTATTATGTTATATTTTCCCTTTCAAAAGCTAGCTTTCATGAAAACACACTTAAAGTCATGTTACACAATATACTGCAACATAGACGCTAGTTGGAGGTGACAGTTTACTGATCGATTCTGTACAGTCAGCAAAATATATTTCTAAGGGTATTAGTTGAGGCTATACTTTGGTAGCTGTTTGTGTTGCTGTGTTATAAACCAGATTGTGGGTCCAGGCTTCTCTCCTTTGTACCAGCCCAGCACTGCAAAGCCAGAAGGTGGCTGCCTTCAGTGCACCACTGCTGCAGCCTTTGGGCACAGGGGACCACGATGCTTATGTATGTACTGTGGTATTCATTTCTCCTGAACAGCCAGAGGCCATCAGGAGTAGGGAAAGTGTGTGCTGATCCCAGAGTGCACATCAATCCTGAAGGACTGATTTAGCCAGTGGCATGTAGAGGAGCCCTCAAAAAAACAAAAAGAAGTTTTACGCTAATAGTCGACTTCTGATCAGGTGAACAAAGAAAGAAATTGTGAAAGAACAACAAAAAGACATGGCGTTTCTTCAACATAATGTTTTTAGGATTTTTTTTGACAAATGAATGAAACTAATGAATTAGACACAATTGGGAGAATGTGTGTTATTGACTTTAATTAAAAAGGATGCCTAGCCTTAAGAGGGAACACAGAGTCAAATCTGATAGCCAAATGCTAGTTCTGAATTATCAACTTTTTTTTAAAGACTAAAGATATCAATATTTCCACAGTCAAAACAAATAGTAATGTCTAAATCTTCAAAAGGCCTTGGCAGGCTGATCCAGTTAAAGATTATATGAATTGCAGAGTTAAAATCCTGGACCTCACTTTGAAAATATGATTGGGTCAAGGGAGAATGGTGCAGACAAAAGGAGCACTTACACTGAACTGTTCCTTTTAAATGTCACCAGAAACTTTTTTTTTTTACACCCCCACCTCTTGTCTTCCTACCTTGTTTCACTCCCTTGTACACTTCTCCCTCTCAAATAGTAAACATCTCGAAAGTCCTGGCAAGAAAACCTGAGACAGATAAACTATCCATTAAAATTAAGTGGAATGCTTTGATTTTTGCTAGAGTGGAGGAGGAATCAAGCTCTTTTCTGTATCAGAAAAAGGCATACAGGTAAAAAAGAAAATTAAGAAGGATGCCTCCGGCTATTCAGCCTGTCATTTCAGGTACCTTCCAACACCCACGCATTTTGGTCCTCACAAGTGAAGCAGTAAGATTTTTCCTCAGACAGAAGCCCCCACCTTTCTAGCACAGATAATCATCTGGCTAAAGTTATAAAGAACAGCACAATTACCCCTTCTTTTGGGCCTCAGCTATATTTTACAGGCACGCACTTAGGCTAGAAACAGTCCAGCAGGCTCACACAACATCAATGCTGGTCATTGTGTTCCTCTTGTAAACGTGAAAACCAATTGCTTGCAAACAAATATGAAATGAAGTCTCAAGGTCTAGGGGGAAGAATGAAAGTAGACTTTAAAAAAAAATGTTTTCTGTGTTCTAGGACAGGCTTAGGTGAAAAATTTTCCAGTCTGTATCTATGCTTCGCACCAGCTAAATGTTTTTGTTTTCTTGGCTGCAACAATTATCCTTGGTCGGTGTTTTCTATTCAGGATTAATTTGATTAATTTGTGCTACCAGTGGGAAAGTAGGAGTTGATGACATAATATAAATCTTTCTTACATTGTATAATCTTTTTAAAATTATTTTGTATAGCTGTAGATGCACGCACACGCACATGTGTGTGTGTGAATATATATATAAAACATTGAAAAATTTTTCCAGGGCAGGAATAAGGACTATACTAGCACTGTGATAAACTCAACTTTCTAGAAATTGCCTAGATTGCAATTGTCTGAAGACAGCTCACGTTTTTAACAACAGCAAATTGCTATCGTCCGATTGTTCTCAGGTGCTCTTTAGGGATTACATTTGGAGTTCTTGGGCCTATTGCTGGTGGATACATGCCATATCCAGGAGCTTGAAAAAATATAAGCTACAGAAATAGCTCGTTGGCTCAGTGGCTGACCCAAGGGATAAGCCCAAGAGAAAATCAAATGTGCCTAGTTAACTCTTTGATCACAAGAGTGTGAGTACCTCCCAACTTAGAGCCTGATTTGAAGCCCATTGACATAAAAACTGAAGTAACCAGACTTTGCATAACCAAATAATGACACACCCTGAGCAGCCAGAACTGGGGGGGTTAATTATTTTCATGGAACAGGAAACAGGGCTCCCCAAGGATCTGTTGACAGCACGGAGCCAAGTGTGAGCTGCACCTGGAATGGCTGGAGTCTGAAATCAGGTGCTGTTTATTAGCGTTGCCTCATCAAAAAGAGCTTACAGGAGAGTAATTTATTTTGTTTATATTAAACAGTCAACAAGGAGAAGAAGAAAATGTGCTGTTCTGCAGGTCAAAATATTACTCTAATAAGCACTTAACTCTTTGTGAGAGAGCAGCATGGGCAGACAAGGGATTTTTTTCTGCAGTGCTTTAAGTCATTCACTTGATTTGTTGCCATTTACTGCAGTTGTGTAATGGCTATAAAACTGGAAAAAACATAAAACATAAAACATAAAAGAAAGGTGTTGAAGTCAGCCTTAAGGTACTAAATTCCTGACAGCAGCTTGTAAAGCAGTGGAGATTTAGGTGCTGTAAGATGACGCTGGAGGTTGTGATAGGTGACAGAAGGTGCTGAAGTGATGAGGCTATGGCAAACTGGAATTATGCAACTCTGAAAAAAGGACTTGGGCACCTCCTGATCCCTTCTCATTCCTGGGGGCACCAGTGCTTCACAGAAGCTTTTCATTTGACATGAATGGTCTTTAAACATCAAAACCTTCTGGTTCGGGTATGCTCATAACTACACCTAAATTCAGTATGAGGCCTGATCTGATAGACATTTACAGAGCACTTCTGTCAGAGACTGAAAACATTAAAAGCCTTACAAAATATAGATGGGCTTTTTAAATGTGAAAAGTAAAAAAAAAACCAAACCTAAAATTGGTGATGTCATTTCATGTAGTTTTTCAGTGCTGTTCTACTGAATCCATGAGGCTGAGTAGCAGATCTGTTGTGTAGACAGCAAGGAGTGGAACTGTGCATCAGGAAAGGACTCTGCGTCACATATGTTTTAAAATGCCTGGTACTTCCCACGTTTAGTAGTTGCATTCCAGTGAGGCATATGTTGAGGAAGGCAGAGACCTTAGTTCAGTCCCTCTCCCTCAAACTGAAGAGACTCATTATTTCATCTCTCAGAAAGATTTTCTACCCACCTGTCTAGAGGCCACCAAGTAACAAAATGCTCTTACTACTGGATCTAATCCACCACAGAGTAACCAATTTAAAATGCACAGCTCCAAAGAATGAGCTTCACTCTTAACGCTGGTGTATTCAGGTGTATTTAGAGTAATGCTCATTTTGTTTTCCCAGGAGTCCATGCTCCATGGATTATTTTGCTATGAAAAGCATGAGATTGTTTATTAGAGAGTCAAGATAAAACCATATCTACATATATAGCTAAAATGCACCTAAGGAAGATGCCAGAAACTGGCTGTCCCTTTTGAATGACAGGAAAAATGGGAATGATCAGTGATCAGTGACATTTAAAGGTGAGAAATTCAAAAAGGGCAATAAGAAATAGTTTTCACAGCATGGAGGTTAGACTGCAGAACCTGTTGCCAACCACAGGGGCTGGGATCAAAACTTGGTTACCATAACATTCTCAGAAGAGAGATGAAATCTTGTGCAACCTGGAGTTCAGGCTGGATTAGCTGAAAGTCCCTCATTACTGGATTCCAGTGCATCGTTTGCCACTGTGAGAGGCTGGATGCTAGGCTAGGTAGGACTGCAATTGTAATGCAGGGTGGTCATGCCTCTAGTCCATTAAAATTCCATCTATTGCTATTATTATAATTCACTGGTGGACTATATATTTGTATACTGTACATATTTATACATATGTACATATATATTTATACATATAAATGGAATAGATTAGTTTCATTATGTCTTGATAGTTGATTTCATGAAAAGTACAAGGCAGGCTGTGGTCAGATACCAGGAATGAGGGGAGAGGGAGTTATAACAGGTATATGAAGTGGGTTAAGAAGAATATAAACTTTCCCCTTCCTCACAGTAGCATATTTGAGTGTGGTTAGTGATTTCTGATTTACTACTGGGAGCTACCATGCAACTTTGGCTTTAACTAGTTCTGTCAAAGTCACTCCTTCCACAGGTTGCTCCCCTTCTTGCTGCATGGGAGCTCAAGGCAATGCTACTCTCTCTCTGATCCTGCATGGCCCCTGGTTGGTTAGGTCAAAAAGAGTTAGATAGAAATAGAGCTATAATGGTAACTCCTAGTGGATAGGGGCCAATGTATGTGCCACATCTTTTTTAAATGCAAGTAGATGTGTCTCATACTGCTTTAATTCTCAGCAGTGAGTGTAGCAGCTCATCTTCCCAAACGGAGCTCCATGTCCTGTAGGCAGAGGTGAGATTCAGAAGTTTTTGCATGATTCAGTCTCTCATTTTGGTCATTGAACATAGAATGAGTTTCCCTCAGCCCCACTTATTGGATGTCTTTCATATTCCTTGACTGTGTCAAGCTTCCAGATTTATTTATTTATATCACTATTTTCAATTGCTGTTAACTGATAATTCATTATTAGCACTGTCTCTTAATAGGCTTGTTCAGATCAAAGGACATTATGTTACTGATATGAATGAAGAAACACTGGAACTTCGGGACATCTGCTTTTTGTAGGACCCTTTCCATCTACGATCAAATTTGACACTAGTGTAGATACATATACCCATGAATAAAGAACTAATGCCCACAGCACTGCTTAAGAGCCTACTCTAAAGCCTACCAAAGTCAGTGACAGTCTCTCCTGTGGCTTTAGTGGGCTGTGGATTGAGTTTCAAGTGCCAGCAGTTACTCAAGTTACATGTAAGTGCTACAACAGGGTCTTTAGCAATATGAATGTTGGTTATTGAGGCCAGAGTTAGGTCTCAGGCTGCCTGCTGAATAATTGAGGTAAAAAGTGAACTGAAGTCAAGGAGCAAACTTCTGCTTAAAGGACATTACAATAGGAGAATGGGAGGGTTAAAGTGGAAGTCTGTACAGCATTTTCACTATTAGAGACTGCTGTTTGACTGTCCACATTGTTTACAGGCAGTTTGTCATGCAGTATCTAAAAACAAATCTCTTTTCCATAGACTAAGCAAAATGAGAGCATCAGCAATGCAATGTATCCATTAGTGCTACTCATTGCATTCAGTTTACTAAATCTTTTAGGTAAACCTTCCTGACAATATCCAGTCTGTAATAACCACCTTCTTGAAATATTATATCTACTGTATAACAATACTAAGAGAACAATTTAATAATAAAAATTATACCGAGAATGATGGTCATTTTTAGCTGATATCTCTAAAGCCAAGGACATTTTATTACCATTTTAATTTATGATTATGGTGTGGCTTAAGAAACTAAACCTAATTCATGATCTGGGTGAGAAGAGTTACTACAAATATATTCCATTACCCTCTATCACCTATGGTCATACTGGTGTTCATAATATGTCATTTTTTTTAAAAAAAGCACAAAGTCCTTCCTATCCTGAAGTACTGTAGTGGTTCAGCTAAAAGACCCTAGAAGTGCAGAATTAAGGCAAACATAAGAGGATGACCTCAGTGGCATCTCAGATGATTCAGTATTATAGTGAAGATAAGAAAAGAACATTTTGTATAACAACATCAGAACATGGAGTAAAACAGTGAATCATTTCTTGGGTAGATGAGCTCACACACTAAAGAGGGTCTTTGTTACTAATTTTTCTTTTAAATTAATACCTGCTTCCTTCGGCTTTTGCAGTGATGTGTGTGGCACTTGGAAAACTATATCCATCCACATCAATAAACTCTTTAGGTTCAGACAATTGAAGCAATATAGGAGGTAGGGAATGGAGAGGATAAATTCCAAAGCCAGCAAGGCTTGGAGAGTGGAGATAAGGGAATCTAAGTTACTTATCCTGGCTGAAGTAAATTAGCCCAGAAGGAGATTCATACTGAATTGAAGAGGGCAGTGTGCAATGGTAGGACCAGCAGGGAGCAATTTTAAGCTTCCATCCTGCCAGCTGTTTCACATGGGTGGTCCCTAAACATGCCTGGTATGTAATTAACCTGAATCCCTGGGTAGCATCTGTGGCATACACACTGGTATTGCATGCTACCATTTCACCCTGGCTTCCCTGCAGGTCTGAAAAATGAATGTTGTGTTACAGTTACAGCAGCCTGAAACCAGCCCGATTTTTTTGTGCCTCCCTTTAAAAAAAAGGAACACTCTTTTCCATTAACTGCCAATTAAAACAAAATTTATGTTAGAATTAAAAAAAAAAAAAACAGCTCCAGCTGTAAAACACTTGCCTCTATCCCTGAAAAGCAGCATCGAGAGTGGAAAGAGCACAGATTTGCACCCACTGATGCTTGTTATGTAGAACATATTTTCATCATGTTCTTAGAAATCTATTAGGTCTTTGATCTGGCAGATTTCTTAACTGATGATCAGTTTCACTGTATAACTAGTGTTACTGTGCTCAGGTGCTTCTAGTTAAGTGCTTAACTAGACCAGGATGTTAATCTTGCCACACACAGTCCAGGAAGACGCTTGCTTCTGCATGAAGTCCCAATGACTACAGTCAATAGTCAATGGGGATTAGAGTCCATTGACTTGGGACTGAGCAGGACCGAAGGTTTCACACAGACAATTTTTTGCAAAACACCCCAAACCCCTTACCTTTCAAGATGAAACATATTTCCTAAGCCAGGAGGGTTATTTTACTGGTCATTAGCTGCCATAAGATATTCTCCCAAGCAGAAAGGACACTGTATATACTGTACAATGTTGACTTTATTATGTTCTGGCTCCACTGGTTGTACTACCCTTTCAACTACATTTACCATCTTTTCTTAATTTAAAAAGAATCTTTTTCTCATAGCAATGCTGACAGATTGGTTGGCATCATGAAAGTGTTTGATATGTTATCATAAAATCCTGTGACTTGTGAAATGATGTGATTTAACCTACAGTTACCTATGCCAATTTCAGTGAGGTCTGATTGACAACAGGCACTTGTGCAAAAAGTGAGATACTTCTAATCAGAAGCACTGTAAAAGCAGCAAAACAGTGACAGTGGGCACTGTGCTATCACCTTCACTGTTTTGGCTTGGTCTTTTTAATATCTAAGTTATTGGGAAAGATACTCCTCTGTCAGGGAAGACCCATGAGGCATATCATGTTGGTAAACTCTTTTTCCAAAACACGCTTTGCAGTGGAATTCATATCTTGGCTCTGCAGCATGGGATAATGGGATTTTCTTGATGGGAATTCAGGAGGAGTGTTCCTGGAGGACTCTAAGACTATACAGGGAAGAGCTCAGCTCTGCACACTAAGGCTTGTTGTCTAGGAACGCTATTTCTAATGTTGGCTTGAATCTTTTCAGCTGGAATCAGACTCACAGAGACAATTTCCAGATGCTGGGCCAGAATTTTTTCTACTACTCCGAAGACGGGAGAAGGGGGAATCCACCTGTCTGCTTAAGCCAAGCACTGATCAAGAAAGATCAGCCCTCTGGATCTTCCCAAATTTCCTCAGGGACTTAAGCATGGACTTTGGCACAGGAAGAGCAGGGACTGTTTGCCCATGGCCTGAAAGACATTCTTGACCAAAGCAGAAGTGCTCTGGCGTGCTGGAGCTGCATGAGAGAAACAAAGTCCACCTCAAAGCATGAGCTTGCCTACATTGCTTTTACTTGTCCTTTCCACACTATGAGGGTTTGCCAGCTATTACGTGCATATTTTTGTAATTTTCTGGTCAGCATATGGATTTACTTTCTATGGTGTGCGTATTACATGCTGCTCCCTGACATTGGCTGCAATCACAGCCTTCCCACTGGAGGCATCAACCATGCTGCAGCACGCATGCAAAGTGCCTGCCTGCACGTACACTCTGTTGGCCATGGTGAAGGTAAGTCACCGTGATAGCCCAGCACAGAGCTTTCTCCAATGATTGACTATTCTTTTTAGAGGTGATAGTGGGGTATTGCCATGGGGGTGACAGTGCAGTGTCAGGGGGCCGGAGCTAGCTTCAAATGAGTTCACTTTGGTACTGACAATAGCTCCATGTGACACTTCTCTCCTGGGTAAATTATGCAGCTGTCTGTAATATACACATGCTCTGTAGAACTGGGGCTGTCTGTTTGCCCTGGTTTCTCTTATTAATATTCCTCCTGCAATAATTCCTCCCCTCCCCCCACCCTCTATATTATATTTCCTTTTGTTTTTTTTTCTGAAGGAAGAAGCATTTGTCCAGTTTTGTATTGCTAGAAAATGGAGCAGTCTTCATTGTCCAAAACCTCTTCTTATTGTCTTCCTCTCCCAGGATTTTCAATTCACTCTTTAAGGAAGATTCATATCTTCTGAGAAAGAAATGACTGGAGTTTGAGGGTTTTTTCTCCTGTTTTTTCTTTTAGCCTTTCAAGGTGGGGAAAAGAGTGGTCCTATGATGTAAGCATATCCCATTATGGCTGGCTGAAATGTGTCTTTGATTCCTAGTAGTTTAAGAAGCTCAACTAAAAGCTTCAAGAATCCTTGTCTGGCTTTTATTACAATATCTTTTTCTTAAGGATCTGTGGAAATACTCTATTTTAAATCACATCTCTGATGAAAGAGACAATATCAAGTACAAGCTTTTGTACTTTCGTAGAATCTGCACATCAAAACCAGTTCTGCATTGGTTCTTTTTTATAATAAGTTGGGGTTTTTTTTTCCTCCTGCCATAGCCATTCACTGTTATGATGTGACAATTTCCATGGCTGCTTTGCATGTTGATTTAGTTGAGAATGACTGTTGCTCTCTTGGATGCTGTCCGCATAATTAATGCCTCCTATCAGTCTCTAGCAGAAGGAAGAAAATCTTTTCTATCTCTCATGGAAATGGTTGAGTGGCCCTCTGGGGCCAATTAGATCACCAAATGGCAGTGGCATCCTGGAAGAAGCCACCATGGTGCATTTTCATCATTCTTTTCAGCTGAGCACGTTGGAGGATAGGAGGGAGGGAGAGGGAAGGAAAATGTCAAGGTCCCTGATCAGAGCAATAAACTGGCATATAGACCACATCTTATTTCCCAGTTGGAGGTGCTGACATGACATCTCTCACTTTTTCAACCTCATTTCTTTCTGGCTAAGTAAATACATTTCACCACTGTTTTGAAAGCGCAGTGTCTTGATGACAGTCTGAATCTATACCATTTAATTTTAGCATTTCCTGTGTCTCTTGACAGCAAGCAGACAGAAAATACTGCTTGAGCTAAATGACATTTCTGGCCAATTCCAGTTGTAGTGCTTTTTAATCAGAACATTTGAGACAGCATCCAGGGCTGTAGTCAAATTGTTTAGGGTTTTCTTTTCTCATTGAAAAATTTAATATTGTGTGACGCTTTTTATAGCATTACTGCTATTCCTGGCTTTAGTGATAAGATCTTTAGTAGAATTATCAGTTATTTCAACAAAGCCTTAAAATTCAAAACCATTTAAGATTTTAAGTTGGATCCCAAAACCATCTGTATAGTATAGTGGTAATAATCTTTAAGTGCAATAAGTTTATAAGTGATACACGTTATGCTGTTAAAATGAACGTCTGTGTTGCCTTGACATTTATAAATGCTAAAACCTTTACTTTACCTTGCTATTCAATTCACAGCAGGAGACATTATTTAAAACTGTAACCTTCTCATGCTTATAGATTATTGCTTAATTTTATTAGGTTTTTTTTTATAAAAAGAACGTCACAGTTATCACCATTTCTCCAGTGTCAAGGAGCACAATTGTAAGTTGATGTATGATTGTAAGTTATAGGAAGAGTTAGCATGGAGAAATTAAGCTTATAAACACACGTTTCTGATGCTGTTCTTAAATATCAGCTTAGGAAGTGTGTCAATAGAAAAGAGAGATGACATTTCATTAAACAGATGATCCCAGTGTTGTAAGTAACAGTTGTTTGATTAATTTCATATGAATTCCTCTTAAATAACACAAATTAGCAAGCTGCATTTTTTGCAAGATTTTCTCAACGTAGGTAGGTCAAAAATGACTCTCCAAGTAGCAACTTCACATGCTGAAGACCAGACTGTCTTTGTATATAAAGCGCTACCCCTCACAAACATGCTGTGCACGTGTGTGCTCATCATACAAAGAAGCATTATGCTGAAAGTTAACTGTACTTAATAGTCTACTGGGACACATGGGACATCCTTCACCTCATGGGACCTGGGTTCAGTGGAAGACCCCAAACAGTCTGTGTGGATGTATCGGTACTGAAGTCATAGATGCAGTTTGGATGCAGAGTAATGAGACAAGTGAGTATATGACAGACCTCATATCTCAGGAGGTAGGTGCCTGCAGGGACCTTAGCAAAGTACTGAGGTCACTTGCTCCTGTCACTCCATCCTCACTCCATTTCTTACCTGTGAAGCTCTCAGGTATCTGCCTGTTGGGTTGCAAATCTACTGTGGTGCAACCTTGTTGTTCACCCACTCTTGTCGCTCTTTATCATTCACTTTGCAGGCTAGCTTAGAGTCAGTAAATTCTAGAGTTTTTCCTAGAGAAAGGGCCAGATGTGGCAGAACTGCCATGCAACAGGAATGTGCTACAGCTTATGGAAGGAAAAAGATATTGTGGTTAATTGACAGGACTGTCTTAAATAGTGAATCAAATGATTTTGTATGTGCTGGTTGTGCCTTAGTGTGTGGGAGCTCCTCAGGCTTCCCGTTCCCGGTTGCCCAGACTGAGGAGCCGTCAGGAGGGTACCTGATCCCTTTTTGCTGAGTCCCCTCAGAGGTGGCTGCGTGTGCCCAGCTCCCGTCCCTGCACAAAGCCACACTGGCCGAGCTGTGCATGGAGGGGCCAGGGCTGCGGGATGCATAGCAGACAGTAATCATAGCTGTATAAATTTTATTCCAGGCTAGGACCCCAAATAAAATAAGACAGCCTCTGCAAGTTAAGACAGTCTCTGCAAGTTTCAACATTTGCAGCTCTCCGTGACAGAAATTAAAAAGTTGAGAGAAGTAAAAGCCCAAAGAGAAACCTTAAAAGGATTCTTGGATACAGACGCAGCTTTTAGGGGCTGTAGGGTCTTGACAAGCCTCAGTAAAATCTCTCTTCTTTTCCTCTTGCACTGAATGAAAACAGCACATGTACTAACTGCTCACCTGGCACCACAACACACCGGGACAGAAAGCATGCTGTGCCATTGCAGTAGCCCACAGTGGGGATTTCACTGGCTATCCTCAAAGCTGCAGAGACACACCTGTGGCAACTCTGCCGAAGCACAAAAGGCAGCATACAGGAGAAAATTAGATGGTTCTGTTACCCCAGCTGTCCTGACATTTCATTCATGAGCTGAGTGGTGAGAATTCATGGCATAAGTTTGTGGTTTTGCACTCCTTTTAATGATGAAGTTGAATGAAATAGGGGTTTTTTTTGTGCTGAAAAATGTGTTACAGAGCTCTGTACATTCAGGCACCTGCACAGTCACCTCCAGTGTTTTTTTGCTGGCTGTCCCCAAGCTCACAGGCTGGTGCCTGGCAGCCTGGCAGCAGGCAAAGTGGTCTTATCTGAGCAAATTACAAGATCAGTCACAAGGTAACATCCATTTTTTCTGTTTTTCAACAGGCAGCAGCTACATATTCTCATCTTGTTAGCATTATGTATATAATGAATAACTTATACTGCTCTTGCCTTGTAAGATATTGTTCTCTCAAATCTCTATTGTGTTATGCAGGTATGCACAAAACCACACTCCTACAACAGAATTTTCATTTTGAATCTCCCTAAAGACAAAATGTATTAGATCCACCATTGCTTGGATAATTTGTTGTGCATATAAACCTTAAGAAAAATCACCTTCAAAACTGCAATCTCTTCCATAAAAAAAAAGTTCTTTCCATGTTGACTGCTCTTGAAATAGATAGAAATATCATGGAAATAGTTAATCCTGGTATGATTATTTTCCAGTGTAATAGCTTTGGGGTCACATAAAAATCACTGGAAATGTAACCTCTTGCACTTCCTGTAAAACACTGAACTCCAGATGATAATCAAGACCTCTAGAAAATTGTGGGCTGAATAAAAATTGCAGATTTTGCAATTTTCTGACTGCTGTGTAATTTTCTGGCACATTTAAATGTGTGTTTGGTTCAGTGCCAGTCTCCTTCCTCCCCCAGACACCCTAAAATTAACTAGGAGCTTTGGGAATTTCATCTGTCAAACAGAGACAGAAGTGTCCAATCAGCCTGGAGGAAGAATGGCTGACCACTGCTGACCCAAATCCCTTCTGAAAGAAGTAGGCAAGGAGACAGAGACACATGAGGAAAAGTCTAGCAGAGAAAGGAGAGGGAGGACAAGATCAGAATGGGAGCAAGAAAAGCTCTGGAGAAAGGCTGAAAAAGCAAACTTATAAAAGAAAGAAAGCAGCAGAAATATTTGGAAGAATGGCTTGTGGTTCCCTTATAAAGTTTTTTTGGTGAAACTTCATTTGAGGTTTGGGAATGAGAAGATTTGTATGCTAAAAAACCCTAGAGTTTCTTCTCAGAAAACTAAAGCAGAGTCCACGCTCTTTCTGGCTGGGTTGAGGAAGTGCTGAGAGGCTTCAGAAATGTATGAAGCACTGACTTTGCAGAGTGAATATTGAGGCCACAGTATTACTTGACTCTGTGTGTAGCCTCTGCTCTTGGGTTTGGGTCCTTTGACCAGGATCACTGTCAAGACTTTTGTTGTTATACCAATACAGTAGCTTTGCACTTGGTATTTGGCCTTAGACATTTAATCTCACATCAGTAGAAGCTTTATGTAGAGTCACAGTATTCTCAGGTTGAGAAATCACAATCAGCTTTTGGAAAAAAATATTTTATGATTACAGGCACAAGTGATTTTGAGATTGCTCCAAAACCTGACTCATTCCTACTTTAAATCAAGGTAAGTAGGTTGAACAAAACATGGAAGATCTAATAATGCTCTGGGATGTGTGAATAAATCCTCAATTCTTTAGGAATATCTATTCTTTCTGTCAGGACTAGAGTGTTCTGAATCAAAACTTTTGTGCTTGTTTAAAAAGCATGATTAGAAGCTCCACACCAAATACACCACATGCTCGTTGTATACGTGCAAGCAAATAAAATGCTCTATCTTTTCTGGAAATTATGCACTTCCTGGTATTATAAAACTTTCTGACCTCAATGGTGACAGGGAAGGTTTCTAAATAGCCTTACAGAAATACAGAATTAAAAAGAAATGTAAAAGAAACTTAAACACTTCGAGGCCATAACAAAGTAGACTAAAACATATGTTAGAAACAACAGGCAAGCTTCAAAACCTTTAAGATTCTGAGATTTGAGCACTCATGGTTTCATATACTTATTTTAACACTTTCTCCAATTTGTAAATCTCATGAGGACAAGATCTCATGAGATATTCTGTTATTATGTTTTCCAGTTTGGTTAGACATATGGCACAGCATGAACAGCTTTCCTTCCAGTGTTTGGTTTCTGTTACTCAGCCATGAAATACACAGTAAAATGACACTTTCTCCAAACTGCAATGCTTTAAAAAGGTTTTATTCTGATTCCAGTTGTGCTTTGGGTCTGATCTGGTTTTATTTTCAAGATGGGAAGACTAATGAATTGTAGCATGTGATGTACATAATCCAAGATATTTCATCTTTAAGAGATATCTGTCACTGAAAGTCACTGATGCCACACATTTACAGAAGATGAAGATTTGTCCCTATGCAAAAGAGTTCCTTTATCTTCCTTCACAAGGTCTTACTTGTAACTCTGTTGTTTTTAACACAAATGGTTAAAGTTCAACAATGTGCCTTAGGGTCCTCGCTTCCTTCTTTCCTTCCTTAAGCTTCAAATGGCTGAGTGATTTCCAAGAATGAAGCAAGGAAAAGAACAATTGACCCACTCTTTCAGTTTGGGTAGTTGTTTGATTGACGTCAGTGAAGATACAATATTCCTCACCTTGCTTTGCTCCTGCCACGGCAGTGGGGAAAGGAATCTGCCTGCCTGATGCCTGCAGCTTGGAAAGGCACATGCTCACTTGCTCTGAAGCATGGTGCACATGTAGTCTGAAGAGCTAAACTGTAAAACTGCACATTTGGTACAGACTATATACACTGAATTTAGCTGCAAACTTCAACAAGTCCATGCATGAAATGACATCTTTGACATCCACACAACATACACAATGTTTGGGTCTGTGCTTCAAAGCATTGTATTGATATAGCTTCTCAATAAAAAGCTTGTAAGAATTTCTTAGCGTGGACATAACTATATGTATTGCCTTTACCCTGGTCTCAAAAATGTTATCTAAAGCATTTTGTCAAAATTAAGAAATAAATGAAATAAGCCTAAGGCAGACCTCTAATATGGGAAATTTAATCTTGGATTATTAAAATTTAACAAAATTATGAATACTTGAAACATGATTTTCTAACTGACAGTATTGAACAAACATGACTACAGTTAAAGATATTGTTATGTCTGTTAATGCCAGAATATGTATGCAAAAACCTACACAGCATCTAAATTTAATGCTTTCATAGCAAAAAGCATCAAACGTTTCTTAACTAATAGTGATTTCATTTATGCGTATCAAGTAAGGTAAGGTCTTTCATCTTTCTTTCATGAAAATAAATTTTCTATGTAGAAGATTCTAAAGGAGTACTTATTTCTCTAAAAATATTCTTATGAAAATAGTATAAGATTACAAATAAAAATAGCTTTGAATATTTTCTTTCATGTAAACCTGTGGTTCAGTTTTACTAGCACGGGTTTCTAGCAACATTGCGTATTCTTGGCCTCACCTTGAGAAGCTGTCAGATTCTCACTTGCTAAATGTTCTCAGCGGTCTCTCAGCTTGTTAGCTGTGTTGTGTGACTTCACAGGTCTAGCTTTGCAGTGACTACAGACGTCACGGTGGCTGTAAATCCCATGTCATAATAAAATACTTAGAGAGTATCCATGTACTGCTGAACTTGTGTTTACAGCTTTTTCTTTCATCCAGAAATTGTCTATAAAAAAAAGCTTAAATTTGGTCTTTCTGTGCTAGAATAGTGGAACACCACCCACGAAGCTCTTCTTCAAAGCTCTTCCTGAACAGAGGATTCCTCTCTTCTCTCGTATGGCATCTCCAAGTACATTTTCCTGGAACCAGTTTAAACTATACTCTGAGGAGTTCCTGCACTAATGGAAACTGCATATCTCTTCCTAGCCTGCACTGGATGTATGTTTCTATGGTATGTAATTGTATTTTATTCCAAAGGACCAAAAAGAGGCTTGGAAGCATTTATCTGAGCTGTCTGGGAGTAGATGAAGAAAAAAATATTAGCAGGAATGGGGTGGGGATCGTCAGATGGAGAAGCTTTGAATGAATGGTGCCACTGTATTATGAGCCATGTGCAAAAAAAGGGACATGCTGGGGTCTCTGCAAGGTTTAATTTATAAAAAACATGGAGGATAAGAGAGACATTTCTAGAGCTTGCCACTCAATGGGTCTATTTTCAAGGATCATAGTTTGTCTGTAGAACCCCTTAACAGAGAAAAAAAATAAGACCTAGATTAAATGCAATTTGGGTGCAGTCTTATAAAGTATTCACATAAACACACATAGAGATGTAAGACTCTCAACCTCTTTGGTCTCACTTAGCTTCAATGTTCTTTGCACCTTTGAAAGCAGAACTTTCCTTTCCAGAGGTTTAGGAAGGTCTAGAGAATGTCCATAGTGAATGTTCATTTTCAGTTACAGTTAAATAAAATGAAGATTTATGTAACAGACAGCAGGATATTGTTTCAAAAATAGGCATATTCCTCCCTAGTTTCATATGAATAAAGGTGCACAGAATCATGTATAATCTGTATTTATTACAAAAGCTAAATACCTTGTATTTTCAATGTACTTTCTAGATTATCTTTGCATTGATTCCTATTCATTTAATAAGGGTGTCATTACTGTGAATAGAAAAACTAAACATAAGATTAAAAAAACCAAACTAAACCAAAACCAGATGAAACATAGACATATAACTTTTTTTGGACTTGTATCTATCCATGTTTCTGAGGCCTATAAACTGGAATCTTTTCTGCTTTAAAGTTCTCATAGTTTTTTTAATCTTTATCCTGGCCCCCAATACTTCTTTTCCCGAAAGAACCAAGTGAACTTACATTTTCTGCATTACATTAAATTCCATAAAACCTTCCGCATTGTTAAATGAACTGCAAGCCAGCAAGGTACTGAGCTGGAGACTACTTTTTCCTGGCAGAGCAGACAATATAGTGTTCAGCATACAATTAGCATACATTCTTTGATTAAAAAACTAGATAAGGCTAACTTGTAGGTCTGCAACCTTCTTACTGCCTCTTAAAACTTGGAACGAACTGAAATGGCCAATCTCTGAGGTAATATATTCAAACAATGAGAATGAGGGGAAAAAAAGAAATATTCAGAGATAAATTTTTTTTTTTTTTACAGTGGTGCAATCATATTTTGGTCACTGCTGTGGTTTATATCAGCAACTTTGCTGGGGACGTTCAAACCAAACTCAGGGAAAGAGTAAACATAGATAAAAATGCTATGCATTACTTTGTGATACAGAGCTATACATCATTCAGGATATCTTTATAATGCAATACTATTTGGATGTTTCAGTCTGGAAAGAAGCCCAAGTGTTTCCAGGCACTCTAAAAGCATATGAAATTATGATTGGGGAACATATTTAAACCACCTACTCTAAATGCCTAATTTAGACATTGCTACTAATACAGCGTTCAAATTTAAGAGTGAGATGAGTGATCCAGGCTACGCAGGCCTGCCAGATCTTGCCTCCACTACAGCTGGTGGAAAAGAAATAGCTGTGACTCCTAATTCAAGCACTGGAGGTGGGATTCATCTCACCTAACTTCTCACACATGAAAAATAGTCATTGAAATCTGGGCTGGCAGCCCTTCTTTCAATGGAGAGAGGCAGACACCTCCGCAGTGTCTCTCCTGCTGTCACCTGTTTCAGAAAGGGGTGATTTTTTCTCTAGCGGTCCCTATTCCTATTTGGTAAGCTCAGACTCAGGCAAGTCACTTCTGGATACATGACCTGAGATGGCTACTCTTTCGGTGGTCAGTCTAAGCGAGTGCATCTTGCCACCAGCTCCACAGGGTGCCGATCCAGTGTCTGGGAGCAGCAAGGTCTGGTCCGCAGGGGCCGAGGAGCCAGGAGCTGGGGTGATAGCCAGGCTGGATGGGCAAGGCCTTGCTGTTCCCAGACAATTTTAAAAGTTGATGAGAATCCAGTTTAGTGAGTAGATGGGAGAATTTTAAATGATACTTTTAAACCAGTCATTCACGTTTGCATTTAAGGAGTATTTGCAGTATTAATTGAGTAATTCCTCTGGAAGTCCTGCCACTTTCACCAAGTATTAGGAAAATCTCTGCCTCTATGAATCACTTATGACCTTGTCATCAACTGATATCACAGGATAAAAATGCAGGGAAGTGAGAAGTCTGCCAAAGCTAACAAACTTTCCCTGGAGATGTTACGACGAAGGTGCACTCTAAATAAAAAACATCATCTATTTGTGACCTGCCCAGCCTCGGGCCAGCATCTGGGCTCTGGCCCCACCTCTGCTCCTAGACAGCACTGCTTGGCTGCGAGCGAGCAGGGATGTGAGGCCAGCCTCCTTTTTCCAACAAATCCAGCTGTGTTTAGAAACCTGTGGTGAATGGACCGATGGAGCAATCTTCCTATGTTCCAAAGTGTTGTTTGACCTCAGCCACATGTGGATAAAGTTTCTGGGAGACAAGATCTTAGGGAAAAGCAAATAATTGTGTATTCTCTCTGATTACCAGGTTTGCTATCTCTTACAGCAAATGCAAGCCAGCAGGTCCTGGATGACAATTTCTTCCTGCAAAATCTACCGCAGCTTTAATCTCACATCTATTTCCTTTGCTCTTGCTAGTTCCCAGTGTTTAGGCTCCACTTTGGACAAACCAGTTCATGTATTGAAGTCTGCTGAAGCCCACAGTTTTTGTATCTAGTTGTGTCAGTCATACATAAAACAAAAATTTTAATATAAATAAAAATTTCAATAAAAATTAAAAAAAGAAAACTAGTAAACAAAGTGTAAAACAGTAAACTGGAGACAAATAAATAAGCAGTAAAGAAAAAGAATGCCAGAGCAGTAAAGAGCAATATCCAAAATCCATAAATCACAAATTAGCTTGATGTCTATCATCACATTTGCGTTTTAATGCTCACTTGAACTAGTCTTTGAATTCCTGGAAGGAGAGAGTGGGGCAATAATCTGTGTTATCTCAGGGAAGAACTCGATATAATTGGCCATATTATGAGTGGGTTGTGGCCACACTTCTTTCCTCCAAGATGCTGAAATAACATCTCACAATTACTTAATAATAAAAAAGAATAAAAAGACAATTTGGAAGGAAGATGTTGAGATCCACATTTTATAAATCATATTATGGATTTCTGGCATGTCTCTTTTTCGTTCTTCCAAGTATTTCAATGACCAATGAGATTATTGCTTGTAATTTGAGAGGCTTTACAATCATCTTATTTCCATCTTTAACATACTCCTTAATCAGATATTCTTTCTTGGTTGTTGAATATTCCCCTTCTCATTTGGGTATAAACTTGTGCCTTAGTAACTAAAGGAAGTTCTTATTTTAGTGATCTATGGAAATGATGGATTGAAAACTTTTACAGTCAAAAGACTGTCCATTTCTGTTGCTTTTATAACCTTTTAGTCTATCATTTTCTAGCAGTTTTTTATAATGTACATGTGAATATTTAAAATGTGCTAATACTAACTTATGCACCTCAATGTGTTATACTTCTGCACATTCAACACTTTATTAAAATTACAACTGAAAAGGCTAGCTATAAAAATTTACAAATTAATTTACTTCAGTTGACCTATTTTGCTTATATGGCACCAACAAATGTACTGTCTGTAAAGTCCCTCCTCCCCTAGCAACTCTGACAGTCACTTAAAATCTGGATTCTTCATTAGCAGATTTTGAGTAAAATTCATATTTTGTTCTGTGTGATGTCACTAATAGTATTTTGTGCTAAGAGACAGCTTCTGAAAACATATTTTGATTAGCCATAGTTGACATTTTCTCCTGTTACAAATGTAGGGGTGACAGTGATTTAAGTGACACCTGAAGGCTCAGTCTGGCCCTATGTCATCACTGAAGCTGTCATTCACATGTACAATGGGGAAACCACATTCTCCAGATGCAGAACGATTGTGAATTGCTGATTCCTCTTGTTTTGGTGGAGGTAAAGCAACTTATGCCAGCTGCAGTTCCTTGATCCCACAGCCTCTGACCATAAGGTAGCAACTTCTAACCTTGGAATTGCAATAGTGTATTTAAAGCTAAAAAACTACATGGAGCATCTTTAAACTTTGAGAAGGTCAATACAAGCAGAGCTGTCAGTTCTGATGGCTGTAGCTTCCTAAGCCTGAAGAAGGTCCCTTTTCAGAATCTTAATCTGTTGAAAATCAGAGTAATAAAAACAATATAGCCTGATGGCTGAATTTAGCTCACACTGAATGGCACTGAACATCCTGCCTCAGGAGCCACAGCTAAAAGAGGTAACCAATGGATGGAGCAGTTTCTGCTCCTAGATCTTGTGGGAATTTCTCCTAGGAACTCTGAGGAGCTTTGGGGTGACTGCTGCCACTGGGAAAGGGTGGCTACAGTGGGCTGGGTTGGCTAGCAAGCTCTAGCAGTTTCTAACAATCTCTGTTCTTAATCAAAGGGTGATTTCAGTTTTCTGTTTCCAGCTGACTCCTGATTTTGGAGGGCCAAGCACCCTTCCAGTAGGTGCTAGGGAAAGTCCTATGTAACTATTTATGCAGTAGGCACAGAAGGGTACCAGAGGCTCTGCTGTGCATAGTGTGCATGTGTGGTGATGGTGGTGAAGTGCTGCAGAGCATGGTCCCCCAGCACCCACTGGAGCGGCTCTCCCTAGTGTGCCAGAGAGCTCAACTCAAACAGAGCTCCTGAGGAAGGATGCAGCTCTGTGGCCTGGGGCTGCAGGGATGACTGGGTCCTCTTTCTGGGGCTGGGGGAGATGGGCTTCTTGCCTGTAGGAGGTGTGCACTGGGGAAGGGTCTGTGTAGTCAACTAAAGCAGCTGTGGGCAGTCAGCAGACAGAGCAGCAACAGAGATGGTGAGAGAGACACTGGCTGAATCTTCTTCAAGAGCCTGAACCCCTAACAGCATTGAGTGAGGGGCAGACCAAGTCTGTGCTTACCGAAGACTTCCATGATGGTAAAGGCTGGAATCCTGTGACTTCTCACACTAGAAGGGTAACTCCTGCCCCATCCGCAAGTCCGCAACTACAGAGGAGGTTCAGTGCCCAGGTAGCAGATGAAGGGCTGGGAGCTGTGTCCAGTGAAGCATCTGAGCTGGCTGAGCCTGAGCCTTGCAGCAGCATTAGGAGGAAGCAGAAGTGTTAGCTGTGGGAGACTCCCTGCTACAGGGGACGGAGGCCACCATCTGCTGGTCTGACCTGTTGTCTAGGGATGTTTGCTGCTTGCCAGGCATTTGGATCCAGGATGCTGCGGAGAGGTTGCCAAGGTTTATCTGGTTCTCAGACTATTTCCCCCTGCTGCTCTTCCATGTGGGCACCAATGAGACTGGCAGTAGAAACCTGGAGTGTAGCAAGCGTGACTATATCGCACTTGAGGTGAAGGCCAAGGGCACGGGGGCACAGGTGGTATCTCCTTGATTCTTCCAGTGAGGGGGAAGGGCTTGATGAAAGATGGATGGATCCCCTGGGTCAACAAACAGTTGCACAGCCAGCGTTGACAACAGGGGTTTGGCTGTTACAACCTCTCTAAGGACTGAGGAAAAGATGGCATCCACCTGACCAAGTGGAAAAAGTACCACGTGGCAAAGGATCTTTGTCAACAAGCTGGCCAACCTGGGGAAGAGAGCTTTAAACTGGGAATGAAGAGACAAGGAGGGGAGACGATGATGACCCATAGTCAACTGAAAAGCTTGTGGACTGGATTGGTAAGAGGGTGCAAGGTGATGTTGGCAGAAAAGACCTTGAAAACAGTGAAACAGGGTAGAAGAGGGGTCCAGAAAAGCTGGTTGATTTTCAAGACTCACTTTCCCCAAGCTCAGGATTCATCCACCCTGATGAGTGGTCAAGCAAAGATGGCAGGAGACCTGCATGTATGAGCAAAGAGTTCCTCACTAAATTTAAACATAAAAAGGAAGTGAACAGAAGGTGGAAATAGGGATAGTGCTTCCCTAGCAGGAATATGATCCAGGAGGAATACAGGAACAAAGTCTGAGCATGCAGGGGTAGGGTTAGGAAAGCCAAAGCCCATCTGAGGTTGAATCTGGGAAGGGCCATAGAACGGTTATACTCAAGAAACTAGTTAAGCTGCATCTTACTGTGGTAGACACTGCAAAAACAGAAAATGCATGCTCTTGAACCTAGGAGTGCACAATCTAGAAAAGTTATGGAGAGGTAGTAAAGAAAGAGCTGTAAAAAATTATATTCTACTTGGTCATGTGTAGGCCCACATTCCTCGCACATAAACTCAGAATCACCCAGCCCTGGATACATTTAAATTGGGGGTTGCCTTAAGTTCCAATATGGTCAGCATGCAGTGGTAGACAGATACTTTCAGAAGATGGTTTACATTTTGCATAGGCTGAATGGCCATTTTGCCCATTGACAACTGGCAGAGTAAATGATGCATGGACTCCTACCCTTGATGCCCCTGTAACTTAGAAATGTTAGGGTAGATGTATGTGGTCCTGACTCTATTTCTTTAAGAAAGGAAGGAAAATAGTAATACCTCTTGGTATTGTCCTTCTGCTATTTTCAGAAAAATTCATAGGGATGTGGTTGTCCTTCACCCAGAGAAAGATGTGCACAGAAAAATGAAGAAAAGTACAGCAGCAAAACTGACTGCTAAAGGGATTCAGGGAAAAAAAAAAAAAAAGAAGGAAAAAAAAAGAAAAGAAAATGTAGTTCTAGGTAAATGCAGCCAGAGGGACTAGAAAATAGGGTTTCTGTGGCCTCAGTCACCTGCAAAAGTATAATGCTGTCTAAATCATCCTCCATCTAAATCTTCCACAGGGAAATGGAAAGCACTTGCCTCCCTCAGAGAGGATTATGTGTTAAAAGGATGGCAAAGGTGATGATTTCTTCTGCTTTCTCCCACCAGTTAAATCTTGGATTGCACAGCAATACTCATATTTTACTTGCAGGCTTCTGGATAGCCCGGTTTTGTCTGTCTTCTGCAGCTCAGCATTTCAGAGACATGCTGAAATATCCATGAGACCCCAAAATGTAGGACTCCCAATGTGAGCAGAAGGCTTGGCATGTCAAAAAGTCTAAGAACAAAGCAGCCAACATCCTTTCTCCAGAGACAAAACACATTTTGTCTGTGACATGCTTAATCTCCATCTGCTCAGGAGAGGGAAAGTTTCCCATATGGCACTGTAGTGGGCTAGTGAGTCACTCTATTGACTCACTCCACAAAATGCACAATTGAATGTTAAGTAACTTAAGTCAGCTTTAATGGGTACAGCATATGTATACTTCATGAATGCAAAATATGTAAACTATTATTATGCCACCCCTTTTTGTGCTGATGGTACTGCATTTATTAGTCATTGATTCCTAACTGTTTATTAATTGGAGTTATCATTCTCTGAATAACTTGCATTTTGAATTATCAGTTTAGAATCAAAATTAGAAATGCATCTGTTTCTTCCATGTCACATTATATTTTACATTTTTTATATTATTTTCAGGAATATCTTGAGCCAAGCACAGGTTAGGTAGTTAAGATATTAGTGGTTTAGATCTGATGTGAAAGCTTACTTTGGGGTTCTAGAGAAATGGATTACTGACTTCCAGCTAGTCTTGTTCACATACCACAAATACTTTCTGTGTTTTAAGAGAACATTGATTTTAAACAGATCTGTCAAGGTGGGGACAGTTCATAAGACAATGTATTATGAGGCGATCAGAACCAGGCTAAGCAACTAATGCCTATCTTCATAGACTCCCAGGCTCGCGATGCCATCATGACCCCAGCTAAGCAAACTGCAGGGCAAAAGAAATTTGAGGGGAAAAATTCTGTTTCTGACAAGGATGTGGAACTGAAAGCTGATGAGTAAAGTTAGAGGGTGATATTCAGCACTGTGTCATGTGTAACAGCTACAGCAAGTTTCAAATAATGAAGACAAAAAGGCATGTCCAGGATTCTGGGGAAAAGATTAACCATAATGTATGGTTATGGTACTGCTTGGCTTTGGGGTGTTTTACTGTGTTTCCTCAGAGAATGGTAACGTCTACCTGAATTACACCCATGCAAGCTGTGAAGAGTAGTGTCAGCTGTGAACAGACATAGGAAGGAGCATGATTCTCCTCATCATTAAGAGTTTTCAATCATTTTCCTCCTTACTTCCATGATAGCTGCTACTGACGTTGAGCAGTGCTGGCTCTAGACCACTCTGTAGAGTGACGTTGGAGGGATTGGCAAGCACTGAGGCCTGTGCCCTCCACACACGTCCCAAGGACGTTCGCCAAGGACGGTCTGTCTCACCACGTCTGGCAGGATCCCAGCCGGCATGGCCCCTCTGGCCAGGCTGGTCCTGCCTGCTCCTGCAGACAGGCTCCAGCTGTACCCACAGCCTTGCTGAGGCAGGAGGGGTGCTGGCCATTTCTGGAGCACCCAAGCAGTCAGCGTAGACATGTGCATTGAAAGAAATCCAACTAACTATGCACAATTTCAGCAGACAAGGCAAACAAAACAACAACCTGATTCAAGTCTGGAAATTTCCTTCCTCCCATCACTAAGTCATCTGTAAGCAATGGAGCAAAGACAGGCATCTACCTTTGACACCACAGGTCATGAAAACACTTGACATACCTTATCTGACTCAGAAAGATAATTTTTTTCTTTTTACAAAGAAGCTACAGATGTTGCTTCGAAGGGCAAAACCTGTCCTGATGCAGAGGTGTGCACAGGGCCCTTGTTTACTCCGGATCAAAGGAAACCATGAGGTACTTCTGGGGAAAACAAGAAGGTTATTGGGTTGTGAGGGCACCCGTGTTTAGTTGATGCTTTGCTTTAGTTTTTTAGCAACAAAATGATTGCAGAATTGGGGCTGGGTCAGTGTTTTAGAGAATGGTTGGTTAGTTCAAACTTGAGACAAAAATCTGGTGTGATACAGCCAGTTTCAAGAACGGTATCTGGAGTATTGAGAAGCAGTGGCTGGGGGAAACTTGGGGAAGGAGGGAAGAGACTACTTTCCCCCTGACTCAAGGCCTGACAGCACATAAGGGAATTTAGCAAAAAACAAACAAACAAAAATTGTCCTTTTTTTATTAAATGAACACTGAAAGCATTTTTTTTAGAGAGAAATGTAAAATGACATAGCTGTTGCACTTCAGTCATTCAAAACATCTTTATAATTTATATAAGATTTGAAATAATTTCATTTAAAATCTTTAATGTTAAGCAACTGTAATTCCATTAAACCTGCAGTGTACACTATATGTATCTGTAATCCCTTTGGGCTACATTATAATGATTGTATACATGGGGATGTCATTTTTGTTTTCCTATTTTTCCCCTGGAAACGCTTTTCTTTAATAACTGCATTATAAAATTTGAAGTCTTTCTGATCTCAAAGTCAGAATCTTCTTTTTTATTTACAGGCCAACAATATTGAAGCTTTCTACTTTCAACTTTTTCACTTTTTATAAATAGTAGCAATATATATATATGCATACCTATGTATAAATACTCTAGAGTGTAAGACAACTCCATCTGTAATACAGATATACCTGTCCTTCCAAGGAGAATTTGTACTTTGGTTCATAAACACACCTAGCAGGCTTTCCTTTGCAATGAAAACTATAGACAATGTAGTTCTTAAGGAAAGAAATAAATGTAGTTTTGATGAAAAAATAACTAAAACAGAACACATTCTTTCGGGTTATTTTTTTGAAGAACAGACAGGAGACACAAGAACACTTCTTGTTTTTCCCCCTAAAGATTCAACATTTCCAGGACTTGTACATCTTTAAGAATATGCAGTAGTTTCTTTAAGCATTGCTGGTGGGTTCTCTTAGGATTTCTCCTGAGCACCTGGATCTTGGTAATGTAATAGCGTGAAGTTTTGTGTTTGTAAGTTTGTGCCTGTGTGCACGCAGTTGGGCTGCTGCACACATGCGTGTGGCTCGATCGTGGTGGATCAATTGACCTGGCTCCTACCAACAGCAGGGACTCCTGTAGAGGTGGTTGGAAATCACACGGTGCTGCACCTCAGCCGCGGGCTCGTGGCTCCCTGCTACAGCCGAGACCAGGAACCCGGCTCGTCCCCACTGCTCTGGTCCCCCGGACCTGGGCGCCTTCCCACCTGCCCTTCTTCTCTCTCCTCCGATAAGAGGATTTGAAACATCTCAAGAAAATGACAGAATAATGTGGACAAAGCATCTGGAATTCACCACCCCCTGCCCTCTCCGTGCCAGTGTAATTTCTTGCTGTTGTGTTTGCTTCTGCTAAAAAAAGTGTCATACTATGGCATTTTTTTTTGTTCCTTAATTTAAGCTCCATTCACAGTTTTTATTGCCATCAGTGGTGGATTCCTATCTATACGTATAGAAAGTTTTTGTTCAGAATACCTGGCACTCGTCCTCCCACCCTCCTCACTGCAGTCAGAAGGATTTTGTTGGGCTCCAGAGTGCTGGTCAGCACTAGAAAGTGCTTACAATTTCATACTCATATCAACTTATATGAAGTTCAAGTCAGAAAAATTGAATAAAATATTGAAATAATGAAAGCTGTTTAATTCATAAAATCCACTGTGTTCCTGGAAGTTAGTTATAAGAGTTCTAACTTATAGTCTTAAGAAAATAAAGGCATGGAATAACAAAAAAAATAAACTGACCCCTCCTGCTAAACCACAACTTTGATCCCTTTTAAGGCTACCAAGCCATCTGTTTTAACCTGCTGTCTCTCTCTGGTTACAAATGGGTAGAGATGAAGGAAGATAGTGTTCCTCCAGTGTAACTCAGGCTCACACTTTGGTGACGTTTAAGCCATGCAAACTTATGAGCAGAGCTTTATAGAAAAAAGGGAAATTAATGTTTGAAAGTTGTCTGTTTAAAACAGCAAACCCTTTCCTTATGTTCTGATGAGCTTTTGGGCTGTGCATCTTGTGTACCAGATGTGGACACTTTTTTTGTTTGCTTGGTTTTGGTCATTATTTTTTTTTCTATTTTCCTAGCTGCCTTCAGGTTTCTGATGCAACAACCTTTGGTCTCCACTTAAAAAAAAATCCAAACACCTGACCCAGGCTACACTTTAGGAGGCCTGTTTGGTGGGAAGTGAGTGCTGGAATGTTTCAGCTTTCAAAACTGTAAAGATTCAGATTTATAGTCAGTCTGTTTATACTCTATCATATCATGTGTGGTAGCATAGGATATCAAAGCAAGAAAGCCTATGGGGCTACCACCATTTCAAATGAAAAATAGTTCTTATGTATGGCATAATGCAGCACAGATGGAAAGTTGTGCTTTTCTGTTTTACTGTTTCTGTACATTACTCAGGCAATAAATACTGGACAAATCAAGCAGTCATTTCTAAGGCTCCATATAACCTATTTTACCAGTATCAGCTGCTATAGTTTTATATTCCCTAAAGAAAAGCTGCCTAGGTTCCCAAGTTTTATAAGTCATTTCAAGGAGACCTCACAAATAAAAACGGATGGAAAATATGGCCTGGCTTTTAATAACCGTATAGTTAACTCTGCATCTTCACGTGACAGTCAAAACTCTCCCTAGTGTTCTGCAGCATTTTCATTCTTCAAAGCAGCATTTATTTAATAGATATTACTTGCTCATTTAATCTGCTGTATTCTAGTGAATTTCACATCTTTATTTCAAGGGTACTGCACAACAGAAATACACCATAACTGTGTCACTTCAGGTCTGTGCTTCATAAACTGAGAAGCCAAGGAGGGTTATCTATCATCTAGTGTAGCAGACATGCTCTGACACCATCTTTACGAAGGCAGCTGCAAAGGATTCCCAAAGCAGGTTTGCAAAGCCAAGTAGCCTAATAATAATTAAAGCCTGGGAAGTGAGGGACGTGGGTTTGAGGAGCACTTTCAGCCTTCACTCTGATCCAAAATACCTAAGGTATGATGTGCCTCAGGATAGGAATGTCTCCCCCCCTCTCTCCATCACCTCCCCTTTGGGTTAGAAACCGCAGGCAAGGGGCCAGATCGCCCCCAACCACTCAGCACCTGCCCTCACCACTGGGCTGTTTTGCTGGCAACATGCAGGTTACAGTTCTGATGGGTGCTTGTCTATCGCTGAACTGAAAAAGAGCTGTAGGTGAAAGAAAATCACCTGTTTCTCTAGAACAGGCACATCTGACTATGGAAAAGTCTTTAAAATTAAGGGCTAAGATATCTTTCAGGAAAAACTGGCACTCCCCAAATGAATGCTGAGCAAGCTCCTGCTCTTTAGAAAGAGACCCCTCATGCATGCTCTCAGCCACCATGCTTTGCACAGCAGGGGGAAGCAGTAATATCAGCATCTCTTCTTCTGCTTCTTACACTGTAACCTACCAATTAAATACCAGTCTCACAATATGGAAACTCAACTTTCTCCAAGCTTTTCAGGAGCTCAAGTCACATAGTCCATATCCAGCAAGGTAGTTAGCAAATTTTTTCTTCTTTTTGGAAATACCAGGGATGGAGCTGTAATAACAAGAAGATAATAAAAGTAAAAAGCAAAAAGAATCCCTTAGCAATAGTTGTTTAAACAGAAGAAATAATTACATTTGAGACTCTGCTGCAAGATTTTGTTTGTAGGCTGGGGGAAAAAACCCCTAGATATTTGTAAAAACAAAGTCATAACAATTTTAGGCATATCAAACCTTTTTCATGACACCAGCTGACCTCTGTCCATCTGGGGTTGCCCACCTCCTCATTTAGCAGTTGTCATATCACTGCTGAAACCAATTCTGGAGATGAGGATGAAAGGGCATTTTCAGCATCTGATAACAATCACTCCCCTAAAAATAATTTTTTGTGAGACAGAAAGTAGTTCCTATGTCATTGCTATATGCCTGTATGATAATTTGAACATTTTTTTAACCAACAGAACTTACAGTGACTCAGTTTGGAGTCATCAAAGACTAATCTGACTAAATATGTATCTTTAGGTTTGTTTGTTAACATGCTTCATATAAGATACTATTTTTTTTCTTGCTTTCAAAACTATGCATTCCTTACGGAGCACTTGTCATTTATTATTTTTATTAATTTTTTTTAGAATGGTTGGATTTTTCTTTTCAACTGATTTCCAGTATCTAAATTTTAAAATGTTAAAACAAAAGGACAAAAAGTTCATTAAAAAACCCCTTTCATTACATATTCAGGCAAGGGTTTGGGGTTTTTTGTTTGTTTGTGTTTGTGGGTTTTTTTAAAGATAGACTGCAGGATTGTACTTCAGGTAACTTTACATCCAAGGCTAAGTATACAAAACCAACCTTACTTAAAGTCAATAAGCAGCCTATGGAGAATTGGATGTGGCCACAATGGTTACAGCTAAACTAATAAACTAAACAAGGTCAGCACATGGGCCTGAGCACAGTATGAATAAAACCATTCATACCGTGACATTTTTGGCACAGTTTTGGTCTCAGACAATTAGTGCTATCATGGGGACAATTCAGGAGCCAGGTCAGGCCAGGAAACACTCTCTGTGGGCAGTTTGAGGAAGGGTTAAGAGAGTTAAACTGTATAGACATGAGCCTTTCTGTACCATTTGTCCTTAGGGCTGGCAGAGCAGCCCCAGGAGGTTTTATTTACCACTACAAATGCAGTCAGTGGCAACAAGGGTGACGGGAGTTTCGGGAAGGGGGAGGTTTGGTAGGAAACTCTTGTGCCAGAGAAACCTGATGTGCACTGAGGTCCACTAAACCCATCGCTGGCTTAAGGTTAAACACCAGGCACCATTTTGGGAAGGTAAAAATACAGGAAATTCAGATACGCTTCTTGTTCAAAGTTGGAGACATTTTGAAAAAAATTCTGGTTCCCCAGCACAAAGGATTAACTCAGTCTCGGTCAGCTCGTCTGGACTCAGGCATTTTCAACCCTAGCTTTAAATTCCCCTTTTCCCATGTTTGAATCAGAGTATTACTGTTTTGCTTTAATTTAATTAATGTAGAAGAGTGGTTTTATTGTTGTGGTCTGCTATTTTTATTACAATAGCAAAAAATTTTTTTTAAAAAAGTTATTGTTTCCAAGCTCCTGTAGTTTTTACAAGTAAAAAAAACCTATAAATGGTGTCTGACTAAAAAACTTGACACGAATAAGGGAGTCTGAGGCCCTACCCAGCGAGGTAGTGAGCAGTCTTGTGAAAGTTGGGCCAGATGGCTTCTTTAGGGATAAACAAAAAGAGTGAAGAGAGAGCAAGCAGTAAGAACCATTTAAGGACTATGGAGACAGGAGAGACTCTGACCCCTGGACCAACTCAGACTGAGGAAAAAAAATTTTTTGTCAGAAATCATTCTGTGACTCAGAAGAAGAAATGATCATGAAAGATACTCTTACCTAGGGCCTTACTACGCCTTTGTTACTTTTAAAGATTTCTCACAATAAGAAATCTTTTCTCCCCCCCCCCCCCTTCTGTGTCTCAACTCCTTCTTTGGGAAAAAATCTGTTCCAGTCTCATCCTTACATCATCCTGCCCTAATGCATCCCAGCTGGAGGGACTTCCCCTTCATAATAATTTTCCCCAGTTTGAGGCAGATCCACTACACCTTATTGACCTGCTTTTCTCCTGCTTTAGTTGAATTTGGAGTCAGCACAGGATTTGGGTACGCCACCATGTCAGTGCTATAATATTTACCTTCTAGGCATCCTGAGACCCCAGAACAGCATCTAGACCTCTGAATTACTTAAAAAGTAAACCAACAAAAAACAGCAATAGAAATGCTGCACACTGAATGAAGGACACTTTACTGGTAACAAAGAGAAATGTTCAGCACAGAGCGGTAAAATTCCTCTCCTTTCCAGTGCTTGAATACCCCAGGTAAAGGCTTTAGGCAGGCATTTTTATCCTCTCTAGTTGAAAACATTGTTCCGAGGGAAGACACCTATCGCTGATACAGAGAACAGTCCAGTGTTTCCAAAATTACTTCTTTGCATCTTTGTTTCTGCAGTTTGCACAGAAAAGACATCAGTAACATGTATCAGCATCCCCTGCAGCAGGGACCAAATATCTGGATTACTTCTTCCAGTTCAGACTCCTAGGCTTGAGCATTAGCCTTTTCTGCTGCTCATTTCTGGCCCCTTCCACACGCTGTGGATGTTTTGCTGCTTGGAAGGGCAGTCCCATAAGAAGATCAGGGAGATGCCCTGCTACAGCCAAGAGTGTAAACTTTCTCCTGGGAATGAGGATGTGAGCATCAGCCCCTTCTTAAAAAGACATTTTTAAAAGCTATACAGCAGGTGACTCTTACAAATACCTGTTGTAATTTGGAATCAAAATCTTTGCTCAAAACCAGACAGGAAATGGATTTGCGTGATTCTCATGATTCTCTCAGGTGCATTTTTCAATTCCTGGTGCAAGAAGAAAAGATCCCCCAGCTGGTTTTTGTGGAGGATAAGTTATGCTGTGAGCACAGCTAAGGAGGAGATGCAAGGATGCATCTAGCTTGGGTGCAGTATCAACGCATCAGCTCAGCTGAGTATTTGAGCATTGGCATATGAGCAAGATGCTGCAGTGTGAGTGTCAACACATGGTCAAATATTTCTCAGTAGCCCATGTGTGATGTTTAAAGATCCATTTGTGGGTAACTCTAGTAAGAGGATGTGTTGCCTGGCTAGAACAAAGAGTGTTGCCCCACAGACAGAAATGGAACATCTCCAAGTACTCCTGTTGTGCTGTACAGAGCAGCATCTCTCTTAGTCTATGCCATTTTCCCTTGTGGGGGAAAAGACTTTTCCTGATATAGGGGCTGCAGTAAACTGGGTGGACAATGGAATAGCAGAGGGAATTCACACTAAATTTTTGGCTAAGCTTTGGGCTGTGAAAATGGCTTAGCAGTGTTTAGGGTAAGTTTCATTCCCTGCAGTGGGTCTTGTGCCAACCCTGTTACTGCACTGCCATGTGGAAAATACTGGAAATAAAAAGACAGACCCTTTGAAAAATGCTTTAGTGGACTTGATGAGACAGAATAAAAGAAGGGCCAAGTTATGATGGATAGGGATAGGGGGTGCTTGCTGACTGCCTGCAGGTCATTCCCAAATCAGAACAGCTGCAGAGGGAAAAAAAGCAGGTTAAAAGTAAACAAAACAGATTTTCACCCATTGCAATCACTGCCTTTGCCAGGCTTAGCACTGGAGACTGGCTTCCTGGAGTGAAAGAAGAAAGACTTCAGATTGCACAAAGGAATATTAATAGAAGTAATGGATGAACTTAAGAAAGAAAAAGGACTAAGATGAATATAACTTCCTTTTGGTGAGAACAGATGGGTCATGGAATAGTGTGGGGGGTAACTAATGGGACATTGATGCTAAATTGAACAAAACAGACAATTAGCAGCTGAAGAAAAATCTAGGGAACAGTAAGTAACGCTAAGAGCAGGCCAGTTCTACAGAGTGATCTGAGATTCATTATAAATACTACTTCGCAACTCACATTTTAATATATTCAACTACAAGGAAATGGGTCACATTTATAGGATAAAATTCTATTTTAGCAATCAGTAACGCTGAAGATGATGCAGGGTCACAGCAGTCAACCAATTGAGCACCCATCTCCAGCACTATTAAGTGTGGAAAGAACCCGTGGGAACTTCTGAAGTGCAAACAAAGGAAATTATAAAGCAGTAGTAGTGTGGCTGTCTTGACATTAATGAGAGCATTACTGTCAGTTCTGGTATCTGTGTTAAAGGATATTAGAAAAGGCTGACAAGAGTTATATGAACCAGTCATGTTCAAGAAAAACATGTTTTCAGCCAGAGGATAAAGAAGTTTGATTTCTTCAGTGTGACCAACGGAGGGCTAAGAGGTGACTTGCTCAGTGTACAAGTACCGCCTTTGAGAGATTGTTTTCAAGTGAAGAAGGCACTTCATCCCAACGGACAACATGCAGTTTATTAGCTTGAATTAACATGAAATTTTATATAAAAATAACTTCTGACAGTTGTTAATTTTCTAGGCATTTCATGCATTCCTCATCACTTAAGGTCTTCAAATAAAGACTGGATGCCTTTCTAAAGGACAGCTGCTCTATCTCAACCAGGAGTTATGGGCTTTATTCAGGTATTACCAAGAAATATTCTTCATTCTGTGTTGTGCTGAGGTCAGCGGTAGCAGGGATAGCAGTCATTTCTGGCCTTAAAACATAGGTCAGCATTGGGAAAGCTCCAAGTGCATTGCAAACATACAAGTGATAGCAATTTCTAAGAATTCTCATCAAGATGTCAGTTGTGCATATTAAGCATCTGCCTCCATTGGGTTTTAATAATTTTTCAAGGGCTTCATTTTCATTATTTTGAACGTCAGAGATGCAGAATGAAAATCCAGATTTATTTTACACTGAACGATTCTGTGCTAAAAAGAAAGTGACCCGTGCTTTACCTTTCTTCACAGAATGACACAAGTTTTGTATCAAGTACATTTCTCACATTATTACATGAAATCGTTTGACTAGCCCTTGCAGGTTCAGGAACGAAGCAGTCTTAAAAACCCTTAGAAAAAAAGGAAACCTGTATCCTTATCCTTTGTAATCAGTTGGAAGGGAAAAGCATTCTCTTGTCAATCTATCAAGAACCATGATTTAAGCATTAGCTGTTAAACCAAGTAATGACATGAGCTGAGGTGATTACATACTTGCAGGTACCAAATGCTCATCATTAAATGTAAGGACATACCTAAGGAGCTGTGTAATCTAAATAGCACCAAGTCCTTATGACCATCCACCTGCCCTATTTCTTTCACATTTGATTTTATTTTTTAATAAAGCTGATGCCGGAGGTGCTACTTAAGAAGCTCAGAGAGGCGGGAGCAGCGAGTTCCATCAGCTTTATAATAAATGGGTGTGTAAAAGGAAACCAGCCATAGGGCAAGCATTTGGAGGTGAGGTATTGAGAACACCTGCTCCTCCCTCAGCACGGTCATGATTAAACATTTTACTTAGTATGTGAACTCAAATGTGTTATGTTAAACTGAGGTCAGAAGGCACAATGTAATTACAGTTGTTATTAATAGTACAGTGACCACAACGAATAGAAATCATACTGGGCATGACTATATATGAGTATAAGAAGGAGTAAATCTCCTTGGGGAAGGAATTACATTTTGGTTGGAGATGATAAATAATGTTTTACTGGAATTCTCCAATTCTGTAATAGTCATGTTTCTCTTCAGAAAAACATTAATCTCTGTGTTGTTCTTCGAACTTCTGTCAGTAAAACACGAAAAAAACCCAAAAGAATCTCTTAGTCCAAATCAACATTCTTCATTGTATTTTGATTTCTTGACACGATCTGAATGTTTTTGTGTGAGGCAGCTCAATGCTAAATTGTTCCTCCATCTTCCTAACAAGTTTTGCACCCTTCCTTGAGAAATACCTACAAAGTATTTCTCACCTCAGGGCTGGATCACCTGTGACAACTTGTGCCTAAGAGGAATCATGGAATACACACACAGGCTCCAAGTCATGCTACTGGCCTATGCTTAAGCATCTTTAATAATCCTCAGTCATTCCATGATGCAAAGTTAAAGCTTCAGTCCATTATTTTTAAAGCAATTCATCAACCAAGGCTTAAAGATGAAATTTCATGCATTTTTTACCACAACAGCTGCACAGCTTGGAGCCAGTGCTGCTCACAAAGCCAAGAAGAAGAGTGGGAATTAATGTTCTGGTGTACTGTTGTAGTTTAACCCTGGCTGGCAGCTAAGCACCACCCAGCGGCAAGCTCACTTTCACAAGTGTGAAAACTTGTGGGTTGAGATAAAGGCAATTTAGTAAGTAGAGCAAAAGCTGTGCATGCAAACAAAGCAAGATAAGAAACTCATTCACCGCTTCCCATTGGCAGGCAGATGTTCAGCCATCTCTGGGAAAACAGGGCTCCATCACCCGTAATGCTGACTTGGGAAGACAAATGCCATTACTCTGAAGGTCCCGCCCCTCTTCCTCCTTCTTCCCCCAGCTTTTATTGCTGAGCATGACGTCGTATGGTATGGGATATCCCTTTGGTCAGTTGGGGTCAGCTGTCCTGGCTGTGTCCCCTCCCAACTTGTTGTGCCCCCCCCAGCCTCCTCGCTGGTGGGGTGGGGTGAGAAGCAGAAAAGGACTTGACTCTGCAAGTACTGCTCAGCAGTAACTAAAACATCCCTGCATTATCATGACTGTTTCCAGCACAAATCCAAATTATAGCCCCACACAAGCTACTGTGAAGAAAATTAACTCTATCCCAGCAAAACCCAATACATTCTCCATCCCTTATTCCATACCATTTACATCACGCTCAGGTCCCACACTATCTAACAGATACTCATTAACCACTACACCCCTTCCCATCTTTTGTGATACTTTTCCCACACATGATACACAGATATCATTCCCTTAGTCTATGGAGCACCTCTGTAAAACGTCTACAAAATGTCCGTTGAGTTCATTTAGTCCATGACTTTGGGGTCCATCTGTTATGATGGTCACTCAGGACAGCAGAGGTGGTGCGTTGCATGGAGTTATTGGGCACCAAAACCAACTCAGGTCAGGTCACTGCTGCACTTGAACTGCATCTCATAAGGCTCATCCTCCATTGGTTTGGGTGGTTTCTGCTGTAGTACTTCCTATAAAATGCAACTCAAATCCCGGGTTACAACGATTTACAGGTATATCCATTACAATCTTCACCCGTGCTCCCTTTGGACCAGGCCATATGGTTTAACATTGCAATTAATTCCTCCCCTTACACCTGCTCCAGCATGGTCTTTGCCACAGACTGCAGTCCCTTAGGGGTACCTAGTCCAGTGTGGCCTTTTCTTGAGTCAGATTAGCAAAATTAAAAAAATATATCAATCTCAAGAATACATTTTTTTCTACTTAACAAATAAAATACCAAATACAGTAATTGTATCTTCAGCGCTGATATGTTTGTACACTTTTGAACCTATGGGAAAAAATCCTATATTACATTTCCCATCTTGATTCAAGACAGGAAATAGGTAGTTTTTTCAGTCTTTCATCAACTTCTAAAGACCCATTTATTATTTAATCAGAATTTCTACAGACAAATCATTACTGCAGTGAGACACCTTCCATTAGCTGTTGCGAGAATGGCACTACAGTGTTAATATAAGATTAATATTATGTACAAGCTCTTACTATTTATAGGAATACTAAACTCTGAAAGTAAATAAAATATAATAAAAAGAAATAATTAAGGCTGTCTGTGAATGAGACAGGTAAGTGCATCTTTTCCCAGTACAACAGTTGAGTGCATCAAAGTGAAGCTAGCAATTCTGATTCCTTACCAGAAACTTTCATCAAAGTTCAGGGACAGATACCGAGTACCTTTGTATTCTGCTGCCCTTATTTATCCTGAGGAGCGCTTTACACCACAGAATTATTCTACAGGGCAATTACTGTAAGGGGTGAGATGCCACGTTCTTTTTATCCTGTAATCTGTTTCTGACCGTAATCAGTAGCAATTATTATACAGAAAGGCAGGTATAAAATATGGTGTGTATTAGACCCCATCCTGAAAGGCTCAAGTCCTGAATCTTTCTATCCCTGACTTAAAAAGAAAGGACATTATAATTAATTTTGAGTGTTGAGCAGCCTTGTTACAGGAATCAGAAAAGGAAATTTTTGTCTGTATCTTACCTAAGTTTTACTTTAACAATTCCCTGTGGCGATGTGTTACCCAGTCTAATTGCACAATTTATAATTTAAAAAAATCTTTGTTGGTTTTGAAGCTTAGCCTTTATAAATTAATTGAAAGGTCACTTGCTCATGTATTATAAGATAGGTTGTGATACTTGCAATCAGTCCCAGATGTTGTTGATTGAAAGGCTTAAGCTGCTTAAAATTTTGTGACTTCACCTGTCTGCAATGAAAATTTTCCCTGCCAGATATCCACCCCAGTTTGATTTCTCCAACAAAAAAAAATCAATTAAAACAGGGAAGCTGTTTCTTCCAGTCACAACAGAGAAACATACCCTATGGTTTTATATTAAGTTATTCATATGACTCTAAACTGAAAAGCCTGTGTATTGCTTGGCATTTGAGCAGGAACTAGAAAACTGAAAGGCAGTTGTCTTGGTGTCAAAGGTGTGCCTTTATCCCTCCTGTCATAATTATTCCAGGTATGATCAGGTTTTGAATTTCAAGTTTTAAACCAGCAACTCTTAGTTAACTCATGCTCTGTAGAGCATAGTAACTGAATTCTTAACATTCCATCCAGAATTAAGAATTTAAGCACAGAAAGTTGCAATACAAGGTCATAGTTGCAAAAATGCCAAATATACAGGAGTTATGCGGTGCTAGAATTGAGTTCACACATAGCGTTAACAGCGTCCTTGTGCTTATGTAATAGTCTTTAATTCTATAGCACTCTATTTTTTCTTTTTGGCAACCTTTAAAACATGGAGGAAAAGTAAATCAAAACAGAGTAAACACTGAGGTTGTCTTTTCATTCTTCTTGCTAAGGTCAGCAAAGCCCTTTTGTATGAGCCCCCTACAATCTTCTCTCATACTCCTACCATACACACTTTTTACCTGCTTCTCAAATTTCATAAAAAAGTAGTACTAGGACAGTCTATTACATATAATTGTTATATCCTCATTAAAGAAACATGAGAATTTATAGACCCATCCTGGCCTGTAGAAGTCCTGACTAATCTAGTGGCCTTCTATAATGGAGTGACTGTGTCAGTGGGTAAGGGATGTCATCTAAATAGACTTCTACAGATGTCATCTACATAGACTTCTCTAAGGCCTTTGATACAGTCTCCCACAACATTCTTACCTCTAAATTGGAGTGATATGGGTTTGACAGATGGATTGTTAGATGGATAAGGAACTGACTGGATGGTCACGTCCAAAGAGTTACAGTCAATGGCTCAACATACAAGTGAAAAACAGTAATGAGTGATGTCTCTCAAGGGTCTGTACTGGGATGAATACTATTTAATATCTTCATCAACTATATAGGCAGTGGGATTGAGTGCACACTCAGCAAGTCTGCAGATGACACCAAGCTGAGTGGTGCAGTTGATATGTTAGAAGGAAGGGATGTCATCCAGAGGGACCTTGACAGGCTTGAGGAGTGGGCCTGTGCAAACCTCTTGAAGTTCAACAAGGCCAAGTGCAAGGTCCTGCACATGGGTCGGGGCAATCCCCAGTATCAATACAGACTTGGAGATGAATTGATTGAGAGCAGCCCTCACTCCATTATGTAACTCTTTCCATTGATCCACTTAAACCAGATCTTTTTAGATAGTTGTGTAACCAAAACTGTGCTGTCCTTATGATGAATCTGAACTCCAGACTAGGGTTTTAGAGTTAATTTCATCATGAATTCAGTAGATACCACTAGTGTTCCATCAACATTAGTCTGCTAGACTCCACAATAAATACAGAAAAGATAACCTATCATATGCAATTAACATGTTCAAAAAATCCACAGATCAACACAGTTACTGCCAGAAAGAAACCAATCCTCTAAATAAAACCAATATTCTCTGGCATTTAGTTGAGCTTTCAGATAATGCTGCATCTGTTTTCAGAAACAGTCACAACACCCAATTTACCAAGACAACAAAACCTCATAGCACAGGTTTACTCCTCTTGTGAAATAAATTTTAATTTAGTATGGGAATGCTCATGTCATCATATAAGCTTATTGCTAGGAAAGAAAGACTTCCACAACTGTACACATCTGTGGATAATATAACAGCACATAATGCTGAAATATACAGAGAAAACAATTAAGCAATTTTAATTTACACTGGAAGAAGATTATACTTTCAAAATAATATTACCACAAATTCCCCTTCTAAAACATCTACATTTAAATAACCTTATTCTCTAAAATCTCTAAAATCATCTTCATCAGAACTTCTAGCAGAAATATCAGGTAGAACCAAGTCTTGCCTAAAATGTGTCAGCCTATACGGTTGAAAACTGAACAGGCATTCTTGTAACTGTTGGAGTGAGTTCTCAATGAATAAAGGAGAACAGTGTCCAGTTGCGAGTGGGTGAATGTTTCAGAAAGCCTCCACTCCATCCCTGACCTCTCCGTCATGCTCTTCCAGGAAGACTCACAGAAAACAGGCACAAGGGGAGCCTGGAAGCTCAAATTCTTAGCTTGACAGTCTGCAAAAATCCCTGGACTCAATAGGAACATTGTTCTTTAGACCCACTATAATTGAAGAATACAGTTTCATGATCCGTTCAAGCCAATCTGTAACTGTGCTGTGTTGAAAGGGTCAAGCCTATCCCCAAGCTCCTGTCCAAGCCACATGTTCCTGCTCCTCCTTTGCAATCAGCCATTGGGATTGTATAGCTGTGGATCAGAGTCTTTTGCAGAATTTATATTCAGTGTTGTCGTGAGGTGATTTGGAAATATGTGCCTGTATATTTTTGGGTGCTGTTCTGTAGTGTATGGATGAACCATGCATGTGGGTCAGAAGAGAGGGTAGAACCAGCAGCTGGAGGAGTTTAGGTTGTTACAGACCTGCGTTGCTTTCAACAATGTCATTGCTTCTAAACTCTGGAATCTGCTGTTTCTTCATCAGAGATGGTGAAGGGAACATATGACCCAAATCACATCTGCTGTTGCCAGCAATATCAGGTGGAAATTCTCTCTTCCTGCAGAATGGCCAATATTGTACATAACAGAACAGATGAAACCATGCTGTTTGCTTCTGTGAAGGTATTATCTTAATCTCACCTTCCTATTCCTGTTCCAGATACCATATAAACATCTTGTTTGGCTATTTTTGTGCTGCTCTTGCATCTGGGTACACACCTAAGTCTAGAAGCGTACCAAAGATCCCTCCCTGACTTGGATTTCTGTTATATCAGACCATCACAAGGTTCTTAAAGTGTTTAAATGAAGCATGTAACCTCCAAGAAGAAAAACAAGGTCAGATTCAATTGTGAGTAACTTTTTCTGTCATTTGGCAGATAATTTAAATCTCTCTTTCTTTTTCATTATTTGATCAGGTATAGTTACAGTTTCTATGGCATTTTGTTTTCAAATCTGTTGTACAGTTTGCAAGGCTGAAATAATGACCACATTGGAGCCTAAGATAATTTTGTCTTTGACTTAATGGCACCTAGATTTAACCTTCACATTCTTTTAAAGTGTCTAGTGGTGGCTAGTACTAAGCAAGTTGTAGATGCTTAACAAATATATAGATAATAGTAGCTCACAATAGTTATAATTAGGGATCCTGAATGCATAGCTCAGCCATGCTTATTTTTATAGCTGGTGAACTATTCTGCTCAAATGAATAATCTCATTGAAGCCAGCAAGACTTGGAGGGGGTTAAATTTAGCATATCACACATATCTCTGTAGAGCTGGAGCCACAGCCTGTATAACAGAACATTCCTAATGTTCCCCAGGACCAGCATGGAAAAGTGAGTTGAACAAAACATTAGATGGCCACAGAAAAATGACTTAAGGATGTGACCCTCACAGACCTGATTTCCTGGAGGCTGCAGATGAACAGCAGTGCAAGCACTTAGAATAAAAGCTGTCTGTTTCTCTGGCCTTTGGAAAAAAGCTTGGGACAATTTTCTTTTCTTTTGCTTGCATTTTTTACTAGAAGAGGTAGTACCAAAGGATAATTCTCACAAAAATATCCATAGGCTTAAATATTTAAAACACTATTTGGGTGATTTTTATAAGGTCTAGATATTTGAGTAGAATACAGATAGAGAAAAAAGGCTTGCAGCTAGTTTCATTCAGTCCTATTAACAATTTGAAGACTATCCTATATAGAAAATACACTGGTGATAAGTCAGTGTCCTTGTAGTATTCATAAAGGTGCTTGCTAGGTTCAGCTGCAGTCTGGTATTTGTACCCAGGCGATATTTCCCCCCCCCTTACTGTTATTTTTGCAACTCTAATGCATGAATCATGAACAGAGCCTTTTTGCAGAAGCATATTATTATCCACCAACAGCAGCTCCTTACATTTGCCACAACATTCCCTCAAACCACCTATTGTTATGAGGGTGCTGCTGTTGGTTAAATGCTATTATACAAATAACATTAATCATATGTGCCTGCAGTTAGTGTTAATTACTATGCTCTCTGCTTCTCTTCTCCTTTCCCCTTTCTTTCCTCCAGTAACTCTCAGCAGAGGAACTGAAGACCCACTGTTTCTGTGCCCTTCCTGAAGACCAAAGGAGGAACAGAGCAATCCCCCTGTGACCTGTGGCACTAGTTAAAAAGGAAAAAATAGGTGCTTTCAAGTAAGAGAAGTGAGAATCCCTGATTAAAAAAAAAAAAATAAAAAATGTTTTGGGATTGGATTTACAGCAGGAGCAATATTTGAAGCAGTATCTTAATTCATTAAAGCACCAAAGCTCGCACAATAGTAGCTGCTGTCAGTGGCAACACACTGCCCAGTTGGGACAGACTGATGGGTTCAAAGGTTATTGCTGGGGATGTGGGGAAAGGGAACACTGATAAGCTGCACCATCACACTAAGCCCCATTCTCTCCAGAAGCCAGGCTGAAAGTGGTCTTGTTGCTCAGTTCCTGATGATGGTCAAGAGTTGGAGTCCTTGGGCTCACAGCACCACAAATGACTCTTTTAAAGAAAAGAGGACAATCAGACAAAAAGGCAAGTAGTAACTCTACACGCCTACGCAGCATGAGGCCAATGTTTATGCAGAATCAGGCTCAATTATCATCTGGGATATACACATCCTTCACTTTCTTCCTGGGTGAACGATCTACTGTACCCTTTTCCAAAATTAAACACTATTGCAACCTTTGGCCTATTTTTTTTTTAATTGAGAATGACCACTGTTGCTGTTCTTTGTGGCCAGGTGAGTGCTCTCCACATAAGTTAATTATATTCCGAGTAGATCTACTGAATCTGATGCTCTTGGGAAACCCAGGCACACAGACACTGATGGTGTGATTCACTGTGTCTGAGTCAAGGAGTCTGCAATACAAAAAATGTATGAGCTAATATCTCTTGTCTCCTTTCATAGTAATTTGTCTGATCAATATTAAGTGTCTATTTTTTTTTTTTGATCAAATGCTGAAGATGTGCATTTTTAATCTTTGATTGTGAAGTGAGACTCAGATGCCTACCCTGAGACACAGATACCTTGTACCAAGGATGTCCACAGTGGGCCAGAGGTATCCAATGCCTTATCTGTGAATCCCAGGCATGTCTAAGTGTCCCTCCACAGGCAAATGTACCCAGCACCCTGGGCTATTGATATGGTGTAGAATTTAAGCATTTATAACAGCAGTGAGTACCATTGATCTATTGCCTAGCATTACAATATTACTGATATTGTCCTCTCTCACACTCTTGATGCATCCTCTGTTTGTTTCTCACACACTGAGCAGTTGTTTTCAGTATGTTGACCACCGTGACATCTGACTGAGGGGTCAGAGTGAAATCAGGGATCAGTTCTGTGCAGAGTGTTGTTTCTTGAGGGAAGACAGCTTTGTAGAATCAGACTGAGGATACAGCCCTCTCTCTCTGTGCTTTGTTCTTTGCTGAAATCTGTGCCCCTGTATGTCCATCTCTCATGCTGAACGTTTGTTCTAAGTTCACTCTTTGCTTAGAGCGTTTATAAAAAAGTGGGGGTTGGCAAGGGGGACATTTATGGATAGAACCAGGTACCTTAATTTCCTTTCTGAAGACAGTTCAGAGCTACAGTTTTACACTGTCCCTCCTGCCAGGTCTGCAAGGTTTTCTCTCAATCTTTCTGCTCAACATTTCAGGGGAAGTGGCTGAGGAGTGAGACACCCATCCCAGCCTGAGGACAACATTTATTCCTGAGTGTCCTTGTCTTGTGCAGATGGTGAGCTCACGCTGCTTGTAGCTCTGATAACAGCTAGATGCCTCCTTGACGCCATTCTTAAAGGTGAGGAATGATGCCAGTTTTCCGGAGGAAAATCACACACACCCCCCCCAAATGATCAAGGGGGATTTTAAAAACTTGGCTTTTTTTTGAATAAGAAGCATTTATTAGCTGTCTGGGTGCTAAGATATGGTCAGGCAAAAGTAGTGCCTACTAGAACCAAACTGATAAGATTTTGATTTTTCAAGAATAGAAGGGAATATGCTAAGATATAGCTGACTTGACATAATTGTGGGTGAGTTAAGGGAGTAGAAGAAACAGCTGCTTTTTTCGAAGGTCATCCATCCTCACACTCATTTTTCCCACTTTGTAATTAGTGTGAAGACCTGCTGTGGGAGGACCCCATCTCAATTTCCTTCACCTACTGTACTTAGCAGATCTATTCCATTCCTAGCTTACCTACATCCATTTCCGCAAGTGTCTGTACAATCGGAAACAGGCATTTCTCCAAAGAAAATGCTCTCTGAAATCATTGTGGTTGTGCCAAGGAAACATTTGGCACAGAAACATCACAATGCTTTTTTACAGACAAGAAGACAGGCTGATAATTTCTTCAGGTGATCTAATCTATTAATACCTGAGGTTGATATTTATATCTGGAAACAGAACACAACCTCTCTCTATATATGCAGTCCCTGCTCTAGAAGGGACAAAAGGACAAAAGTCAGCCAGCTCCCACCTTCCCCCCAAAACTCCTTGGTTCCAAAGAGTCTGTTGAAAGTACTGGAAATGAAACAGGTAATTATTTATTTTACACTTTCCCTTCCCCTCACCTCTAATGCAATAAGTTTTTAAAACTGATTTTTAACAGATAATAAAACTGTCAATATGGTGCTGCTTTCCCAAACAATGGGCTGCAAGAAGCAAAATTTTCCTATAAATAGACATCTTGTTCTGTTACAGTTATAGTCTTCTACAGCTTCTATTACAATTCTGTTTCTAATATTGCTCAACTTTATACAAGCACACAACAGGTTTTTAATAATTTATTTTATGTTCAACCAAAAATCATAGAATCATAGAATGGTTTGGATT
>NW_010972653.1:7587668-7587878 GCF_000737465.1 Haliaeetus leucocephalus
GCTTTCTTCTAGGCCCCTTTAGGTACTGGAATTCCACTATAAGGTCTCTCCGGAGCCTTTTCTTCTCCAGGCTGAACAACCCCAACTCTCTCAGCCTGTCTTCATAGGAGAGGTGCTTCAGTCCCCTGATCATCTTTGGGACCCTCGTCTTGACTCACTCGAGCAGGTCCATGTCCTTCTTATACTGGGGCCCCTAGAGCTGAACACAGT
>NW_010972653.1:7588602-7681933 GCF_000737465.1 Haliaeetus leucocephalus
CCCTTAGTGAAGATCTGTTGGCTACCACCAATCACCTTCTGATTTTTCCATGTGCCTTAGCATAGTTTCCAGGAGTATCCGCTCCATGGTCTCGCCGGGCATAGAGGTGAGACTGACTGGCCTGTAGTCCTGTAGTTCCCTGAGCCTTCCTTTTTTCCCTTTTTAAAAATAAGGGTTATGATCCCCCTTTTCCAGTCAGTAGGAACTTCCCTGGACTGCCACAACTTCTCAAGCATGATGGATAGTGGCTTAGCCACTTCATCTGCCAGTTCCTTCAGGATCCACAGATGCATCTCATCAGCTCCCATGGACTTGTGCATCTTCAGGTTCCTTAGATGGTCTCAAACCTGATCTTCTCCTACAGCGCGTGGTTCTTCATTCTCCCAGTCCCTGCCTTTGCCTTCTGTGACTTGGGCAGTGTGGCTGGAGCTCTTGCCAGTGAAGACTGAGGCAAAAAAAATTATTGAGTACCTCAGCCTTCTCCATATCCTGGGTAACCAGGTGTCCTGTTTCCTTCTGGAGAGGGCCCACATATTCCCTAGTCTTTCTTTTATCATCAATGTACCTATAGAAGCTCTCCTTGCCCTTGACATCCCTGGCCAGATTTAACTCTATCAGGGCTTTGGCTTTTCTAACCTGATTCCTGGCTGCTCGAACAATTTCTCTGTATTCCTCCCAGGCTACCTGTCCTTGCCTCTACCCTCTGTAGGCTTCCTTTCTGAGTTTGAGTTTTTCCAGGAGCTCCTTGTTCATCCATGCAGGCCTCCTGGCGTTTTTGCCTGACTGCCTCTGTGTTGGGATGCATTGCTCCTGAGCTTGGAGGAGGTGATCCTTGAATATTAACCACCTTTCCTGGGCCCCTCTTCCCTTCAGGGCTTCATCCCATGGTACTCTACCAAGCAGATCCCTGAAGAGGCCAAAGTCTGCTCTCCTGAAGGCCAGGGTAGCGAGCTTGCTGTGTGCCCTCCTCGCTGCCCTAAGGATCTTGAACTCCACCATTTCATGGTCACTGCAGCCAAGGCTGCCCTTGAGCTTCACATTCCCCACCAGCCCCTCCTTGTTGGTGAGAACAAGGTCCATCATAACACCTCTCCTCATTGGCTCCTCTATCACTTGGAGAAGGAAGTTGGCATCAATGCATTCCAGGAACTTCCTGGACTGTTTATGCCCTGCTGTGTTGCCCCTCCAAGAGATATTGGGGTGGTTGAAGTCCTCCATGAGGACCAGGGCTTGCGAATGTAAGGCGTCTCCTATCTGTCTATAGAGGGCCTCAGCTGCTTGATCTTCCTGGTCAGGTGGCCTGTAGCAGACCCCCACTATAATGTCACCCGTCCCTGCCCTCCCTTTGATCCTGACCCATAGGCTCTTGGTCAGCTCCTCATCCATCCCCAGGCAGAGGTCCATGCACTCCAGCTGGTCATTGACATAAAAGGGTGATACCCCCTCCTCGTCTCCCCTGCCCATCCTTCCTAAAGAGCCTGTATGTTGATCAGGAACTCAAACTGTGCATCAAAATAATTTAAATACCCCTTAAACTTTCAAACATGCTAGAATGGCCAGATGTGATCCACAGCTGTGCCCTTATTTAATTATTGCAGTCCCAATACTTCAAATTTTGATTTATCAAGATAGGACAATCTTAACCTACTGTCAGGAATATCCATTCTGCTTAGAGTGGCTTCACTCTGAGAGATGTTCAGCCCAACCTGATCTTCCTTTAAGTGGGAAAAGTGTAGGATGATTTAATGCATATAAACTTTCAGCTTGGTGTGATAAAGTCACCAACGTGTCATACACCACTGTCAAATCTCCGTGTTCAGTGAAATGCTTAACTTTTCCAACAAGACAGGTGACCTTCCCCTGGCTGGCAGCCTTCAGCCCTCGAACAGCACTAATCCCTTGTAAAGCGTTTGGAGTGAACCCTCCGTCTCAGCTGTGTCTCATCAGTCTGCGTGTCAGGCTGCGAATATTAAAGGACAAAGCTGTGGTGTTAAGGAGTAAGCAAAGAAAAAGGAGGCTTAACCTGTTATATTCGCACTGGTGACCCTGTGGGTTTTGCATGTGGGCTTGATTATTATTGTTTGATCTGTGCTGGTGTAAATATTGTTGTTGGCCCACGGAAGCCCTTGGTGGGCTTCATTAGAAAATGAAATGCTCTGATGCTAGGTTCATATTTCTGTCCAAAGCTGGATGCTCTTAGAGATGCATTTGCTAGAGAAATTACTCAGGAACCTACGTAGAAGGTCAGACAGCAACTCCAGCTAGCACAGTCCCCCCTCACCAGCTGTGGCCAAAAGGACCACGAAGCCCCAGTTAGCACAGAGAAATGCTTGCCCAGACTATTTCGCCATCTCTCAGCAATGTGAGAATCATGGGATTTCTGAACTAGAGGTGGTGTCTCCCTTTTAACAGTCCTGAACTGACTTAGCTGGCTTAGGAGGCCATGGAGGGTGGCTGTGGCATGGCTGATCCATTGTCTGAAGTGCCCACCTCAAGTATTTGGTGAGTGTCTGACTGACTGGCCCATGGTGAACTCTCTGAAGTTATTTGCAGTAAATTTCCTAGATTCAGATTGGCTATATCTGCACAAGCCACAAGCACAGTCATATCTCATGGGAGGCTGTGCCAATGTCCAGAGACAGATGACTTTGAATAGCAATTTTTGAAGAAATGCAGCTGGAATTGCTGACTTCAATAGCTCGTTAAGTTACAGAACTAATCATGACTATTTAAGGTCAGTGTTAACTACCTTTTTTCAGGTTCTTTCAGCAGAAATATCCTGTAATTTGGGGGATGTGGGAAGGGCACAGACAGGATTAGTTTTTGTCTTTCTTCATATTCCTGCTCATCACTACAAATTTACATCATCCAAAGAGATACCACTTCATAGCCGAACACCGGCCTAGAATTAGCACAGGGCAGATCACTCGGTGCCCCCCGCCCGCCCTAGATGCCTGGTTAGAGGAAGCGATGGCTTTTCTGAGTACAAAGTCAGCTGGACCATAACAGGCACCAGCTGGCTGCTGGGCCAGGCTGCCTGGGAGCACCACGGTCCTCCTGACACCCCCCGACTGCCCAGGCTGATGGTATGCTGACTGATCACCATTCTCCTGGCTTTTGATGAAAATGTTGAATTCTCTTTGCCTTGCTCCACCAAATGAAAAAAATTCTGAAATAATGACATTTTTGGCAAAATTAAATCCTTGTTTCTGAGCTAGGCCTGGGCAGGACTCCACTCTAACGTTACATTTTCTCCTTTGTGCCATGAACTGTAATTTATGTGTCTCTTGTTTCTTAACTAATAATTAAGAAAATAATACTTAGAAAAGCAGAGACATTTGTTCTTAGAAAAGAGTGACACATTGTGGGTGGGACTTCTTGTTAAAATGGCATAAACCATCTTTTTTTTCAAGTGGTGATCAACAGAAAAATTAGAAAGTAATGCTCTAGCTAAAAAAAAAAAAAAGCAAAAGCTTGGTTTTTTAAAGTTAATTTCTAAAAGATTTCATTCAGAATATCTTAATATGAAATGCTAAAATGAAACTTTTCCAAAATTCTTTTCCCTTCTTGTTTGTTCTACTCACCAGAGAGTAGGTTCATGAACAGTTGCTGACACCATCATAGTTTCAGTTAATACAATGCTAATCTGAAACGTTTCACTGAGCTTTCTTGATGATATTTCTACAGGTACAAAAAAATCAAAAAGTAACCTGTCCTGGGGCATTGCAGTTTTTGTGCACAACTTGAAACATGATTTACTTGCATTCATTTACATAAGTAGAGACATGATATATCTAAATCAAACTAAACACATTGATATTCAGGAGTAAGGATGATCAGTTTTGAATAAGGAGCATGTGGAGTCAATGTTCTCTAGTAGTCATAGCTTAGTAACTCAAATATATTTATTTTCTTTTAGGAACTAACTAATAGCCTCTCTCAGGGTAATTGCAATGTATTTGTCATATATCAGTGTCAATTTGTCTGGCCAGTTTAGAAATCTGATCCTTTTATTTATCACTGGAAACCTACATTTGTAATGCTCACACTGCAAATCTATCATATTGAATGATAAATAAAGTGAAGAAAATATCATTCATTTTTTAAGGGTTAGAAAATTAAATATTTTAGTATTCATATTTTATTTATACTCTTTGAACAGAATATCAGCACGAAAATTGCAGTATTACAACTTACAACTGAAAATCTTTTCCCCTTTTCCAAGGGCTGTCAGTAATCTATTACTGACTAAAAGCATGTGAATTCCATGTTCATCTTGAAGATACGATATACAATATTTCACATCTACTGCACTTGGATTTCAACAATCAACTTCTTTCAAAGACACCCTGACAATTCAAATGGTGAATTATTAAGTCTGGATAACAAGGACAGCATTCACTTTCTTTGTACTACTCCAGCTAGAGTAGAAGACTCTATTAATTATCAGACCAGAAATGAGCTGGGATTTGCTTTGTACACTGCTAAGCAGTTTAACTGGAAGAGATGGGTTATATAGGGCACTAAATGACCTTTCTAAAAGCTTGTTTTTCCACCAACTGCTTGTGTTGAAACCAATTGCAGAAGTCATTCAAAATGAGCTGTTTATTGCTTCCTAAATGCATTTACTGCATGCCAGATGTCCATTTCAAAACATTCTGCTGTGTGCCTTTTAACTGACCCTACACTAAGGCACAACTGCCCATATCCATTACTCTGGAAATGTTGCTCACTTAGCAGTGGGATGCCAGCCCAGCATGCACTGGGGCAGACCTTCTTTGGTACCACAGAGATTAGGAGGAGCAAAAGCAACTCCTCAGAGGAGATAGGTCCACGTCCCACTCAGAAGGGCGACTGCAGCCCGGAGTAAACCAAATTGTTAGTGTTATCTAGTGAGCCAGCTGACAATAACAGCGAACACATGGCAATGCAAACTCCCAGTGTGAGATGATTGTGGGGTCCCTGCAATTGCCTCCTCTCTTGTCCTGTAGAGCTACTTCTTAACTGAGCTGTGTTTTGTAGTGAGCCTGTTGCCTTGGGCACTTTTCTTCTGGCTCCTTAAACTACTGCTGCCATGTGTGTCCCTGGTATTTCTCCTGGCCCGCAGCAGCCACCAGTAGCAAGGCTTAAACACACTTACCCCACTTGGTGAATGCCTTTAGGTGTGTGCTCTCCAGAATGGCATCATCCCTGCAAACACTGCGCTTGGTAGACGCTGGCCAGAGGAGCTTCCTGAGTGATAAACACATTGGACCTGATTCCCCACTTACTTGCATCAATGGACCTTCGGTACAGAAATGTTAGCAGGAGCATGGCGATTTCTGCCTTTAATATTCCTCTGCAATTTTGTAGGTTTGCCACTCCTTGAGAACATGTTAAAACTTTCCTTAAATCTTACCTTAAAAAGATCACCTGGTCCTTCAATAAGACATGACCTGCATATTGAAGTTAGGTAGACAGTTTTCTTCACTATTAAATATTTTTCTCAATTAGTAAATCCAAAAGAAGTTATTTTATTGTTCTCTCCTTGCAGGCAGTTATATATTAACTCCCTCTGTTAACATTGTCTGAGATTTCTTATTGTAAATGTTCTTTTTGCCTTCACGGTATCCTGCCAGTGAGGCCTGGATGGAATGAAAAATACATGAAATGAAAATAAAATTTCACTTGAAATTAGGGTTTTTTTTTTAAAAAAAGGGGGAAATATTTCCACAGTACAAGAGCAAGGAAATTAAAGTCATACTAATCAAAATTTATTTTGAGTAACTTCGACATATAGCACTTAGGAAGAGAAATTACTTTTATGTAACTGATTTCAATCCCATGTCAAAATGAATGTTGTTTTTTTTTCTATAACTGAATGTAAGTACATAACAAGTCAATTTGAAAGTATAAAATAGAGCATCTTTATCAAATGAGAAGAATTTTAGAAATGTGAAAAAAAACCCGAACCCTATCATGCTTTTTCTTTAAGGCTGAACAATCTTGAAACTCAATCCATTATGAAAACAATTTTGGTTTTGATGAGTGGGAATGCTCAGCAAAGCCTTCAGCCCTACCCCATCCAGATTTGTTTCATTTCAGATCAGCTGTACCGCGAAGCAAGGAAGCCATCTCCAACTTCCTTAGGAATGCAGAGCTCAGATTTGGCATAGCAAGGCCATAGAGAGCAGCTCTGCAAACCTATATGGTAGTAATGTAATGTTTGTTTACACATTTCAAAATATCACTATCTTCTTTGGCATACCTTCCTTGCTCCTGACAAAAGACAAAGCAAGCTGAAATAAAGCATACAAAATTAATTAACCGCCTCTGCATTTCTACTGTTTTCTTCAATGTAAATTCAGTTAAATCTGGAATTTGAAATTAAGCCTGGACTAACTGCAAATACTTTGTTTTTAATTCAGTTTCATTTGTAGTTGTATAGAATGAAGAAGAATGAGAAAAACAATCATAAAAGACACATGCAGGAAGTTATTGCTATGTTATTGATTTTTCCATGAGCATTAGCTATATGTCGCAGGTGGATTTTTTTTATTTACTTAGAAATAAGAATGCGATACCCATCTGTATCAATTATACCTTAGTTAATGGTAACACATGGAGCCTACTTTTGCAAAGATAAAAAACAGTTTAAGTGAAATATTCAGAATAAGTTTGCAACTGACTTACATAATTTTAACTTCCAATTTCTGTTAATCTCAGTAAATGTGCAAGAACACAATTCATTTGGTAAATTAGCAGTGTCAGAAAGAAAGCAGTTACACCCACAGTGGTAAATCAGTTGTTCCAGACTGCTAAAAGGAACTAAAATTGTCAATCACTCAAATCAGGCTGAAAGACCTTAACATTGTGCTGGCATGCAAATAAGAGGAGCCGTCTGCCAAGAGTAGATCTGTACTGAAAGATTAACGAAAGTACAGGAAACGGTTTGGAGCTATCATTAAAGTAAAAGCCTTGGAAAGTATATCAGAAGAACAGGGTAAAAAAGCACATGGGGAAAAAGCAATGATTCCACATGCTTCACATTAGTTTCACCATGGTGGGTGAGAGAAGAGGGCTATATGATGGATAGAGTGACAGGGAAAGGTCTCACACAGAAGTGAGAATGCAACTGGAAATGTTATTCAAAATAGTTGTTATCAATAAGCACTTTGACAGTCTGATGAGGTCTCAAAAGAGCTCTTTCATGATGCACCTTTAAGACACCCAAAATCCAATTCTGTGGCAGGCAGTGCTTATGCTTACCTTCAAACATACTGAAGATTTTGCAAAGTGACAAATCTTAACATTAAGCAGGCAAAAACCTCTTTACAGCTCAGAACTAGACTGTAATCTCTTTGCATGCTTGAACTACTGAGGTTCCAGTTGAGGCTGGAGGGTTTTATCACTTGATTGTCATTTTGGTTTCATTCAGTGTAACCTATTCTGAGGTCTGATCATCACTTCAGCTGCACACAGTTCTCCTATTTTCAGGCCAGACCTGGAGTTTGAAATCCTATGTACACTGACAGCAATTACCCTAGCACCTCTGGCATATCCATCATCTAGATATCTCCTCACGCTGGGAGCAATAGCAATTATAGCCACAGATGAAACAATCTCCTTAAAGCAACATATTTAGAACAGAAACATTTTGAAAAAATAAAAAATTGTTAAAATAATAAAAATCTAACTTGTCAGATAACTAACTATATTCCAGGGAGATGCTGGTAGTGATGAGGTTTTAAAGACCCTAGAAATCTCAGCTAGTATATGCTATTCTTTCAGATCATGAATGGTGACAGCCAACAGGGCTTCACTAAGGGCAAATTGTGCCTGACAAATTTGGTGGCCTTTTATGACGGGGTTACAGTGTTGGTGGAAAAGGGAAGAGCAAGAGACATCATCTACCTGGACTTGTGCAAAGCATTTGACACTGTCCCGCGTGACATCCTTGTCTCTAAATTGGAGGGACACGGATTTGATGGATGGACCACACGGTGGATAAGGAATTGGCTGGATGGTTGCACTCAAAGAGTTGTGGTCAACGGCTTGATGTCCCACTGGAGAGCAGTGATGAGTGGTGTTCCTCAAGGGTCGGTATTGGGACGAGCACTGTTTCACATCTTTGTTGGTGACACGGACAACGGGATTGAGTGCACCCCCAGCAAGTTTGCCGATGACACCAAGCTGTGTGGTGCGGTCGACACGCTGGAGGGAAGGGATGCCATCCAGAGGGACCTTGACAGGCTTGAGGAGTGGACCTGTGCAAACCTCATGAAATTCAACAAGGCCAAGTGCAAGGTCCTGCACATGGGTCGGGGCAAACCCAAGCACAAATACAAGCTGAGCGATGAGTGGATTGAGAGCAGCCCTGTGGAGAAGGACTTGGGGGTATTGGTTGACAAGAAGCACAACGTGACCCGGCAATGTGTGTTTGCAGCCCAGAAAACCAACCGTATCCTGGATTGCATCAAAAGAAGCATGGCCAGCAGGTCAAGGGAGGTGATTCTTCCCGTCTGCTCCACTCTCATGAGACCGCACCTGTAGTACTGCCTTCAGCTCTGGGGCCTCCAACATAAGAAGGACATGGACCTGTTGGAGTGAGTCTAGAGGAGGGCCACAAAGATGATCAGGGGGCTGGAGCACCTTCCTTAGGAGGATAGGCAGAGAGAGTTGGGGTTGTTCAGCCTGGAGAAGAAAAGGCTCCGGAGAGACCTTATAGTGGAATTCCAGTACCTAAAGGGGCCTAGAAGAAAGCTGGAGAGGGACTTTTTTACAAGGGCATGTAGCGACAGGACAAGGGGTAACAGTTTTAAACTGAAAGAGGGTAGGTTTAGATTAGATGGAAGGAAGAATTTCTTCACACTGTGAGGGTGGCGAGGCACTGGAACAGGTTGCCCAGGGAGGTTGTGGATGCCCCATCCCTGGGAGTGTTGAAGGCCAGGTTGGATGGGGCTTTGAGCAGCCTGGTCTAGTGGAAGGTGTCCCTGCCCATGGCAGGGGGGTTGGAGCAAGATGATCTTTGAGGTCCCTTCCAAACCAAACCATTCTATGATTCCATGAATCTGTTCTCGCTTCCAGCATCTGAGGATGAGGCTTCTAAGGGTCACCTTCTTTTTATCATGTTTATACTTTCTTTGCTCAGACAAAGTCACTGTTTTATTACCCTGACTCCTTCTAGCCCCCAGCTTTAGCAACGAGGCTAGTAATTCATTGGAAATGGGATCTAAGAGCCTTACAGACGGTGTTTTTTTGGAGTGGTTTTTTTCAGCACTTCTATGTGAAACCATTTCCTTTCCTTTTGTTTTTACAACAGTCCCCCACAGTCCAATAGATGCTAATTTTACCTCACAAGCTTGGTCATGTACAGTGGGATTTTTTTCACCTAATTTTAGCTGCCTACAAGTTAATGGTCTAACTTAGTCACACAGGGTTTCCTTTATCATGGACAGAAAGAAGTAGGTGTCAGCAGAGAATAACATTTCCCCTACCTTTGGAATTTACCTTAGACTTGGACAACTCAGCTTTTAAGTACCTAATGTGGGTTGAGATCCATCCCACCTGTAGTATTAATGAATGTTCCATTTTCATAGCATTTTACTTACTATTTACACATATTGTATCTTTAGACAGTTCAGCAATAATGAAGCAACAGAATACAACTCAGATTAGAAATAAAGTCCTACAGGCCTGCTGGAAACTTAATTATTAACCTAAATTTTTGCTAGTTTCCTACAAATTAACATTGTTACTTTGTGATATATGTTGGTCTCAGTCCTGGTAGGTGCCGTGCACTTGCAGTTTATTCATTCAGCTGCATTTTACAGTGAGCAGGGCACATGCCTTCATTGGTCACAAATGCCTTGTAAACCAGATGATTAATTTTAAGATGGGCCTTTGTGAATCAGCTCTGATTTGTAAAACCCTCAACTGTTCAGGTAACTCTTTTATTCAAGACATTCCCCAGGTTCTTAACCTCGTAGCAGTATGTCTTCTGACACCAGCTGGTGCTTTTCTAATTTCTCTCAGATAACAGGTCAGCAGGCTCCTGCCCCTTTCTTTTGTTGTAAATCTGGAAAACTGGCAAACGCTGGCAATTGCATTTGGCTCTCGGGGATGTGATGCATTTTGAGAAGCTGAGGCTGCAGCAGCCAAGAGTAACCCCCCAAAATAGGGTGTGTAATGCTTCTGTGTGGAACTTGAAACTATTGCAGAACCTTTGTGTCTTTACCATTAGCCTGAAATCTTACCTAAAAAATAGGATTTGTTGGGTTTATCTTTTTTTTTTTTTCTGTTTCACTTACTTAAAAAGGATAATCATGCATGTGGATGTATTAGAATAATCCAGTATGTAGAAATACCAAACAAAACTATCACAGTACTGCTATTAAGGGAGGTGCAAGCTGGAATTTTAGCTCCATATTCAAATTCCCCCAGAATCCAAATATGTTTCAAAGACTTAATTAGGTACCATCTATTGAAAAGAAGCTGTTACTAACTGCTGGAGTTGGTGGTTGAATACACAAGCTATGGAGGTGACTGGGTGAATGAATCAGGAGGTGGGATTTCCAGTATTGCTGTCAAGCCTCCAGCATTTCTTTTTTTAACTCAGAGACCTTTCTTCCACTTTCTCTGTACTTCAAAGTAATTAAATGTCCAAAGTGACAGCTCCTGCCACACTTCTATCTTTAATCCTCTACACATATTCTAGTCTATGCATGTAAGGTGAGAATGTGCAGGTATAGGAAGCCCAAAGCAGCTATTGCAAATACTAGGGTAAAAATTTTAGTCACATAGTGGATCCTTTAATTGTTTCTTTGCTATCTAATCAGGAAGTTATGTCGGTAATCTGGGAATGCAACAAATCTTTTGAATAATTATCTGCTGGAGCTGCAGATCCTCGTATCTGTCAGCAAATTGCTGGGAGATCATGGGACCATTCGTGAGGAAAAGAGCTGGTTTTTGCTGCAAACTACCTGACCATGTGTTTCCTTAAAGCAGCAGAAGCTATGCGAGTGGTGCTGCTCAAAGGGAGATTGCTGTTAACTCCCTAATGACTGCTCGTACTTTGGCAGAAAAACTCACATCAGTTGGTTGAGGAAGTGAGAGGGAACAATAGAAAAATAAGCAAACACTCTAGGAGTCGGGGGACTGAAATATAGAAATATAACTTTTCTGGTAAAGTAAGTGCAAATGGCTGAAGATTTATTGATTGCAACCCATATTGCAATGGTCCCTGAGCTAGCACTTTAATAAAACCAGGGAAAATGACAAACAAAAGGAGCCCCAGAAATCATAAATCTCAGTGTACGTGCTGAATGGTGTGGAGAAAGTAATCAGCAAAAAACAATCAACTCCATCTCAATTTGGAAGCACAGAAAGTGCCATTTGGGGAGGACAGAGGGGCAGAAAACCTTGGCTTATTCGGTCTTGCCTATTTCAGATGGCAGCCAGCACCAGATGCTTCGGAAAAACATGTAGGAAATTCCACAGCATGCACATGGGGGATAATCTGTCCCCATCTCCTTGCCAGGAAGATCTCATGCTAATCCTTAAAATTTAGAATATTTTTACAACTTGAAACATCAGGTTTTATATTGCTCCCAATGTTCCATTTAAGTGTTAACCAGTGTAATTGGATAGTCAAATAGTTGTTTGAAACCTGCTAAACCTAATTTTTCTTGGAATTTTTTGCAATGCATTAAATGTCCAGTTAATTTTAAGGAATATTCCAGATTTATTATTCTTACTTTTGCAATGACCTGAGCTAATCCAGTTTTGTCCAAGCAGCCATTTCTCAGTGTTCAAAATACCACGTACAAGAATTGTAAAAAGAAAGCACTCCCCTCATTTTTCAGGTTGCAGCCTACACATCTTATTCTTGTCTTCCCTCTGTTGCCAAAAAGAGAGTATCCGTTTAAGAGATGTGGCTAGGTCTGTGCCTGGGGTAGACTTTCTGCATAGGATCCAGTTTGCCTAACTTGCTCCTGGTTTTTGAAGATGTAGGCTACATCTGTGCTAGTAAGTTAAAAAGTCTGTGAAAGGAGCTAAGCACTGGGACTTAAATTATTTACAGAGTTTAATTGCTGGAACAATCCTAGAAACATTTTCCTCCAATAAGTAGCACTTTTCCAAACAGTTCCCAGGAAAAGCTGGCATGGCAGCACAGCCTAGGTGAGAGAAACCTTTGCCATCAGTGTTTTAAAGGAAGCTACCCTGTTTTGGAGGGTAAGAGAGCTGACTGCAGCATGCACACAGGCTGTGTTCTCTTAGTCAGTCTCAGTGACGGAGAATTGTCGCAAACACATCTGATAAACTGGTACATATGCAGCCTTGAGAACCCACCCTCTGAAGGCAAGTACATCTTATGTAGTCAATGGAGGTAAGTGCTTCTGAGCCCAGAGGGGCTGTCATGTCTAAATTGTGCCCACAGATTTTTCTCTTGGGGATATCTACTGATCAGACACAGAGCTTCATCTGCTTTAGCCCTGACACTTTGTTAGCACCTGCAATTGCAGTGCAAGTCCTGTCAGGCAGTGCAGTTCCCATGCTTTATTGATTAACTCCAAGAAACTGGGTATCAGGAGCTCTACCGTTATATTTTCTTCTCATTTTCAATCACTTTGTATTGAATGAGATAGGGAAAAAAGTAAAAACTAAACCTGAATTTGCAGACTTTTATCTAAGCAAAAATGGAAGTATGCTTTTTTGATTAATTTCCCATTTTAGAAAGAACAAATACCAGAGGGTTTGTGTTGTGGTACTACCTAGAGATCTCAGTCAGAATTCAAGTACCCCTTTCAAATTCAGATGCCTCTGAGCAAATATGTACAATAAAAGACGTCCTGTCCCATAGAGTTTATCCTGGAAATGAACCAAATAGTCAAAGAGAGAAGAATAAAACAGAGGCCTGGAGAGTACAGTGATGTGCTTCAGATTAAGAAACTGACAAAAATGTGCTTAAAATTAAGAGATTTAGGGCAACAGAAGACTTTAATTAATCAGACTGTCAGAACTAACTGCCAGGTAAAATATATCTGCTGATAAATGTATAACTGCTGGAAAAATCCATCCTTTACTTCAGCAGCTGAAAAGGAAAAGCAAAGGAAGCTCTGGAGGAGCATTGGCTGAGATGTGCTCTTAATTATGCTGCTCAGGCACTGACAACTGCATATCAAATGCTGTACACCAGTGTCACCAATGAGCAACAACTGTTTAATTAATATTTAGGAGGATGCATATTGATGTTAATTCTACTCCCTCTGTAGGGGGAAACAAAAGTTACAGTATACTTAATGGTTTCCTTGCCACTGCTGCAAAACACCGCTACCATGTGTACCATGCTTGTGCCAATGCATGAAATCCCACCCAGCTACTATCTCCGCTTTCTGCATCACCTATTTTTTAGTTTGTTGGTTTTACTTATTCCCATCTTATCTAAAGATCTATTAGGATTTTGAAGACTGTGGTCCTCTTACTCTGAGACTTCGCTGAATGTTTTCACCTGAGGTTTTATTTAAATTATCTTCTGTACTCCAGAGTTTTCATGCATGGGTAGCCATGTGGCAAAGTTTGTTATTAATTAATCAATATTTGTTTTAAAAAGCACACGGTGTCATATCCAAAGTTGAAAAGTAACAGATTCTGGAGTATACTTTTTTCTCTTCATAGAAGCAACATTTTACACTTTTATAGCACCTTATCCATGGACAGAATCTGAGGATTCTGCAATGGTGCTGAAATTAAGAAGCAATCCATCACGCAATGTCAGTAATCACTTAAAAATGCTTAAGACAGAGAAAGCAAAGAGATCTCAGGCTTAGACTTATACAAGAGGAAAATTTGCTTTGATTAGCAGTCAATGCAGAGACTGACCTTATCTGAGAAAGCTAAGAAGTTGTCTGTTTCTGAAAAAACTCACATTATATTTTTTTAGCCCCTTTCACACATGGATTTCACAGCTACAATGAGGAATAAAATTAGCTTCTCAATATTTCCACTGTACATGCAATAGATGCTGATCATAAATCCGCTAACTATAAAGTCTGGAAGGACCACAAGGATCACTGTTTGACTTCATGAATAAAAGATGCTGAAGAGTGGATGATACTTCTTTTTGAAAAAAACTGTTGATCTTGAATTTGAAATTGACAGCAAATATTATCAATTATATCTTTTTTCATAGAAGTATTTATTAGAGTTGAACAACCTTTTATTATTAAGACTAAATTCATTGAATCTTCCATTCTCAAGGTTCTTCTCCAAATCTTCTCCAATTTATCAAGGTGTTAGTCCAATTTAACCAGTGCTCCCATAGGTTATTCCAGCTTTAGACAGTGCTTCCATACAGAAGTTATCTTCTTCTCCAAGTTCCTTTCTCCATACCTTCAAAAGTTTCTTGATGTGTAGCATCGCACGGGGAGCTGGTGTGATGAGTCACAGCTGGCACAGTTTCTTTGTACAGTGGTGGTCTATATATTTTGCCAGGCACTGAAACAGCTTTTAAGACTTTAATTGAAGAGGTGAACAGAGACAAAGCTCTATATCTTGCTCCCGGGGCAGTGCATTCCCATTACACAACCAACAACCAACAAATGGAAATACTTCAAGGAGTAGGATTTGGAGATTCAGGTCTCCTTCCAGCTCAGCAATCTTGCTACTAATTTGTGGAGCTGGGCTGGCTTTTATTTGTCCTTTTTTCTGCACCCATGAATTTTCCATTCCTGGTCCAGCAGCTCAGCTTCTGCATGAGAGATGATGGGTGCTCAGATCTAGATTTACACACACTTTATGGTTAGGAAAATATCCTGTAACAAGGATTTATAAATACACTTTTAACTGTTACCAAATGTTGGTTACATATAACAAAAGTAGGTCACAATTAGGATCATAAATTATGTGAATTGCCTGAATAACATCAGTGTGTGTTGTATTGATTCCAGCTTATTATTTAAAAAAGATGGCACCTGTAAGAAAAGTAGAAGATTATGATAATTACTGGAGAACAGCAAATCATGGAAAGTTTCTGCAAAAACTGCAATACTCGTCAGCTTCAAGAATGCTTCCCATAAGAATAAACTCAAATACAGACTACAGAGTCATCTGTATCAACATCTGCATATCTTTAACTGTGTAAATGTTCTGAAGCTTTTAATGAGGTCTGATTGCTGAATATCAGAACTGGGAGGGAAAGAAAAAGTGAAAAAGAAAGTAAAACTGAGAAAAGACTTGGAGCAGTGAACTTCTGTTGTGCAAGTTTCCCTGCAATATCTCATACAAATTAAGTGGGTTAAACTACACACTGGTTGACTGTAAATAAAATCAAATTCTGCTCTCTAAGAAAACCCCAGCATCAATAACTTGAAATGAAAATGAATTTTAATTAATTCATTATAAAAACAATGAAATGATTACAACAAATTATGAATACTTACTCATTCCAAAAGCTTTTTTTCTCAGGAAGCACAGCATTCCCAAAGTTAACTGTAAAGGTATACATATCAGACAAACATGATTGCAAAACAAATGCAGAGAAAGGCAGTGTCTGCAACTAGTGGCACAGGGCTGCAGTCACCTGGTTAGAACTCTCGCTGTCCGTGTTCCCACAGGGCAGCAGGGCTAAAGGGGAACTGCCAAGGGCAGGCAGGACGGGAGCTGCGCTCCCAGCACTGCCCTTGTTTGTAGCTGGAGAAATTGGAAGTGTCCTTCTTCAGCTGTCAACCAGCAGTTTCCTACATGGAGAGAAAGACGTTAGGGGTCTGAGAGATGGGCTGCGAATTTCTCTGCAGTGGTTTATATCTCCATCTGATTGTTTCACTGGCTAGTCAGAAGTTACCATCCCTGCCACAATGGTAGCATAGGAGGATTTGAGTTCACGTTTAGCAAGTCCTGTTTGTATTCTCTGTCTTTGTCCAGCCTGACTTGCCCAGGCGATGTAAGTTCAGATATTAGCTTGGGAATCATCATGGCTAGTGCTGCTACCCCTCAAAAGCCTGAGATAACCTCTCATGCACAGATGGGATAGGCAGAAACATCTAAAACAAGTCCTCACATCTCATCCTTCAGCTTGTTTCAAGGCAATTTTCCTTCCTCTAAGAAATCTTTAGCTCTGGCAAGCATCAGGTGAACAGTTTCAGGCCAGTTCCTGAAGTTGATATGACAGCCTTGCTTGTACTGTAATCATACTAACTCCTTAAAACTCATTTATACATTGCAGGAGAATGTTGCTTACCCACTGATAATAGATAGCTGTCATTCACAAAGACATATATTTAAAAAGTAGGCAAAAGTTTTGAAAATGAATGAATGCGATAGAGGTCAATTCTCAAGCGTTCTGAACGCATCTTAAAAGATGGTGACATTGATTTTTGCTATGTATATCCCATTAGGAGTAATTGGGTCAGGAAGACATTTATGCATCTAATATACTTGTATAACTTTCAGTGATAAAACTGGGAGTTGGGTTCAGATTAGAGTGTGATTGGAAGTGCCTCTCCACTAGTTCAGCTTCTAAGAACAGCAGAATGAATGTGGCTTAATGCTTTGCAGTAAATCTCATGGCATCTTTTTATTGACTCTAAAATTCTAATGATAACCAGGAAATGCAGACTGAGAAAAACTGCTGTGATGTAAAAAAACCTCATTCTATAAATATTATGGAACACATATGCATTAGTATTTCTAAAGTTTTTTTTATTATAACAAAGATGCAGAAATTTTTATATTCTCTAAGTAGATTTTAATGGACCTTTGAAATTTATTAGAGTGTTTTAGTCATTCAGTCAAATTAGAATTAATATCTTCTGCCTAAGGAACCAAATCCTCGTGGTGGATCATATTGCAGTAAGAGTGTGGTAGGTCTTTCAGCTATGTAAACCATCTGTGCCATGAGTTCAGTGACACAAGAGACTATTGACCAGGTGCACAAAGGAGCAAGACATATTGCTTGACCATGGTAGCCCTGGTTTCCAATTTCCAGAATGGTGGTGTGTCAAAAATGCTGGCAACAAAAGGTGAAAAGCAGGCAGCTTTCAGGGGGAAGTGAGACCTGGTGAAAGGAGTTCTCTGTCTTTTCCCAGACGGTCCTATGCTGATCATGATATTATCTTTTCCTTCAGCTGAAGCTATTCCCTGAGAGTCAAGCCCCCGCCACAGCTTTCATGCATCCTAGAGCAGGATAAAATGTTTTCAAATGTAATAAATTCAGAAAATAAGTCATTTCAGAGTAATTAGCAGCTGCCCATCAACAGCTAACTACCAGACCTTCAAAATTTTCTCTCTGTTTTTGTAAACATTTTTAACAAAAAAAGAACAGAATAAAGTTTTGAAAATACTGGAATGTTTTGTATAAATGCTTTCAAGAGAAAGAGCTCTCCTTTGGGTGAGATATTTTGTTTCAGCTTTTCACAGATACTGAAAACAGTGTTTGCATATTGAAACTGAAGAACTTTAAAAATAGAATGAAGAACTTTAAATAATCCACAAATGAAACAGTTATTCAATCTGAAGCAAAAACGGGATTTTTTTTTATCTCAGTTACTAAATATGTCAATAATAACTATAAAACTATTGCTACTAATACTAATAGTACTTTATTATTAAATAACTAAAATTTTTTTTTAGTTACCTGGTCCTAAATCTGGAGGGTCCTAGGTAAAAATATTCTCTTTTACTCAGGTCTTACACAGGAATACCTCATAAGAGTACTGCTTCAGCTTGTTCCCAAGAAAGAATGCATATTTTGGCTATTTCTGCTCCTCTTACAAGTAAAGTAGATAATAGGATGTGTTGGCCCAAAACTTATGTTTCCACACATGGCCTGTTAATATCTGCTTCAACTATTCCATCTAGTGGAATTTTACCTCTATTGTCTTCTCTAATCAGAAATGTCATTAACCCAGTAAGAATTACTTGTTATTCATGTGCTAGTGCTTCAGTGTGGGATTTTTGTTGTGTAATCCCATGCATCCTGCTCAGTCTACAAAAGCTGTCCCACAGCTCCTAGGCTAAACCCTCCCAAATTTTTCTCTCTGTAATGCAAAAATGAGAGAAATTATGAATTTATGTATCTGTTATTCTGATACTCCTGCTCATTTGTCAGATTTTGTGACTTATCTTCACATGTGATACCCCATCCAGGTAACAGCTGAATGGCAGTAGAGGTGATTACAGCCAGGAATTGCCTTCCTACTGGTCACTCTTATCTTTCTGCAGAACTTGCCATCTGAGGCTGCCAGCCTTCCAAATCTTTCTTACCCTTGTGTCCAAACTCCACTGAATTAGTAGGTATGCACTTTCAAATGTAACGTCAAAGAAAGTGTAAAACTACAGAGTGGAGTCATATCTAGTGCCATTTTAATATTTCTGGGTCAGCAGCTTGTCTTTGATACAGAGCAGAATCCCCTTGGACCAGTCCTCTCGTAGTCTCAGTCTCCTCCCTGATGCTGTTAGTATCTCACCTATTTCTTCTGTTGTCAGTCTTTCTTCCTCTCATTTCAATGCTTTTGTTCACATTGTACCCATGTTTTGGACCTTTTTCCCATCTTGCTGTCAATCATGCACTCTCTTTTCTCCTGTCTTAGGGGAGTCAGCTGTGTTCTTATTCAATGAAGACACACAGCCTCTGTCAATGAGAAAACCCTGGGCTTGTGGTCTGCTCCTCAGGGCAGAGCCTACAGCCTCTTTAGGTCATCAGCATTACAACCATCTGAGGAGATTAATAATAATAATAAATTCCCGATATCAAGTAATTTCTATAAAGAAGGAGGCTTTTTTTTTTTTTCTGGAAAGAATTATTGCTGTTAGCATGCAGAAGACAACTTGTTTATTGCTAATTAACCACCTACAGAGCAGACGCTTAACCTGAACTATACCTTTCAAGGGAATATCCAGAGGCTGAATTTACTGGGCATCTTTATAGGTATTAAGTACCTACATTTACTACTGAGCAGTAGGAAATTATTTCAGAAATGCCCTAGGTGAGGGAGAATAGTTTGGGGAAACAATGTTAATTAGAGTCAGGAAGTTCAAGGCCAGAAGTTTCGTGGCAGGGAATTGTGCTGTGTACATGGTAAGGTATGGGAGTTATGCTCTGTGAATCTGTCTGAGTAAATGGAAGGATCCTGAGGCTTGTAGAGGTGGTCTACTATCCCAGCAATAATGGCAAATCCATTGTCCTTAGCTTTGCAATTTGCCGAGTGTTTGGGTTGTCATTCAGGTGGAGTGACCTTACATGGAGGATGTTGACAAAGGCATTTCTTTTTTGCCATTTCTTGGGGTTTTGAGATTGGATGAAGACACGGAACCTATACTCTGTATAATATCATCTTATTGGAAGAGTGGCTGGTATTGATATTTAGGAACATGACTGCTAATGCCAAGGCCCAACCTTCACTTTTTCTCCAGCTACAGAATATTAATGATCCTCATAATTAGGAAGACTTCTTATAACCAAAGAATTTATGGTTCAATGTTGTTCTACAACACTGTTGTACCTCACTCTTGTACCTGAGAGAAATCTTTCTTACGCCTGCTCTCTTTGTCTGTAAAGGTCATAATTTAGATAGCAGAATGCAAAATAACTCTGCAAACAGCACTAGTCTTCAGTGCTCTTTTGCAAAAGACAAGAATTCTTTTCCAACAACAAGGCTTAGTGTCTTGAGTTATATTTGCATGTGTAATTTTTTGCTTCATTGCCCCTAATGTGTACTTACAAGGTATTATTTTTGAGGACAGCTATAACTGATTGGAACACAAACCACTGGGTTTATCACCTCTTGGACTTGGATTTGTGTCTTATCCTTAGACAAATGCATATGGAAAGCTTTGTTCACTGCATTGCATATTGCAGCTTACTCCCCAAATGTACACTACATAATTCAACAGAGTCTGGTGTAGGTGTCAGCTTTTCCTTAGAAAGAAACCAGCTGTTTAGAAGGCTAAAGCAATAAAGTATTTTTGGAAGAGCTTCCCCTCATGGATTTCTACAGCTCCTCTCAGCTCATATTACTAAGACAGATACAGTAACAAATTTACAGAAAAGGGATGAAATCTGGACTTAAAGCCAAGTGAGGGTTTCTGCCTCCACTGACTTTCCCCACTCTTTGACTTATGGTTATACATGTGAAATGGGGGAGAAAGAGGGCAGCCTAGTGCTTCTCATGCTAATTTACACTTTTTGTGTCTAGAGCAGTTAATGTTTTCTCAAGGACTTCTGCGTGAAGCTGAGTGAGTCACTGAGACACAGACCTATAAAAGCCATTTCCTACATCCATAACATGTATACCTAGAAGGCATTTAGGGTATAACTTCACTATCATATCAGGGAGGAATCCCTGTTCCCCAGGGTAATCAGAGTGTCTCATGTCTGTACTGTTCAATGACATTACCTTCTGGAAAGGACTAGCTTTGTTCATGTGCTGCATTAATGACATAAATCTTTGTTCGATGGCTATAGCACAGCCCTTTTTTGTCTCTTTGCACATAAGCCTTCCCAGCTCACATAGTTTTCCACATCTGTGTCCTACCACAGTGTGTGGTGATGGAGTGTCCCATGTATGTGTTCCATGCTGGCATGTCCTGTATTACGGTACTTCATGCCACACATGCTGAAAGGCTTTCTTTAGTACAGGGCTAGCAAACCATAGCCAGAAGCACATCGCTTGAATCCTCATGGCTATCAAATCAGCTGCTAAACAAAACATAGACAAATATGACATATAAGATATAAACAAGCCCTTCTGAAATCTTCCTTGCAGAGACAAAGTCTAAAATATTGATAGATTTCTTTACCCTCTAACTCCTCCTCCATGAAAAATACAGAAATATGAATTATATTTCTCCTGAGTACTCCTCTCACATCTCCCTTTTATAAAATACCACACAGATAAAGTGTAAATTAGTTCTCCCAATCCTCACAGCTATTAAAAAATAAATACACGAATTCACATCTCTCTTCCCTCACACACCTATGCAATAAACCATGATATCTCTTTAAAGCATCCATTACTCTTGTGAGCCCAGTCTTTCTCATCTATAATATCTGTGGGGTTACAAGAGAGTCAGGCATGCAAAATGAAAAGCCTCTATAAGGCCAAACAGTTAAATTCTGTATGCAGGCAGCAAGTGCCTTTCAGCAATTGCTCCCCTCCCATATCTTTGTTACCTAGATATGAGACACTGAGACAGTCTGTCCTCCACACTGTGCCCGTGAGAGAGAAAAATATGCAAAGACCCCAAACTCTGATGGGTATATCATTTAGAATGACCAATCTATTATCAAACATATATATATTTAAAAATATGTTTATGTAGAATGATTTAAACAAGAGACCAGTCTGATGCAGTAATAGATATGTGATCAGCCTGACCACAGGTTAAAGAAAGGCCTTCTCCTACTCACCAGTGTGCTGAAGAGGTGTCTTGTTGACACAAAAGAAGGAAAAAAAAGAGCTACATATGCCTCTACCTGCCCTGGCCAAGGCTGCGTTACTGGTAAGTTGATCTATGGCATAAAGAAACAGCATCTTCTTTGGGGGTAGCACTGGCTGAACAGAGCTCTTTAGGGAGGGACCCCAATAGGGACTGGGGAAAGAAGGATCCATCACAAGAAAGGCTGTTGGCTCCTTCTGTATCTTCCTGCTCAAAGTGCAGAAAAAGTTAATAGGAAAGGAAGACCATAGACTACCAACACCAACTGTCAGTCCCCTCCCTTCTGCTTCTTTTAAAATGGGGTAGTGACATGCATCCTTTCTGCACAGCTTACATTCTGGCACCTGAGATGAGTGTCAGTGAGCTTTTGCGATCTGTGTATCTTGTGGAGCACATCCTCCAGAAGAATTTGCGTGCATGATGGTGGCCATGCTGTTGGGGGCTGGGTAGCAACTAGGAGTGGTAGAAAATGGCAGCCAGGGTCAGGATCTCACCTTCAGATGTATCTGTGAAATTACTAAAAGCAAGTACGTCAGCACCTGGAGGCACACAAGATGTTGCACTGTTGTCCATACCCTGCCTCCCAGCAGTTTCTTCCCTTGGATCAACAGCAAAACTGTGTAACTTTGTGCATGGGTACCTGAATTAGATATTTCTTTGGCAATCCCATGTGAATCCTCCCAGGCAACACAGGCAGGGAAAACCCTGATACAACCTGGGCACTAAATGAGCTTTTTGGCAGCTTTATGGTTTGTATGTACATGGGGGCAGAACTTCATGAACCTGGTGAGTCATAAGTCAGAAAACTAAGAAACCTACAGACTTCACATTAGACAACAAAGTCAGAGGACAGTAACATCACAAGTCCACCTTATGACTGCCTGAAGCACCTATACGGGAAGGTAGAGAAGACCAAGGGTGTACCTACATGAACTCCTCTCTTTCCTGCTCCAGATGAATTTGCAGCAAATCCAACCTGAAAACCATTGTTGTGGCATGGGAGTGAACGATATCAAGACCTTTCATTCAGAAATAATGGAAATACTTGGGTGATGCAATGCTGGGCATAATATAAAGTTTTTTTGTATTTTGTTTTTCTCAGATATAGAAAGACAAATGCAGTTGAAAAGTAAATGTATAGTACTTACCAAGCTGTAGCATCACTGCAATGGTTAACTTGTTAATGTTTGTGCAATGCCTTGACTGAAGATGCAAAATATCAAGCATTATTGTTGTTAAGATACATTGAGATTCCCATTGTTCTAATCTTTACCCACACCCACTTATGGTGATTAGTTTTTATTGGTCTTCAATATAAGATAACCCATTCTGCAATATTGCTGCCAGTTTTAATATATCAGTAGTCAGACAGGCTCATCAATTACCTCAAAATCAAACAGCTTAACGGAAAAAAATAGAAGTAGCAAGATTTGATTTGAATCCATCCAATCAGGCCCTACCTGGAAAAGAGATACAGCTTCAATGTCTGCCGGGACTTCATCTCTTCTGCTGGCTAGGTTCCTCCTGGAGGGATATATAAGGACAAATTTTGATTTTCATTGCTCTGTGCAGTTCCATTGACTTTAATGGGATTGGAAAGATTACTTAAGAAGAGAATGTGGTTTGCAACTTTACCTTGCTTCCATTAGCAGGCCATATGACTTTAACAAAATATAGGGTGAAAGTTCTTTAAGAATGGCAAAGCACCTGGACATTCTCAAACCGTTGTCTGTGCCTGGCTGATTTGTTAGCCATTCTCGTCACACAAATAATACAAATTATGATGGGATGACTGTGGCACAGACTGTGCTCTCATGACCTGCCATGTCTACCACTAACTTGTTCGTGTTAGAATTATCACTTTATGTTAAACCAACAACATAATGGTGGTTTTTATCATATCTCTTTTACATCCACCAACATGATACTGCCAATTTCCCATCTTAAATTCAATTTTTGAGATCGTTGCTGCATTTCTTCTAGTTCAGATTCATGATTTGCATGCTTGCTGTAAGTGTATACAAATTTTTGTTCTCCTTTGTACTGTGTATGAGGCACGAAACACCCTCCACAGCTCTGGAGAATAGCTTGTACATCTTACTATCCACTTACTAACATCTCTTTTTCACTAAGGCCAGATTAAGCATGGATTCCATGAAATAAAATGCAGTATCAGAGCTTAGCTTATATATAAAGCTATTCTAAATCAAATCTACAGCAAGGATATAATGTTAATACAGATGCACTGAGGAATTATTAATACTGAAAAGTGAAACATGCATTTGCAGTGCAAAGTTTCTCTCTCTTTTTCTTAGTTTTCCCCTCCCCTCTGCTCCCTGCTCTGCTTTAAAGAAAAGTGCCACAGATGACTTTTCAGCATTCAGTTTGTAGAATCTCATAAAAAAAAAAGTGATTGAAATTCTCCAGACACAGCTTGGCTTCAAGATGTAAATAATGTTCTTACACTGATTTCCAGAAGTTCACTAAAAGCATTAAAATTGCAACTTAACTATTCTCTGGGAGAAAAAAAATAATACAAAAAAAAAGAGAAAAGGTGGAAATATAATTCAAGAAGGGATGAACATTATTACTGCCAGCAAGTTCGATCTTGTAAAGCTTCTTCCCTGAAAGACAAGCTTTAGCTTGTCTGAGCATTTCTCCAACTATGATTTATGTTTGAATTTACTACGTGTTGGCAAGATTTTGCAGTCCATTCAGCCCAAGCTCAGGCTCAACTACCAATGAAAGCAAAATAAATACTGCAGGGTAATATTTACTGGAGGTCAAAGTAGTGTGAAAGAATAAGAGCAAATTTGTTATGTAATTATTTGTTATATACTTATTATTTTTGATTACACTTGCTAGCCATTTAGATAAAAAAAATATCCATTTGTACAGCTGGCATGCACAAAAAGAGGCTACACAGCTTCAAATATCTGACAGTTCTGAGGATTAAGAGAATAATTTGGTTTATTATGACTGTCTGGGTTGCTTGACCTAGCTGAGATGTGAAGAAGTATGTGTCAGGTATTTTATTTTCCGAAGAAATTGCTCTATGTGAGCCAACAGGGCAGCAAGTGTGATTCAGTAAGAACATTCCGTACCATTCTCTAGAGCTGGGGGCAAAGGAGAATAGTGAGGAGAGAAAAATGAAAAAAAAAACCAAACAAACCAAACCCAACCCTGTTTTTCAAAAACCTGCATGTTTCCTCTGTAATAGATCTCCAGGTACTGACCAATTTTTTTCTGAATGTTTTCAGAGTCAGTGTGGTTACCTATAGAGTTGCCCACATCTGTCACCCCGGAGCTGAGAGTTTCTTGCTTTGTATGTATAGGCTTATACTGGTATAATTTATTTCACTAATCAGAAAGAAGTTAGGATCAGATAGGTGCCTTTTTTCTTGCAGTGGCTGTGTCCTCTTTATGGTGGTAGTACCTGTAGTTCTGTGTCAAGAGGTAAACATTTCGTGTTCAGCTATGCCCTCATTCAGGAGCAACTTTTAAACTCAGAGAAAAAAACATAAATGACTAAAATGACTGTTTACTAAGACAGGTAACAGTTGTTGCCAAATTATATTAGAACCATTTAGGAAGCTGAATCTTTTCTAAAAACATCTTTGAGCAGCATTGCTCATCAGAAAGACCACAGTCACTCCCACAGGTTTATTCTGTGCTGAAAACCTCCTCCATCTGTAGAAGAATCTGCCTTTATAGAAATAGGTGCTGGGGAAGCTCTCTATGCAAATTAATATATACATTTACCAATTTCTCTGAATGCCTAAGGGCTTTGTCCATCACGATCTTGCCTGTTTTCTCTGGTCTTTCCTGCAGCCCAACTATCTCTAAAGAAGGGACAGGTCAACACCTTCCAAAATAGCTCTCTATAGCAGGTTAAGTGTTAGGACAATTCAGCTCTCCACAACTGTCCTTCAGTTAAAATGCAGGAACTGGTAATGCAAGTGTTGACAGTCCATTTCTGTGTGAAATAAGACAGATTTTGTTCAACCATTGCTGCAGGACTTATTGTGGGTGTCTATGGGTGTTCCTTTCTTACTCTGGTACTCTTGTTTTACATAGAAACTGACTCAGCTTTTTATACTACGTCTTTCTTGAACAGTGGAAATCTTCAGTGAATTTTCTCTTTCTTTTTACCCCCTTTCACACTTCTGATTGTTCTGTGTAACTCAAGTGAGCGGCAAGGGAGAACTATGTGTAATGACATACTAGGACTGTTTTCAAATACGGGGTATTCTGCCAGTCAGTGAGATCTGGGAGGCACTGAGCCTAGTTCTTGGCTCTGAGGTCCTGATTTTCTGTCACATACAATCTTGTTTTATTATTTTCACCAGTGCTGTTGAACATCAGTCACTTACTTTCTTGCCTGGGAGCATTCTGGATCTTGTTTTCACTTGCTCTGTAACAACTAGCATCACTGATGGGACAGCAATGAACCATGCACAGAGTCATTACACTGTTAAACCTCTCTCGTCTATGTTTCTACTTGTGTTGCTTCAACTGGGAGGTAAATCTCTGGGATTGGCTACATCTACGTTTGTGAAGATATGAATTCTGGGTTCCTCCTGAAGGCCAGCTTCTTGTGTAGGATTCATCCGACCAATGATAAAAATCTAGTGTTGATATTAATGTCTGGACAAACCTCCTTACAATATTTTCAAAGTATATTATTTCCATTGTGTGATTCACTTAAACTAGACATCTAAAATAGGTCAGATGAGTCAATGCTCTACAACTGGCTGCTTCTCTCCACTACTCAAACAAAAGCCTTCTGCTACAAGCTCACCCCCTTTGCAGTTCAAAATTAGGCTGATACAAATCCCACCAGATGTGTTTGCATCTCCTGTATAGGAAGGCTGAACAAAGATTTCCAGAAACTCTGCCTGTCCTTTGGTAGGTAACTGGGACCTTTCTAAGCGGGCATCAGACCAACTTGTGATGAACAGGTGATAGAGCTGCCTTTAGATCAGGCACAGAATAACAGGGCAAGCTCACAGGGTAAGTAGGTGTTGCTCAAAGTGCTCTACGGGGGACAGACTGCACCTGAACTTCTCCCTTGGAACTGTGAATCAGCCTTCATGGTCAGCCCTGGGATTGTCCCAGGAGGTAGGTAACATGAAGAGTCTCCAGCTGGCCTTTGCTCAGCAGTGTGGACCCAGGCGTTGCTCCCAGGCAAGGCTCTGCTGTCGTGTAGGTTCCTCCTGTGCAAGCGTAATGAGGAGGCTGAACACGGCGGACATTGCTAGGGTTAAGCGGTTAATACAGAGTTCCTTATCTTTTCTAAGAACTATTTATCCTGTAAAACGAACAGGTTTAGCAGAAGTTAGGAAGCAGATATCATACTGTAAACAAATTGGTTTAATTTACTGTAGATTTGGGGGGGGGGGGCTAGTATTAGCAGAGTGAAAACTTTCATTCACAATAGAAACTTAAAGAAGGTCTAGGGTTTTATTTCTTGAAGCAGGTATGTTTTACAATTAATTCTTTCTGAAAGCAAACATCACTGTAATTTAAAAAAAAGGATCAAAAGTTGCCTTGCAACTGCTCTTGACATTTGCTCATTGTAAAAGGAGTGTCTTGTTCTCTCAATATCCTTCAGTTACATCATTGATGTTATTTTTATTCCTGCCACTGCATTAATATTAGCATCTGTTCATTGTTTGTTAACAGCATATCAATACAAAAGCAACAGCCTTCACCATGTACTTCAGTCTCTGACAGCACTAAAACCAAATAAAACTTGAAAACTTAAGATAATAGTAGAAAAACTGTGCATATCAGCTGAATGTGTTTATTGTGGGCATACTAACTTTTCTCTTTTTTACCAATCTGTATTTGTGGTTTTTGCACTGGACCACCAGTGTACTTCCTCTTTGTTTTACTTAAACTTTCTTTCCCCTTCCAGTGGACCCAAACATAATTCTTTTCAAGAATCTTCAGGCACCATTATTCTGCAGTCTGAAATTCAGTATCTGAGTTATATCCTGGGGATTGCAGTGGTATTATATTGTCAACAGGGCTGCAGCTGTTACTATCATGTATAACACATGTTTAAAGTCCTTTAGGTTTGGGGGGTTTTTTTAACTCTCCCAGGTTTTTTTTTTTAATCTTTTAATGGCGTCTTGGGAGAAAAGAAAAAAGTGGAATTAACTGGAGTCCTCAAAACACTGAAAATGCAGATACAAGGCCTTCAGATGAAAATAAATGGTGCTTCAGTCCAGCTCTCAGTGGAAAAATATCCACATTAAAAAAATCCCACCATCACCATAGCTGTTCTACCAAGAAAATGTAAGAAAGACTGAATGAGCCTGGAGATGAACTGTGAACATATCATTAAGGAGTGCAGCTGAAATGCTCAAACTGAAAGCATGTCACAGCACTTGAATATTTATACTTCAACTCCATCCCCCTTTGACTTTGTCCCTTCCAGCTTTTCAGTCCAGCGCAGTGAGCGTGCAACCTCTGCCCACGCCGTGTCACCCACCAGCATTCCTGTGACAAAGAGTTTGTACCTGGGAACTCACTCACTTTCAAATGAGAACTAGTACAAGTGGAAGTGTCCATGAAGCCAAGACAAGGGTCCATTAAAACACTAAGCACGTGTGAAACAGGGATTAGAGGATGACTTAAGATAAAGGCAGTAAAATTATTGAATAGCAACACACTGCTGTTGAAGCGTCTTTATCTTTCTTACAGCAAAGTAGTTTTCAATGTGTGGACTACTAGCGGTCTGGGAGTGATTTCTTGAGAGATGTGAAAGGTAACTAAGAAAAAGACATTCTCAGAAAGCTTACATTTGTTTTTCAGAGATTCATGCTTAAAAAAAAGGTTTGTTAGTTGAAAAAGGCTGAAAATCACTACTTCTCTGAAAAGAAAAGCATAGAGTAGACTAAGTACTTCTATTGTGATGCACTGAAATGAAGTCTCTGGTCAAATTTCCCTTTGTTTTCTGATGTGTTTAGTTATAGCGGCATGAATTTTCTCCCTGGCATGGAGAACGCTTCAGCGGAACTGGTCTGTGACTGGTGAAAGAGGCAAGAAGTTAATTATTATTTTGCAGAAATGGCATAATAAACTTGAAATCCTAAAGTCAGGGGACTGAATAATAATAAAACAGTAGTGGGCATGTGACTAGAACCCATAGCAGTTTATAAAAAACAAACACAAGCTAAAATAATATCTACCTTTCCAAATTCTGGTTTTGTTTAAACCAGGGTAAAACCAGAATAATTGTTTTATCACAAGTCATATTGGATCTCAATCTAAGTGTACAAAAGCAGAGTCTATCTACCTGTATCAGCAAAAATACATATTAGAAAAGATACACTATAACATCTGATTTCCTATTTCTTTTCTCACTGTTAGGTAAAATGGCCAAAATTCCAGAAGGCAGTGCAAGAGTTCTGTCATGATCCCTGACTGTCCAAAAGCAACCAAACAATATCATTTCACTAGGGAGGCCATGAGGAGGAAGGCTTTAATGAACAGTAAATTCATTTTTAAAAGGCTTAAAATAGAGCAGTAGTTCCAAGGCACTTAGAATTATATCAAGACACTTAGAAGCAGAAGCAGTTATTTTCAAGCTATCCAGATGGATGAGAGAAAGAGCACAAATGTAGCTTTATTTTAAAGACAATATCTAGCCACAGACCTAATCCAGAAGTCCACTGATCTGTTTGGATTTCCCAAGAACGCAGTACATCTGCAGTGTCTACCCCAGGCCCACCAATGCACCACAGAACAACACCTAGAGATAACAAGCATGTACTTATTTATTAAAACAAACAAACAAACAAACAAACAAACAAAACCAAAACCAAAACCAAAACCAAACAACTAACATTATTTGAACCATCAAGTTGCGTATGAAATTAAAGTATCTAACCACAGGACTGTATTTTTCTGTTTCCCTTCTCCATCACCTTGAAAACTCACCTTCTAGTTATGGGCCCTGCCTGTCCCAAACTTCTGCATTTCACACCAGTTTTCAATGTCCTTGGGAGAGAGATTGTGCCTTTGTCTTTACTGAGATGATTAAAAATCCCACAGACTGGGACTCCAGGCTTTTGTGGTCAACAACAGCATTAGTAATAATAATATATAAGTTACGGGAACTGCCTTGGAAGCTAAACTCTTTTTTTAGTGCTTCCTTTCAAAAGAAAAACTGGAATGTTAGGAACCATGAAACAGTGTAATGACATATATTCACAAAAGCCACATAGAAGAATACTTAGGAAAATGGACAGTCTGCAATAAATCAGTAATTAATATGCATTTTACGTTCATTGCAGTTCTGGTGATGGCAAAATTGGACAAGGATGATCTTTCAGACAGCAGACTATGTCTCCTTATGGCTGTGAAAGTTGGACTCAGGAAAATGAAGTTCATGGTTCAGCAGACTGAGCTTAGTCTCCATCCACTTCTCAGATTTTCCAAAGAAGTCTCCTGCCAAATAGGTAAGATAAAACTAATATTTCTAAAACCACTAACAACTAATGTTTTAATGTAACTGTAGTAACAGGTTCAAGCACTTTATTTTTTTCTTTCACATTTCACTTTCTGCATGCAAAGTCGTTCACCAGGAGAAATGGTCGAAACAATGGAAAATGAACATCAAGGAACAATCTTACACTGAGCCTGCCTTGCAGCCAAAACTGTAATTGGTCTTTTCCTTCTCTGATTCTTTGAAACTTGGCACTGTCTAAGTGCAATCTGTGATTTTTTTCTTGCAATTAATAGTAATACAAATTCTGCAATCATGGTAATACAGAAGGTGCATCTTTCTTCCAACCATGATACCTCAAAGTTTTGTGTATATCTTTACTAACATAACAAATAATCTTTCTAAGCAGTTTAGGCTACAGCTTGTATGTAAACACTTCAATGAATAGACTGTAACATGACAATAAAGGGGGAAGAGGTGGACTGAAATAAACCTGGTACATATTGTATATATGAGGTGTTTTCTGCAGAAGTTTAAACCCACTAGGGTCTGTCTGGAAAAATAGATGGAAAAGAAAAAAAATGGCTCAGGATAGCCATATTTCATCAAACACTTAAGGGACTGTATTGGTTTTGTGTGGCAATGTTTTGGTAGCGGGGCGGTTACAGGGGTGGCCTCTGTGAGAAGCCGCTGGAAGCTTCCCCTGTGTCCGACAGAGCCAATCCCAGCCGGCTCCAAGATGGACCTGCCACTGGCCAAGGCCAAGCCCATCAGCCATAGTGGTAGTGCCTCTGGGATAACGTATTTAAGAAAGGAAATAAAAGTTGCAGGGCACACAGAAATGGCAGCCAGAGAGACGAGTGAGAACATGTGAGAGCCCCAGCCCTGCAGACCCCCAGGTCAGTGCAGAAGGAGGGGGAGGAGGTGCTCCAGGCGCTGGAGCAGAGATTCCCCTGCAGCCCGTGGGGAAGACCATGGTGAGGCAGGCTGTCCCCCTGCAGCCCAGGGAGCTCCACGGGGGAGCAGATCTCCACCTGCAGCCCGGGGAGGACCCCACGCCGGAGCAGGGGGATGCCCGAAGGAGGCTGTGACCCCGTGGGAAGCCCGTGCTGGAGCAGGCTCCTGGCAGAACGTTGTGGCCTCATAGAGAGAGGAGCCCACACTGGAATAGGTTTTCTGACAGGACTTGTGACCCCGTGGGGGACCTACACTGGAGCAGTGTGCTACTGAAGGACTGCAGCCCATGGAAGGGACCCACGCTGGAGCAGTTAGTGAAGAACTGCAGCCCGTGGCAAGGACTCCTATTGGAGAAGTTCATGGAGGACTCTCTCCTGTGGGAAGGACCCCACGCTGGAGCAGGGGAAGAGTGAGGAGTCCTCCCCCTGAGGAGGGAGGAGCAGCAGAGACAACATGTGAGGAACTGACCATAAGCCCCATTCCCCATCTCCGTGTGCCACTGGGGAAGGTAGGCAGAGAATTTGGGAGTGAAGCTGTGGTCAGGAAGAAGGGAGGGGTGGGGGGAAAGTGTTTTGAGATTTGGTTTTATTTCTCATTACCCTACTCTGACTTGATTGGTAATAAATTAAATTAATTTCCCCAAGTTGAGTCTGTTTTGCCCTTGACAGTAATTGGCGAGTGATCTCTCCTGTCCTTATCTTGTCCCACAAGCCCTTTGTTATATTTTCTTTCCCTTGTCCAGCTGAGGAGGGGGAGTGATAGAATGCCTTTGGTGGGCACCTGGCATTCAGCCAGGGTCAACCTACCACAGGGACTCAAAAACAAGACTGACCATGCTGAGCCAGAACAAGAACCCATACACTCTAGGAAGCTGCTGTTGATTGTCGTCAGTAGTGCTCAAGGAAATGTCAAATCTGACCCTGGCATTCAGTAGCCACCGATGAACTTGTCCTCCCTAAATTTGCCTAGTGCCTTCTTAAAAACATTTATTCATTGGGCTTTCACCACATCCTCTGGCAATGAGTTCCACAATTTAATTATATACTGTCTGAAAAAGTACTTCGTTTGGTTTGTTTTCAACCTGCTACCTGATAATTTCATTGACTGTACCTGTTTTTTTAACAATGCCAAAACTACTAGCTTTGACAATTTTTTCACTGATGTCAGCTATTCTCAAAACCAGTTTGGACCTGGACAGGAAAAGTGTTTCAACACAGGCAAAGAAAAGAATCCTGCCTGAATTGGAAAAAGTGCTTTTTCAGACAGATAACAATTTGGAGGAGGAAGGGAGAGGAGAGCCAGAAGTACCTGGACTAATAACCAGAATAGTATGGAAGGAATTTGGCAAGACAGCAATGCATTCCAGTTGCCATTTTTAATTCCTCATCTTGTGCATTTTTCTTTAAGAAGTTAATTCTTGTTAGTTGACATGAACAATGTCCTTTAGTTTCAAGGTGTTCACTACGTAACATTGCTACAGACTTCTAAAGAGTTGCCAGATACCAGAAAACACAATGACTGAACATCATGGTTTCACATCTGATACGGGTCCAGTCTAAAGGAGAGAATTCAAATTTTTTGACTGTCACAGCATGTCCTGGCATTCAACAAGATTTACGGGGAGGAACCAAAAGAGAGGGGGAGAGAGAGAGCAGCTAGATTTGTTAGCAGAGCAGCAACATGCAATGAAGTGTAATGTAGACTTATGTCTGTACTGTGATAGAGGAAATTTTTATCCCTACTGTGGGTTACCGTGAACTTGAATATAGTTAGATTTTCAAGTGACTCCTGTTTCCTAGGATACAGTAAGGAAGAAATACCAGACTCTAATGAATTTGCTGCCTGACACATGTTGAGTTGTAACATATGATGGGATTTTTCATATTACTCTTTTCTTTTATAGTCCCAAAGACCATGTGTATTGAAATGAACTGCTGAGTATAGCAAATGCTGCTCAAAGAGCTGTTGTGTTTAAAACAGAGCTCTTGGATTTTGCTCAGTCTGCTTTTTAAAATAATTTTGAAAAGAATATTTTTCAACATTTGGTAATTTTTCTTTTGCTTTTTCTGTTTGGGACACTTTTCAAATGACTTCACAGGTGTTCACTGAGAGATCTTTATGTTTATTATTGTCTCAGGAATATATAAATGTCAGTGATATGAGTGCTTGGGTACAGACAGGCCAGCTAAATTTCAAGACTGCTTCTCACTTAGTTGCGTGGGAAAGGCTCAAGACACATAAAATTGCCTGCTGAAAAGTTAAGTGTTTAATCTGTGCTTCTTATTCAAGATGCACACAGTAATCCTTGCAGAAAGACAGGCATCTTTAGAAGCAAATTCACTCATCTGTTTTAGGTATGTATCTTGGGATGGGATGAACTGCTCTTTGAAATTGCCCTTTTCTCTTCACCGGCAGTATGGTGAACTCAGGCCACCAGCTTTGTTTGTGGTTAAACAGCTAAAGGTAGTTGTGGTGACTCTTGCCCCTTGCTCTAATTTCTCTCAGCTCTGATTTTCCTTACCAAGGACTCTTAGAAGATGAGATATTGAAACCAAACCAGTGAAACAAATAATGAATTAAGTTAGTATACTAGTACCATGCCAACTTCCTTCAAGAGTTTATTTTATATTAAGTGTCTTCTTTATCATGAGCTCTAAAGGTTCAGAAGAAATCCACAAACAAAGAACTGGATACTGATTTATTTTGCATGTTACACAAGGAGAAATTAAACAACTGGAGGAGTTTTAGTTCTGTCCTTGTGTTGTGGGAAATGGCTTAAAATCATGACATGTACCACTTCAAAATCCATAATGTCTTCTCAGGAGTTCACACCTGAGGTTTTGAAAGGCCTGAATGATCTTTGACTCATAAAATAGGGGACCTCTGCTTGTCATGGGGGAGGTCATTGTGGAAGCCTTCAAGGAGAGTAGTGATGATATAGATTTATCTATAACAACCTCTGCCTGGTTTCTCCATCACTGGAGGACTGACTTTCTCTCAACAGTCCATGGAAAAGGATAAACTGAAGTCTTAAAATGCTGAAACAATACCTCCATTAAATATGTTTTTTGTGTTGTTTGGGTTCAGTTTTCTTCTTTTCAAAAAGAAATCTCTTAGAGATGTTACAAACACAGTGATGTCAGTGAGTCCACCCAAGGCAGGTGTACGTCTGTGAAAACATAAGAAAAGACCATTATCATGGAAACATTGCATCTGCATTTAGCTCTATTCATGAGTCATAATTCTGGGAAACTAATGCAGTATCCTGAAAGAAGCTTTTTATATCTAATGACAAGGTGATGTATCTTGAGAGTAGCCTTATTATGTATTTTTTATCACAGATCTGAAAAGGTTTCTCTCCTGTTTCTGTAATTCCATCTCTCAAATGGAAAGCATGGACTTATTTCCAGGGAAAGCAGTGTAGTCATGTAATCTATGCAATTATTTACATTTGATTTCTGTCAGCTCAGCCATGGTCCCCTCCCAGACAAAAGCCAGTGTAGGGGTCCTGCTGCTTTGCTTCTAGGGGAGCAGAACCTGCCGCACAGCCACCTCCACCCAGCCATGTCCTCTGCATCACCCATCCTTGGCAAATCCCAGGGAACTGCAGGTTGGAAATGTGTACTGTGTGCTATTAGGAGCAGGACTTTTGATTATCTTAGCATTAAAAATGGATTCTGCAAAGCAATCCCAAAGGGAATTTGTTGTATACATTTTGTTCATTGCTTTGAAGACAGAAATGTCATTCCTGTAACCAGCCCTTCATGAAGAGTTGAACAGGAAAAGAGGGGGTGGGGACAGATAGAAGCTACATGAAGTGTAATAGTTACAGACTCGAGCAGACTATCAACAGCTGCAAGGTTAATTACAGATCTTACCAAAATATATATATAAAAAAAAAAAGAAAATGAAAAGAAGGGAAAATCTAAGCTTCAGAAATAAAAGATAAGAAATTCTTTAGAGTAATTATAGGCTGCTGAGGTCTTATGGTAATAATAAAGAAAAACATCTGACTGGATTGCTGCTGGAAGAGACAGTGACAAGAGGAATACAGGTTGAAAAAAATAATTAAAATCAGCTATCTTGGGTTAGCTGTCATTCAGTCTCAGGAAGAAAAGAAATGCTAATAAAATATTAATAGGATCTTTTTAAGATTTTTTAATAACATTCTTTTATACACAGGTAGCACTCCAGTTTGTCAGTCAAGAGCATCAGACACAGAAGTACCAGACAAACAATGCAGTAAAAGTGGGGAGAAAAGAAAAGCTTTTGGGCAATAATGTTTGACCTCAGAAAGAAACCACTAAGGCATTCAGGCAAGAGTTGTTTGGAGAAAGCTTTGTGGAAAATCACTGACTCTGCTTTGCTTTTTAGAGGAAATTATAGCAAGGAGGAAAAGTTATTTCAGACTGACAGACACCAAATGTCAGCAATCATGATATAATCAGTGCAGGCTTTATTATATTTAAGTGGTTTGAAAGTCTGCAGATTTCAGACAGCTTCAAAATCTAGAGGAAGAGTGCGTCTAAAAGACAGTCTTATGAATATTACATATACACGCTCTGTGTAGCGTCGCACATATATTTATGTGCTAAATTCTCTTGCAACTGTCTCTGCAGCTTCTTCTTCAGTGGCCCCTTTGCCTTGAATGTCTTTCTTGAGCTGGCGCACAAACCCTCTGCCCTCTCTTCTTTCAAGTCTTTATATAAAGCCACTTCTTTGTTTCTGACACAGCCCAGCTCTGTAATGAGCTCCAGAGAAAATATACTTTGTCATTCCAGAAAATCACTGAAGTCACTGTGCTCAGACAAGTTCAAGGCAACTGCTAAATATTAAAGAAATGTTGGGGTTTTTTTTCTTCCTTGAATGTAAACTAGACTTTGCTAGAAAACTGTGTTACCTTAGGGGTGGTTCTCAATCCTATCTGCCTTAAGCAACTGCTGGGACAGGCTTACCGTCAGCCCTTTTTCTCTCCACAGATAAAGCTTGCTGAGGATGACACGCACCATGGACATGTGATGTGGGGTGACTGCACCGCTGTGTAATATGCAGCCGCGCTACATCTGTCACAGCTATCACAGCCACTGCACACCTCAGCGCAGATGCCATTAATTTTAACTCTACACCCGCAGCGCGACCGATCTCTTAAAAGACCCTTTAACAAGCTCTTTCCCTCCAAATCAGCAGACTTCCAACTCAGCAATAACTGATTATATTGGCAAGTTTTCTAAGGACCTACGAGGGGAAACTGAGGGAAATAATTAAGGTCCTGCCCACAGGAATGTGTCGCATGGTTTGTGATAGTCACTAATGGCAGGTGTGTATCTGTGGGTGGAAGGAGAATGGATGCTTATTCATTACTGGAGTAAGCTGCCTTGGATATAATGGCTGTCGATAATAATGCCTATTTTAGGGTTGTTTGACAGTTCCCATCAAGCACAGAAAATGGTAAACTACGGTAGGTTGTTTCATTGGAAAGGAGCAGGGTGAGGGAGGAGTGAATGAGTAGACTTTAATAATTTCTGAGAACAAGGCTGGGGGGAAATACATTGTGTTCCCCATGCTGAAAATCGCTGGTGAGCATTTCTTACACCATCATGATTCAGAAATTTGACAAAAAGGCCATCTTTGTAAAACAAAAGTGACCTTTACTGTCATTGTGAGAAGCCAATCAAATATTTGCAAATCCTAAAAACCTATAAAACTCTCTGGTCGGCTATCATCTGGAGCTAAATATTTCTAAAAACGATGACTTCATTCAGTATGCTTGACCAGGCTGCTTTAGTGGTGACTAGAAGGTGTCACCATGAGAGCGTGGGCTCCCCCTGCACAAGCATGGACTATGCACGTGTATCTACCCACAGCTCTTGCTGAGAACAGGCTGACTATGTGCCCTCCTCACTAAAAGGTGGAATATTTCCCTTTCTAACCAAGAACTACAAGTATGGCTGGATAGCAAATGCTGATAAAAAAGCTTTGTCATTGTCTATTTTTTTTAAATCAAACCATTTTGCAGAGCTTAGTGGAACTGGCTCACCAACCGGCTCACCGTGTGGGAGTCAAGACCTGTTTCACTCTGATCTCCGGCATGCTTGCCTCTCTCTGGCGGGGGAAGGACAATACTACATGGGTGGCCTCTCTTCTCCAGCCAGGGAAGATGCAGAAGGCTGCAGTCAGGCTGTGGCCCTTCTCCCCTGACTGGCAGCATCTTCCCCCTTCCCAGCCAGGCCCAGAAAGCGAAGTCATACATGCGGAGATCAGAGAATCCTGGGGGACAAGTAGGCGAGAGAGGGGCTGTGGTGAGAGCAGGGGTTGCATGACACAGAATAAAGAAGAGGGTTCCAGAGGCCTCACAATAATTTTGCATTGCTGGGTCCTCTATGGATGCGACCGCATCTGCCAGGGCCATATGGAAGACCCCCGGGAAAGTAAATCAGCTGGGGAGCAGGCACTTGGTGTGGCAATAAACCCCTTCCAGTCTCTGGTTCCCAAGTGGGCTTAGTGAGCCCTTGCCCAGAAGGCTGAGCAGTAAGGTGGCAGATGATGGTGTTGTGCTACATTTATTTTGGTACTGATATCATCACTGTTTCAAATCATGTTGACCATTGCTTTTGCCTGACATGTTGCTGTAATTGTTGTCCTGGGCTGGACAAGGATCCGCCACCCCAGCTTCCTCCTTCCTTGTGACAGCACGATGGAAGAAACATCATGTTTGTAGTCCTTACCCCATAACTCATAGTGATCATAAAGCTGATCACAACTGTGTGTTTCTCCTGTGTCCCTGATTTGTGGGCTAGTGTGGTCTCAGACCTGGAGCTAAAGTCAACAGGAGCTGTGCTTTGAACATCTGGAGTGCTGCTATCCCATGCTAAACATGCTGGGAAAAAACACTCAGGTCCTCATCATCTCTGGACACCAAAATTCATGTAAACCTTGTGCTCCAATCGCCATGACTTGCTTCCTCACTCTGTAAAATGAGACTAATAGCATTCTTTATTGCACAACTCAACAGCTATTATGCCATACTCAGACTGTATAGGGTAGCAATAACTTTGCTCTTTTGGAAACCCTGGGAGAAAACAAGGAAGGCCTAAATTCCCAGTTGGGTCTGGAGAACATGCAACAATATGATATTGAGTTATTGAACACTGAAGGATGAGACAGTAATCTCAATAACATATTGATAACATACTGACAGAAGATTCTATAGAATTTGCCAAAAATGTACATGAGTTTTTGGAAATGTTGATGAAATGGCCCCAGTTATTCTTACAGGTAAAACAATTACTGTTTGAAGCACAAGACGTAATGAAATGGCTTCAAGGCAGCTAAACACAGGTTGAAGGACCAAGTATTCATGTGCAGGCAGCGGGGGATCAGGCAGCGGGGCTGAGGAACAGCCCCCGCAGCTGCTCTCCCAGGCTGGATGCCAGCACAGCAGACCCCTGGCCCCCACGCAGAGGCAGCTCCTGGCACCTGAACTGCTTCAAGTGGCTCCTCCAGCTGTGGCCACACACTGCGCCAGTCTATTTGGAGTTGACACACAGTTCTTCCTCATAATACGGTGAGGGAATGGAGGGGCCATCTGTCTGCAGGCAGCTGACAGCAAACTGGCCTTCTGCAGAGGGGTTTGTGGTGGCCTCCATTTCCATGTGCAAAAAAAAGCAACCTGTGCGCAGCAGACCTGTGTTTACTGCTTAGAGGTAGCAAAAAATACTAATAAAGGGGTGGACCAAATTTGGAAAAGACAGTGCTGAAAAATGTCTTCCTGAACCATCACGTGTCTTGAAGATGAATAGTGACAGAAGGCCATTCCAAATGCAGCTGGTAGTTTGGTCAAATTAGATGTCAGGCTGTGATTGCTTTGATTTCTGAAGCCTATGATGTGGGCTTCCACTGATCCAGGCTATTTCCTCCTCTTTCAGATATGGGTGTTAAAAAAAAAAAAATCCAGTATGAGATTCTGAGAGAAACTGCTACCAGGGTCGGGATCTCTGATGGCTTTTATTGGACATTATTTACCCTTTGAAGCTTAGGAGATTAAATACTTTCCAGAATTAGTAGATTTTAAATAGCATTTACTGTAACAGCCAATGATGATAAACAAACAACTGACATACATAATACTTAGTCTTAGATAAGCATATCTAAGACTTTTTACATGACAGTTGTAAAACAGTATTTATGCCATTGGATAAGCTGACATCCAGGAATAACCTGTATTGTAGACAAAGCTCTAGAATATTCTTGTCAATTTTTGTAAATGTATCTCTATAATTTAGAATTCTGCTCAACTTAATTGCTACAGCTATGAGAAGCTCAAATACCACTTCACAATAATTTACATTGATGTCTGAAAAGATCACAATAAAATATAGCATTACTATGATTACCTAAGCAATTAAGAAAGATGATGTTTTGAAACCAACTTGTAAATAGCATACATATATCATCTAAGTATCCACATCTCACAGTGATTTTTCTGTGAATTTGATTAACAAGATGTGCTGGACTCTGCAGTAGGCATTCATCTCTCCATGTGTAGATGTTTACAGGTTAGACATCTACATCTTAACTATTCTCCCTTGGCCACTTTTGAGGCAATGGAAAGGAATTAAAGAATGACTGACCTCATCCTTAAGCATGTATCTACAGTGGATCAAATGAACTGGTCCCTTAAAATACTTACTTTTCTCCCATTAATTTAAAGGGAACCTAAGAAATATAGCTCAGATATTGACATGCACATTGCACTTGTACTTCAGACAGTGACCACATGAAAATAGCCAATACTCATCCCACCTCAGTTCCCCATATACTTCCACAGCCCTGAAGTTCACAGTTATTCGTGGGATTGAGATATGTATAAAAACATGCTTTACAATGTGCAAATGAATACAAAATGTAATATTTACTTAGTGAACCTCACAAAAGCAGTATTTGGTGGACATTAAACCTGCAGCAATGATTATACTAGCTGAAAGCAGAAACCTGCTTCAAGTCAGGAGAGGTTCTCAGCAAAATGAAACATGTCAAAGCTCAATACTACCTGGCGAACTGAGATGTGCATGATGGCTTGAGGATGCCTGAGAATAGACACTATGTGGTTTCACCAGTTTTGTAATGTCTTACCTTTCATAATATAAAATATTCCTGTGGGTTTTCTTACTTAGGTGAACCTACAATGTCAGCTAAGTAATTATTGAAAACATCTATGGATCTAGGAAATTTCTGTTGCAGGAAGTGGACAGCAATCTCTGAAGCTTTTGGCCACAGGGAGACCCCAGAACCCCTGATTTGCATGCTGGGAAACTTGTCTTCAATGCAAAAGGGGAAAAAATTCTTCTAATCCTATGTGGTAGCTTCAGTGCTTAGTAGCCTCATGATGAAACACATGATGACTGTGCAGGCCAAGCCCCCTGTGACAGCCAGATATGTTTTATTTCCTGACAGATTCTCTTTCAATTTAGTTAAAATGGAACTTAGACAGAGCAGTTACAGGTTTTTAACACTTCTTTTTCTTATATGCTTCTGTCTGAATAGTGATCCAAGAGGAACAATGAGGACAGTGAAACCCAGTGGACACAGCGTATTGCCCTCAGGATAAAAAGCACTTCTGCATCAAATAAAGTTTTATCCAAAATTCTCAAAGCTTTGAAAGGGATAAAGCAATTTTTGATTTACAGCAGGGAAAATGAGTCACAGACCTAGAAACGAGGTCAACAGCAGTACCTCAGTCTTCACAACTGTTGATCCATATTGTTTATTTCTACACTGTTTTGCTGCCTTGATCCTTTGCTCATTTAGGCTGGTGAACTTCTGGAGTGCTTCCTGGCTCCTGAGTAGGAATGGTTGGTCCTCATCCTGCTGCAGAGTTGCAGTGCAGACCCAGCCAAGTCCCAGCTCCAGTATACAAGTCAGTAACTGCACCTTCTGTAACCAAGGTGATCCCAAGACTCAAGCCTGGCAGAGCACAGGAGATCCTGATTCAATATTCTCTGCTGTTCTTGTGTGGAAGAAAATTCTTCTACTCAGATTTTTAAAATATCAGTCAAATTGACAATTTAATCACTACCACAGTTATCTTTGGACTTCCACTGAACTCTTGATCAGAGGACGTTTTACAAATATATGAGAACAAATTCTGGTGTAAAAAAATTCAGCAGCATTTCTGTCCTTTTTCATGTGGGCAAGTTTTCAGCTGTGATCTAGGAAGGCATTAAAACACCACAAGTAGTTGAGATATTTGTATAGCACAGAGGACTTGCACATATAAAAAATGTCAGAAGAGATGCCACCAATCTGTTTTATAGCTGCTTAGATACTACAAATGACTCTAACAGAATTTAGAAAGATGCATGTTCAAAATGTCAAAGTCATGCTTTTATCCCTGTTAGTAATTATCTCATGTAAGATTCTTCCACACAGTGTAGAGTTTAAGTTTAAACAGAAGTGAGCGCACTTTATAGATGTTATTCCGTGTAACATATTTGCAAGGCTTAACATGTACAGAAGCCATAACAAGCCATGCATGAATTTCACCACTTCCCTAATTTTCCATCAGTCATTGCAAGTATTGATTGTCCCTTCTTTAAGTTGTGCACTTTATTTTCAAATGGAAACATATTTATATGCAGTGTGGCATTTCATTTCTTAAACAGACAATCAATGTGCAATCCCAAATTGTATATTCTGGATGTGGTAACAAAGCTGCAAAGCTTAATAAATCTGGGGCACAGAACTCTGAAAACAAACTGGAGAAAGGAAAATCTTACATAAACAAACCTGGAGGAAGCAGATGTGAGAAAAGAAATCTTTCTAAGGATTATCTCCTCTACATTGATCTCTGGAAAACTGGGGACTGCAACACAGGAGGAAAAAAATTTGAACGATCTTCAGACTCAGGAGGTTTCCAATGCCACCTGCGATGTTCCTGAGATATGGCGGTGGTGTGGTTTAACCCTGGTAGGCAGCTCAGCTCCACCCAGCACTCACTCACTCTCCTGTGGTGGAATGAGGGAGAGAATCAGAAGGGTAAAAGTACGAAAAGACAGTTTAATATGTAAAGCAAAAGACACACACACAAGTGAAGCAAAAGGAGGAATTCATTCAGCACTTCTCCTGGGCAGGCAGGTGTTCAGCCATCTCCAGGAAAGCAGGGCTCCATTACGCCTAACAGTGACTTGGGAAGACAAACGCCATCACTCCGAACATCCCTTTCTCCTTCTTCCCCCAGCTTTTATTGCTGAGCGTGACGTCCTATGGTCTGGAATATCCCTTGGGTCAGTCGGGGTCAGCTGTCCCAGCTGTGTCCCCTCCCAACTCCTTGTGCCCCCCCAGCCTCCTCGCTGGTGGGGTGGGGTGAGAAGCAGAAAGGGCCTTGGCTCTGTGTGAGCACTGCTCAGTAGTAACGAAAACATCCTTTCATTATCAGCACAGTTTCCAGCATAAATCCAAACCATCACACCATACCAGGTACCATAAAGAAAATTAACTCTATCATGGCCAAAGACAATATAGGCATAGAGACCCTGTGACTTACCAGCTGTATTCCCCAGCTCTCATGAGACAGTGACTGAGGACCCATAATACTAATCACACTTTTTGTGAAGGCAGATGGGAGATGATGTGATCCTGCCCAGTCCCCACCTGCCTCAAGCTCTCTTCAACTAAGATGTAGACACAAGGTGTATCTACAGCACTGTACAACACTGGGTGGAGGAAGTTTGCAATAAGGTAGTGTGGGCACCATTTAAATTAGTACTTTTAACCAGATTATTTCACTTTACTAAGAACAGAGTTTATCAGACTGGCAGGAGGGCTCTGCCTTGGAAATCACTGTCTCTGGAGGACTTGAGCAAACTCACAGCCTACTGAGCTGAGCTGTGGAGGTCCACCTTTCTAACACATCTCACTGGAGAGCACACCTCTCACCTCACCATCCACAAGTAAGGAAGTCAAAGTATTGGGTTTTTTAATCGTTGTAGTCTATAAAGAGTATTCCTTCCTTTATGGCTTCTAGATGGCAATTTCTCTCCCTCCAACAAGAGACACATTTTGCGTCAGAAGTCAATGCCATTAGTCTACCGATGGTGGATGTTTTAAGTTTCTCCTTAAGGGATTGATAGGGAAAATCCATGCTTTGTTCCTTAGTGAATGAAAATGCTAGAGGATTTCAGGATATTTGTGTCCAAGCCAAGACACTTGCCAAGACACCTTCAATGCTTTTTAATTGATGGTTGGTCTCAAAAGAAAATTGTGTGGTAGACTGGTATGTGTGCATGTCTGTCCACTTTTGTGTGGGATTTTTTTTCTATATGCCAGAGCATATAATGCAACATGTTTAAGAGAACAACATTGTACAAATCAAGAACAGTGTAAGTTATTCATTATCAAGATAATATTAAAAAATGAGAACATGTAGTTCTGTTAGTTTAGGAAACATTAAAAACTGTCAATACCTTGTAAGGACCTTGTACTTTCTCTTATGTACCCCTTTTTAATGCTCGACCAAAGTCAGCCCTTGCCTATTGCTGGATTCCTAGGTCAGCCAGCACAATTGCTGCAGAGTGCTGCTGTGCAGGCACACAAATTCACAAGAATTCTACAGAGCATTCAGTTAAACCTTTGTGGGGAAAAAAACAACTGTTGAATCTCATTATGAATTTTTACATGTTAACATGTTAACAGTTACATGTTACCTTCTAGGAACCCTGTAGGTTGCCTCGCTAGTGTTATACCATTACTTTACGTCACTGTTAAAACAGACATCAAAGAAAGATTTTTAGCAAGTTTTGTAAAGTTCTGGTGGGGACAAACCCCACTAATCCCAAAGTAAGGGCTGCCCTTGCTTATGTGGAACCATGTTAGTAATATATTTACACTCTTTTTTCTGCTTATGGAAGTGTTCAAGGTGGAAAAAAAGGAGATTTCTAAGTTATTCAGCCAACACTAGCTGTGCCAGTTTTGATTAGCTCCAACATCTGTACATTTTCCTCACCAGCAAATCTCTTGGTACATGAGGTTTTCATGATGATGTTCATGATGCTTCTGCAGCCTGAATTCTCCAACTCTTTTATTGATGACCCAGACTGACATTATGTCAGAATAAATGGTGAAGAGCACAAATATTTTGCTGAGGATCTCATCTGAAACACCCCAAACACAGCTGAGACTGAAGTACATTTAATTTACAGGCTCTGTAGGAAGGGATTGGAAAACCGCCCATAGTAATGCCAGAAGGAGTGGCTGGGGCCATTGCTGTCTTCTCAGCAGTTGTATGAAAATTATTTCAAGCAGAGATGAAGTACTGGCACTTCTCCTTGCCGCTCCCAGTGCATCTACATGAGAAGTCAGTGCTCACAACAGAGAACCAGACAGTGGGGCAAAGCTTTGGACGGACAGGGTCCCACACCTCCTCGGGCACGAGACTTCTGCAGAAGAGTCTCCTGTACACAACAGCCCCATGTGGAAGAGGAAATACTGGAGCTGCCTCATGTCTAACAACTATCACTATACACATACTCACTGGCCAGCACATCTCCAGTTTCCTCTTTCCCAGCACCAGGAACATGTGAGGTACAAGCTTATTTGGGGAAAGCATGAGGCAGGACCACACCTATCATCCTCGCAGTCCCTACAGAGGCTTAACTGATTTTCTGGTCTGCTCTATCAAACAGTGAAACATTTCCTGCCTGTGGTCTGCTTGTTTCAGTAATGAAGTTGTCTGAAAGGGCCTATGAAGTAATACGTTAGTACTTAAAAAGGAAACAATGTCAGAAAGGCACCTGCTTTTAAGAGGGTGAACTGACACCCTGCTCATAACACTTGCCAGTGTCACTCAGACCACATGATTTTTACTCCTAAAATCTATAGGCATATCAATTTTTGCAGAGAAAATAGGTAAAAGCAGTAACCGTTTATTAATTTTCTAAAGAACTGTTTAATTCTATCAGTGAATCCTGAGTTTACTGCAGATTGTATAGAGTAGTTGAAGTATTCCCAGCCTCCCTCACCAACTCTAAAACATGCTTCTGTCCAAAAGATGGCAAGGGAATCAATTTAGTTGCCTTTCATAGAAATGCTCCAGGAGATGGAGTTTGAGATTCGTTCTTATTTTAATAAGATTGCTATTTTCTTATAAAATAACACTTCTTATTTTTGAAACTCCTCAAAGTGCCAGTCATGTCTATCACTTGTCTGTCCCTGCTCAGAGCTTAATGCAAAAGTCTAGAAACTCTTTGTATGAAAATTTCATGCCTCCAGGTGCTCCATTGATTATTCATGAAGCTTTTGGAGCTGTCACCATGGGAGCCAATTGGCTACAACTTATTTAGCATATTAATGACCTATATGAGTTAGTGCATGAGGAGACATATCACGCCACCTGGAATGCAAGTGGCAAGCTGCTGCTGACTCAATCAGCTTTGCAATGGGAAATAAGAAATTGGAAACATTTTACACAGAAACAGCAAAGCTCTTACATGTCCAAATGCATTCACTCAAATTAGCATGCACGCCTTCAATAGCTTGTTTTCATAATATGTTCCTTTTATCCTCTGCGAGTTTGGCCTCATTACAAGCTCTCTCCTAGTGCCAGAGCACATGCCCCTGAAAAGGTTTAATAGGTGAGTCATGTGGTTTGTTAGACATTACATCAGAATGATTTAATACACCAAGGGCAAGGCTGTATGTCAAGTCCAGCTGCTGTTACTGCCGTTACAGTTTGTGTAGCAGGTAAGTTGATGGTCTCCAGAAAGCAGCTAGATAATGATAACAATTATTTTTACGGCGGCAAGAGAGGGAGTTCAGCTGAGCTAAGCACCTTTTTTATTTTTCCCCATTCACTGCAGCAGTGTTACACCCGATCAGCAGGTGAAGCGCTGCCTTAACGTTTTGGCAAAATTAAAATGTTAAAACCAAACAAGGAAATCACCGAGGGGGAGCTGGGAAGCAGCGGCATAAAGAAGCTCTGGCTAAAACAGAGGCAGCTAGCTCCATTAAATCTGCAGACAACCGGTGCTAGCAGTGCGCTCAGGCAGGGCTGTGCGGGACCCTGCAGGCGAGGTGCCTCCTCTCCCCTGGGCACTGCAAATCCAGCGTGGCTGGGCAGGCAGCGACCATTGCCTGGCACCAGTAGAAGAACTGCCTGGTCTTGAACGGCCAGGCAGTGCCCCTCCTGGTCACAACTGCTGTATATTACCCTGAGCAGTCCTACTACAGCCATGGAGGGAACAGCTACGGGTCAGGGACAGTCAGAATAGCACCGTCTGACCTTTATGTATTTCAGATAAAGAAGATACATCGCTAAAGATTTATTAAAATTGTTTGAGGCCACCTTTGGGGACGTAAGAAATTTGTTATACGGTGCACAGCTTCGGCTGGCTGACAGGGATTTAGGGCTCTTCTTCTTATTCTGGAGGACCCTGAGTCCCCGGGCGAGGGCAGGGTGATGAATGAGAATGATATACATGCGTAGATGTGAAAAATCAGCCTCAGCAAAAGTGGCAAAACACTCGAGCACATGCTCAACTTATTCTCACTTCCTTCATACTTTCTGAGTATTTTCTCTGATCTGGTACATTGATTGCTTGAAGATATTGCTTTATATTCACAGTTAATTTATTTACTAATTAAAACAAGTAAGAAGTAAGGCTGCCGCTCATGGGGATGTGTTACATGCCCACGTAGCATGTATAACTTGCTAAGCAAATGCATGACCTAATACCCACATAGCTTCTTCCTTGTGACTCCAGCACAGTTATAATAATAATTTTGCCATGAAAGACCAGTATAGAGAATCACATGCTAAAGTACAACTACAGCTGAGAGACAAACAGGAGGAGGCAAATGCAGAGCTATTCAGACTGATAAAAATGCATGTGGGGGAAAAATCCACCACGCATTGGAGGTCTGTGCTACCCCAGCCATGCTATTGCTGGCCAGACTAAGGCTACAGAGCACCGTGTCTTCCTGGCAATGAAGTGTGCTGCACTCTTTCAGGGGGTGGGGAGGAACCTGTTGCACAGAACCCCCAAAGGGGAAAAGGGACATAACTTCTTCCTCCCCTCCATGAATTAGTAACAAAAGACTTTATTTGTAGGCACTGGAGAGAAAAGCTTACTTCCAGCAATTTGTCAGATTTAGTTGGACACCTGTTTCCTAACCTTGGGGAATGTCAGTTTTTCTGCAATGATTTAAGTGAGCTTTGTGTGATTAGTTCACACTTTGATATCTAATTTTTAGTTGCCCACGTTTGTCATAGGCGTAGGTCCCTTTTAGGCACCTAATACAAACTGGGATTTGGGATTTCAAATTTTACTGATCCAAAACTAGACAGCTACATACCTTTGCAGACAAAGTCACTGATTTATTAAGCACAGATGACCATCAGAGAGGAAAGAATGCACACAGACACCATAAAGGCTCTTGGGCGCTCTTGCATCTGAATTTTCCCACACACATCTTTGTGAAATGAGAGAGGGATTATAATTAAAATCTCCCTTCTGGATTTTGAAGGTTTTATACCATTGCCCAGGATTCTGGATACCTGCTTTCCCAGGAGACTGGGGGTATGCAGCCAGGCTGCCCACAGGCATGGCAGACCTGCTGTCCCCGCTGCCCATATGCACTGTGTTCTGCAGTCACACACATTTCATCCAAAACCACTGCAAAACACTCAGTCACGGTAAACCAATTGCCCTTCTAATTGACCACCATTTCTTCAAAACAATAGGGTTACTCGCACAGAGAAAGAAGCTCAGGGGCAAAGAAGGGGCACAGCAACAAGAAGAACCCCTAATCTATCAGCCTCAGCCCTCTGTTTTACCAAGTAACGTCACCAGTAAGTACCCTGCCAAATAGGAAACATTTTCTGGGCATACTGGAAAACATCACTGCAATGAGCTATTTGTGTCCCACCTAAAGATTAACTGACAGGACTGAAGTGCAAAATTATTTGGGTGTTAGAAGGTACATGGATTAGGAGTTTGAACTGATGTAGTCATGCACATTTTGTAGTTACTTAAATGAACCAATGCTGGATTATTTGGTGTTCTTAATTGCTGTTGTTTGAACTTATGTAAAGCCTGCATGTAATCATATTGTTGAATCCCCAGAACTGAGTTTGTTCCAGGAGAATAAAAGCTTCCATTTTAATGCTTATTCAGACCTGAGGGGAGATGAGTTAAATTTATATATTATCCAAAGAAGAACCATTTTGTCTTTTTCTGGTAGTCTTTCATGCAGGGGTTAGTAATAGCTACAGGTACCACATAGAATCAAACAGAGGGAATGTAATGACATAAGAACTTAAAATAACTGCATAAAACTGTCTATAATGGTACTGATAGCAGTATGGAGTTCAATATTGAAATATTAGCCTGGCAAATAACCCTTTATGTCCAAATAAATTCTGATTGCCTATTCACAGCTTAGATTTACATGAGGCCTTCTTCATTATAAAATGAATAGCTGCTAATTTGTTACATCTCTAAGTAAAGTTCCAGCAAATTATATTTAAAGGAGGGGAAAAAAAAGGCCTTGTTATGAAACAGTCACCAGCTGGCCATACCATTGCAAGTGCTATTTTCTTCTCCTTTTTGAAATTCTAATTTTTTGTAAGTAAGAATTCAACTCTGAGATTGTAGTGATGCATATAAAGATCTATGGATGATGCACTCCCATATACATGGATTTGCATACTGAGAACTTTGGGCTGAGGCTGTCTACAGCTGAGGTAGTCTTCCTGAATTTGTACAATATATTGCATAACAGGATACTCATTGTGAATATTGTTGCAATATCACCATAAAAGTAATAATTAAGATGAAAATGTTTAGAAACAAAAGACCCTGAGACCAAATACTGCTCTATAGTGAGGCCTTGGTGACTCTGAATGTTTTCTCTTCAAATTTCTCTATTGAAATTTCCACATTACGACGGTGTACCTTGGTGCCTGATTCAACAGAACAGAGAGCTGTTGAAATGGGCTGTCTGTTCCCCATGACCCTGTGCCTGCAGTCCTCTTTGTCCTGCTCTTATGCTGGAAAGGTAGGTTCCCACCCCTCCTTTGTGCCATTTCTGCTATATGCAAGACCTTTTACTGAGTCAATTCAATTCACTAATTTAGCAGGAAACAGCACAATGCACAGAACCAGGAGAAAATTTTTCTGTGGCACTGAGCTATTCAGCTGTCACTGAACTATCCCTCAGAAAACTCACCTTGGCACTGAAACAAAAGCATCACCACTTTACCTCCTTAATCCTGTTCGAATATACTTCTGTTATGTTACCAAGTGATAGAGTTGCCACATGGTGTATGTTTGCTATCAAATGTGATGATCTATTTACTCATCTAAGTATCTTCTGTTATCTCTGTTAGAGAGACAAAGCAGCCTGCAGCTGCTAAAAAGGCTTGGATCTCAGCTGACTGTAGGGTTTCTTCAAGATTCAGTTGCCTGTACATTCTAGTAAATATCTCGTCTGCAGTCCTGGAGATAGGGACCAGGGAAGCATCTAGGCCTCAGATGAGTAAAGAGGTTGCAAACAGAAGTGAACATGAGAGTTGCATTCAGCTGAGGACACCAGCTACAAATGCTCAACTCATTAGTCAAGGAGGCCACTTAACTGTGCAGTCTGTAGTAGATGTCCTATCTAGAAAGGCCTTGTTTTCAAATGAGTTCTTTTAAGTAATACATTTTCCAGATGCAGATTTATGTCACGACTTTTAGTCCTTCACATGACCTTCCTTGCAGTATGTGTCCTTCTCATGTCATCCTACAGGTTCTGGAAAGATGGAGGGAAAGATCGTCATCGCCAGGAGGTGAGAAATTTTTGAAGACTATAGCAAAAGCTGTGTTGCAAGAAATTCATTTTAGCATTCAGTTGGGTCATTATCAGTGGCGATTTCTTGCCAGGCTAGTGGAAAAATGCATTCTGAGTAAAGGATCTCAAGAGGGTATGTGGTTACTTTCTGGGCAAAGGTTAATACGGAAGACTGCAGGAGAAAGAGGATGTTGTCTTGGACAAGGTGGGCATGGTGGTGGGGCCAAACAGCACTTTCGTAAGCAAAATCAGAGGAAAGAAAGCTCTACCCCAGACTGTGCACGTAAGGAGGGCTGGTGGGGATATCTGTGGGAAGGGCAGGGCTGGGGCAGGGAGGGAAGACAGGAATTCCTGCTCTACCTCTGGAATTTAGATGATAATGAGGAAATGTCAGAAACCAGCTGAGAACCTGGACTGGTTAACAAGAATAGGTAGGGATTTGTGAGCTGTGGGGCTGAAGATAATAGTTGAAACTATGCGAGTGTCTAAACTCACCCTTTGAAAGAGGGAGATGGAAAAGGGGAGTGTGCCAAGATCATCATTTTTGTGAGCCAAAGTTTTATAGTTTGCAATTTTGCTGACAGTGATAGAAAGCCTTGTATCAGCCTCACCATACTAGGCCTCTTCTGTAATGAGTTTATAACCCATATCAGGTGTATCACTATAATGAGTTTATCATCCATAATGAATTTATCACCCCCACTGTTTGGTCAAAGCATTCATAAACCTGGTAAAGATACATCAAAAGGTATCAATTTAATCCTTTTAAAACAATCACACACATTCACCTTTGGAGGAAAATGCAAACATGCTCAAAACATCTTTTCCCTGAGGAATGTCTCTTGGCAGGTATGGGAGGTGTCCTATCAACCTGTACTCCCTACCAATAACACCCAACACCTTAGGTGAGAGAAATAAAATGTCCTTCAAGATAAATAATAATACCAGATATTATGGCAGGTTGTCTGATAAAACAGGGCAGAAACCTTAACTGCCCAGGTCCTGCCTCTCTGCTCCTGGTCTGTGCAAGCCCCACTTCATTCAGTGGTCTCACAGGTGCTGTCAAATAACTTAATTGATCATTGTCCTCATTTGAGACAGTATCTTGAGCACAGCCAGGACACTAATGGTAAGCTCTGATGATCTCACGCTAGAAGCCTGACATCATGTCGTCTGTGACAGCAGATGATGTTTGTTTGATGTACCCTGGCTGAGGCGCATGTGCCCATTCAATGGCATTCGTCTCTACCCAGCTGGGCATCGTGGATACCTTTGCACAGCCAAAACAGCATGGAGACTTAATACAGGCGGCAATGTCACCTGTGACATCAAGTCTCAAGAGCTGTTCTTAAGGCCGTTACAACTTGCAATAGTCAATCTTTGTTTTACTACCTGCTTGTATTTGTCAGAGTTTGGAAGCTTTATGAACACAGGTGGCCAAATTCATCTGTTGTGTAACTCCCTGGATCCCAATTTGGCCCACAAACTTGCGTATGTTAAAATTTCTCAGCTGAACTTCTTTTGCTGAAGCCATTTTTACCTATAAATACTGAGCATAAAAATAAAGCTAGTTCATCATTTTATTTACTATATCCTCCCCAATGTCATTTTTCTGAAAACAGAGGGTTTCAGCAATGCACTCCCTTTATTAGATAAAGAACAATTAAAAGGCAACAAAATGTTGTTTTATGATTTTTATTGCTTAGGTAAAATCTAAACTGTATTGGTAACTGATTTTTCTGTTTCAAAACATACTCATAAATAATTCTATAAAAACCAATCCATTCATAATATAAAATATAACCATATGAATGTACATGCCAGCCACCTTGGTCTGGTTTGTGGGCTAGGTGTTAGAAACTAATGATTCTGTCTTTGGTTATTCCAGAGCTGTATTTGATTCAGGAACTATCATCCATCTGTAATTCCTCAATTGTAAGCTTTTATTACAAGGTCTGTGGTGCCACCCAAAATTGCTTGCTAGCTTTACCAAGGACGATACGTTTTTTCACATCTTTACATTCTATTGCTTTTAATAAAGAACAGTGCACTACAGGTGTAATTTCATAGAGGAATTTGCACAAAACCTTTAAAATACTTGGGAATTGCCCAGCATGTAAGAATTCAGAGTAAATAGGTTACCCAAATAGCTATTTTGTAATTTGGGGCCCCCAATATGCAATCATTTACATCTCACCAATGTATCACCAATTTTCAGCTGGCATTTTCTCTGCAAGTAATAACCTGCAAGTGATGTTTGCAGCAGATAAAAACAGCTGAAAAAAAGTGAAAGGAAGGCAAAAATGAAAATAATAGTTGGTAAAAATGAGGGAGAATAGTATAATTACTTGTATTTCCACAGCATCATGTCTTCCCAGAATTCAAGCTGTGCATAATAGCTTTAGTGCAAGGGCAAAACAGAGAAGCCCCTAGGAAAAGGGATGAAGATAGTATTTTTTTAACCTTCCTGGGGAGCCTTACTCCACAAAGATTTAAAGCTTTTTAATCTTCAGCAGGACGTGTTGGCTGGAAAGTAGTGCATTTCAAAATGAAAATGCATTAATTAATGTCTCTTGGAAGAGGACAATCTGAAATATCTTTCTCTGTGGGAGTAACTTGCAAGCTGATTATATGGGCTGATAGATATTCTATTGGAGAACATTCAAGGAATGTTAAGGTTGTACGGTTAAGCACACAGAAGTTAGGAAATGCCACACTGCAGGATTTGTGAGCATCCTTAACTCTGCCTCTGGTGTGTATGTGGTATAATATATTCATTACATATAATCTCCCAGACGCTGCTATAAATATACACCGCATTCCCTGATCTTAGATTTTACACACATCATAGCATGCATTAACTGTGTACAACTCTCCACCATAGCCTATTAAAACCTTGTATAAGAAAAGTACGTAATAAAATTTGTCTTAAGCAACTAGTGCAGATTAAATATTATATTTATGATATAGAAAATGGCAGGCATTTGTTTCAATAAATTATCCTGTAAGCTTGAAAGACTGCACGCTACATGGGTGCATGCAAATTGGCCAGGTAGTTAGCTCCTTCATTTCCTGCAAAGCTCAGGAGGGCTGGCTGTGTCTCTGCTTGAAAAGACACACCACAAGTACTGCGGCAGACTGAAGCTTTGGCTATCCCCACACCAAGAAGGAAAAATAATGGGAAAGGGTGCCTATGGCCCCTCACGGACAGTCAGCCCACCATGGCTTTCTTCCTGATCCAATAGGACTTCATTTATCTGATGAGTGCAAGAGAAAGTTACTGGTTCAATGTGACCAAAGTTGGAGCAGGGGGTGCTTTGAAGAACTCCTAACAGTGGGGCATTTGCACACATATGCTACATGACATTGGAAATGAAGGAGTAAAAGGGGTTTGTGAAGTTTAAATGGTATTCGTAATGAAAACAAAGCACATAATTAGTAAGGTTAAGGATCAGAGAATCCAGAGAGTTGAGGTTTTACAAAACCCTCAAAATTTATAAAAAACATGTTTTTTTCCATTAAATTGACTCAGAATGCAATGAAAGCATGTTTCTCTAATTAAGCAAATGTCTTGTGGCATGCAGAAATAAATACCAATGATTCTTAAATCATGGCCTTTGCGTTTGGACAGAATAGTTTTTCTATTTGGATTTTAAGGGATTTTTTTAACATTGTTTTTATTTTAGCAAGTACTTAACTTCATTCTGCTCTTCATCTCTCTCCATTCAAATTAAGGTCTAGGTGATTTTATTCCAAAATTAATCCTGTCCTGTCCTTTTCCTTGCTGGCACAATGAAGGATCAGTTCTTTCCTCCATTTCTGCTTGCTCTCATCTCTCTTAGAAAGCAGCCCTCCTCCAGAGCTGCAGACCCTGGTGGTGGCTGTACCTGCTCACCCCTCTGCTCTCCAGCCAGCTGCTGTAAGGAACTTCCCAGGGAAAGGAGGGATTGGACCTGTGCTCTCATGCAGTCTCTGCCTGAGCAATATTGGTTGATGAAAGTGGAGATGCCTCTCCTTATTGAGTCCTTCCTGTGAATTCTTACTCCATGAGCTGGGCAAATGCGGCACGTGCTCAAGGTCTGGTGACTTTCCTCAGCCAAAGCTGAAATTGGATGAAGATCTGGCCCTCCCCTTGCCAAACTGACCCTAGCCATAGCAAGATGCACACTCCTCACAAAAACAAACAAACAAAAAACAAAACAAAACAAAAAACCAAACACATAAAATGTCCAAGGTCTCAAGAGCTGATGAGATTTATCAGTATTGTCCTAACTAAAGTCTCCTGCTTTTATCATGAGCTTTTTCCTTTCAGATATTTTGCTTCCTGCTAGCACCAGAAACAAAAAGCTTCTTCAAAATAATCTCCTGGATAGTGTCCTTTTTTTTCTGTTCTTTAAATACCCTTATTCTCAAAGTGACTCCTGGACAAGGACATGGTCCCTCTAGTTAAAAGATCAGTTGCTTGTCTGGCATACCCCTCTTCTGTGTGAATCTGCTATTATTTCATCTTCTGGACACTGCAGGGAAGTTCAACAGATTCTTCTGTGTTTAAGAAAGGATGGCTGTACTCAACACATTGAACAAGTTTTATCCCAAGATGCAATAGTATTTTCCATTGCAGGACTTGCCAGCTCTGTGATCAGTGCAGGAGTACAATGGGAACCACTGCCTTCTCATCACATTTCTCCTCCTACAGAAGAGCTAGAAACAATTTTAATTTATCCTGAAGAATATCTTTGTATCCAGAGGAGTACTGACATGCAATACTGGAAGGTCTGCTTTCATCATTGAATGGGATTCCAGATAAACACAGGCTGTGATGTAATGCCCATGGAGCCCAGAAAGGTGCTCTGAAATTGCTCCATTTGGCACATCACTATCCCCAAACACCATAAACACTCACTGCACCTTCACTTCAAAAGAATAAGGTTTAGATTCTACTGACAATAGAACTCAGGAAGATTTTAGTAATGCCTTTTGCCTGTGCCCCTTGCGTAGCACAATGTGGGGTGTCATTCATTTCAGCATCTGCAGTGGAGACGTCTGAATCTACGCTGGTCCCCCCCATCTCTCTCTGCAGTCAGTGGAGGGAGGTAAGTGCTTGCAGGGTGTGATTCATCTCAGTCTGAGCAACTGTAAAGTAGAAAGATTCACACCTGACTGATCATCTCGCACAGTTACACAGTTAGCATAGAAAAATCGGGTCAGGTACAAGTCACTAGTTTTCACAGAATTTGAACAACTGCTACAGTAATAGCTAAATTAGAAATAGTGAAAAGTAAGCTCCAAGTGTCACTTTAACCTCTGCTTTAGAATCTAATTGAGTTCAACTCAGATATTTTTCTTTGTTTGTACACTCATGTTCTTGGAGTTTTTAATTGCTCACTAGTTGATATTGTTCCAGTTTACATAAAAAAACATGCTTGAGGACTAGATATATTGCAATGCAGGACAGAGAGAATTTTTTTTTTACCTTTATTGCAACATATCAGAACAAAAGATCTGCATAATTTTCAGTACATGCACTGGGAATACACATTTAAACACAGATTAAACAAAATCCAATTTATCAAATGAATTTTAAGGAAGGGTAATGAAACATAGGAAAGAAAGAAATTTTCTTTAAGGTAAACCTTTGCTGACTTAATTGTGTTCACAGACACAGACATCATTTGGATTTTCTTTGCCTTTACAGTTCTCATACATATGTTAAGTATCCATTAAAAGGCTTGCTGTCAGTGATCATCTTAGACCCCAGTGGTGGATGACTTCATAGATTAATCCTCCATACATATTATAAAAGCTTTATTTGTAGTAACTCACTCTATAGCCTCTTGTTGCACGTATTACAGGCAAGTTCTCCCAAGCTATGCTCAAAAGGATACCCTTTCTGGTCAACAGAGAGGGGAAAAAAAATAGCTACAATACTTTCAATTTATTAATTTAGTATCTATATGCTAACTTTAATGGATTATTGTTTGTCAGTTCCTTTTCCCTTTGATGGGAAATGTTCTTTATCTTAAAGTACAACACTATCTTATTGCCTCACTTCTCTAGCCACCTTTAATGTCCAGAAAGCATTCTTTATTCATGATTAAATGTAGATTTTCCTCAGGATCCAGAAAACCAAGTATTGTTTCCATCCCAACCACAGAATATAGAAGTCATTGTATTTTTTATTATTAATTTTAAAACAGTGATACTGCTCATCAAACATGCCTGAAAAGCAGTTTTGACAAAAAAGATTCCATTCTTTTACTAGTAAGATGGAAAAATGTTAGAGCTGACATCTAATGGAAGCTAGAAAAAAAAAACTTAGAAAGTCCTAGTAGATAGACAAAGCTAATTAAAAAAAAGGCAATGAAACAGTAATATGACAGTTCCAGAATTTGTGTCAAAAATGTAGCATATTTGTCTAATATTTTAATATTTAATTGTACCGTTGTACATAGTAGAAGAAATTGCTAAAGAAAAAGCTGTGCAATGGTTACTATTGCAAACCTTGATGAATTTCCACCCCAAGCTGCTATTTTAAGCTCAGATTGAAACTCCTTTGCTGCCTTTGGCTTTGCTGGGCTCTGATAGAGTTTAGGTACTGGCTGGGAGGATCTGGACCTGTTAGCATAGCAAACCACATTGGCACACTTGTTGCCAAAGAAAAAAGCAATATGGTAGGCTTTTTTAATGTCTAATTTACATCAGAGTTGCTGACCTTTGTTGCAGTTTCTTTGCGGTTTCTTGGTGACAAGTATGGTGTGTGCACACAGACACACATGTGGTGGACTTAAACAGCTCAAGATATATTTAGGTCTCCTGGGGCAGGTTGGGGTAGGGGAAGCCAAAACCAGTATTAAAACTCTTGCCTGAGTTTCGACATTGTTCAGATAACCTTTTATGAGTTTTAAGTGTCTTTTCAGTGATTCCAAGATATTTCTCTTTCTCAGCACGCTTAGTCTCAGTCTCAACCCCATATTCTCCAAACATTCATAAAGAAATCCTCCTTCTGATACAATTTCCATAGATGGTCTTTCTCAAATGATCCTCCATTATGATTTCAGCCTCACTGTCAAGTATTCCACACCTAAGTTAAAAGCTTACCTTGATTAAATGGTTCCTCGCGCTGGAGGTGGCACCTTGTCCAGGTTTCCTGGCACCTGGTGGGAGAAAAACCACTTCTTGCTCCTGATCTTTCACTATTTGGACTGGTGAAATAATTTTTTGCAGTACATGACAATTTCTAGAAGACTGAGCAAAAAGGCAAATGTGTAACGGTCCTCCAGTATTATGATACAATCAGAACAGTGTAACTAAGGAAAATAGAGGTTATGGTGAATTTTAGTTTGTTTTACAAAAATCTTAAACAGAAACTCTTAAGTATGGCAACTTCTAAAACAGACATTCTGTGGCATTTTAAGCTTAAGTAGTTCATAATATGAAAATATAAAAAACCTGTTTACTTTGAAAAAAGAAAGCCTTTGGGGAGTTTTATGACCAATGCTAGCACAGAAATAATGAGGGATGAAGAGGTGATATTTGACAGTTTAATAGCCTGCATTGTGACAACTGTGGAGCTGGGAGGGGAGGGGACAAGGCAGTATATGCACTCAATTTCTGATCTGGTTTGGTTTTGTCTTTTTCATTAGTCCTCCTGCGATTCCTTCGGCATTGGGTGCTTTGCAGACTGGAGATGGTAAATCTCCCTTGTCACTGGTTAATAATACAAGGCTTTGGGCCTGTTTACCTCAGAGGAGGATGGATCAAGTCCTATACATCACTCAATGCCTTTTGATAGTTCAGTACTTATAATTTGCTCTAATTTCCTCCTTTAGGAAGTGGTATGATTTTGATATTCACTTAGTGTCACACTCTAAATAGGCTATTTGTAATCAGTATAAGTTTGTAACACATAGCAGAATTTGAACTTTAGATTCTCAATGGAAAAAGAAGGAAGAACTGATCTGATTTTTCTTTCAATCTTTTGTTCTCAGTATATGTGTTGATCTGTCACTAACAATATAAATGGCTGGATCTGAAAATAATTGCTCATGCATTATCTTTTAGTTCAGCTTGTAACTTCCAAGAGTTATGTTTTTTATATGTTATGACCTTGATTCTCACTCAAGATCTAGTTGCTGCTGAAGGATGAGGAGACTGCCAGGCAATGAGGCAAATCTATCTAATTCTCATGGTGCTATGTTCTGCCCATTGTCAACGCCATAAATTACTAAAGTGATTTAGGGCTTGTCCTAGATTTTGCTATTTTATTTCTATGGGATCTGCTCTGTCATATTGTACCCCCACCACATTGCCTCATCTTCTGGTGAGAGACAAAGACAGCTGATGTAGAGTCTGGTAGACTAACTTCATCTAATGGATATTTTCTTATTTTCTTATGAATTTTCAGTTGAAAATTTTGCAGTGGTTTGTGCCAGGCAATTGAAAGGGAATCTAACTCTACATTCCTTTTTCCTTTCCTTCTAATATATTATTCATTATGTCACTAAGAAGAAAATTTTCTGAAGTTAGGAGCACAGCACAACTTGTGGAGATTAATTTGTGCCAGCTTAAAGCAGTTGGCATGTGTACCGGGGCAGCCTGATGGACAGGTACCTCCCAAGCTCAGCACTGGAGTCACTGCATTAATGGAAGAATTGAGGCACTCAAATCTATATCCAACTTAAGTCTGTCTCCATGAGCTGCAGTCATACCACTGACAATATGGATATTACCACAGATGTACATTTCCTGCTCTTTTCCCTCTCCCTGTAGATATAACTATGTCTTTCTGAAAATTAACATCTTACAAAGAAGTATGAAACAACAAAGAAGTATGAACAAGACTCTCTATGTCTGCAGTTCCTCACAGGATAACTTATTGGAAAAGGATGTGTGTGTCAAAAGCTTCCATATAAACATTTTCATCTCTCATTAAAAAAATCTCAGAATGAACTGAGAACTAGAAGGAAATAATGCATCTATTTTCTTTCCATCTTTTTGTCTCCCTATTTTCCCCATGCAAGATTTTTTCTAAATGGTTTTCTTTCTAATCATAATGTCCTTTCTGCAAGGCTTTTAGCATACCCCCAGCTTAAGCTGATGAAGTCAGTCAGAACTGATTTGCTTAAAGTCAGAGATACTGTTTTTGAACTAGTGCCACCATCTATTTATAAAGTGATGTGGAAAATGTCACAATAACCTTAAAGACATTTTTTCCCTCTCAAATGTTTGTAGGATGATTAAACAGGACTTACTTTGTGAAAGTGGTCAGAAGGTAATGTTTCCTCTCAAAATTAACTTTTCAAGGCCTCTCTCTGTTTTATCACAGAAAGAGTTACATCAGTATTCCCTTCATCTGGGCTGCAGATATATACATTTTCTCCTTTGAACAGGAAAACTGCAGAGAAACAAGGAAAGTATTAAATTCCTCAGGGATCTCCTCCTGCAAATAGAAAGGTGCCCACTGTCCTTGAAATAGTTTGAATAGGGAGAATTTTGCCTCAGTGGATCATATCTGCAGGCCAATTACGTATGTCCATAGATTTCTGTTTAAGGATTATATGTGCACGTTTCGTGTTGGTTTCACAGGGTCAGGCCATGGAGGAGAATTCATTCTCTCCAGCTGTGTAAGGGTGCTAAAAAGGAGTGCAAGGGGAGAGTTGTACGGAGTGTTCCTCTCTTAGAGTCCTGCTCTTCTCTCAAGCTGGCATTCTGCCTTTTAAAGGAAGAGAAACAATAATGAATTTCTGGACTAGTTAGACTTCTCTGCCAGGTAAGTTATTATAGGCACTTAATCTTACTAAAAACAGCTCTGGCAAGGACTATCAGGAGCTTGTAGTCCAATTTTCCAAGGGAGAAGATCTGTGGTGGAAGACACCACGTATAAGCCAAGTATGAACTTACGGATGTGATCTCACCACATATAGGTAAGAGGAGAGGAAAGTGACTTACATACCTATAAGCATGAGTCCAAGAGCAAAAATAAAGGTCACAAAGACCATTCATGTCTATTGTATTTCCCCTAGGACTCCTGAGATCAGGGAGCAATCCTGCTGTGAGGACTGATTCTAATCAAGGAAAAGAAAGGAAAAAAAAAAAAAAGCTTTCATCAAATAAGTCCTTCTACCAAGGACTGCTCCAAACACAAACACCACCACCAGCTGACACTTCCTAGTGCTCAACAGTTTATCACAATGTAGGAAGAAGAAATAAATAAAAAAAAAAAAAAGGCAGAGGACTTTGATGACATCTGTCAAATAAGCTTTTTCATAATTGTTATTGTATTTTATTTGTTATTTATGATTATATTTTACTGGAATAGCTGTAGGAGTCCCAGTTGAACTCAGGCCTCAGTGTGCTGCAGGCTAACCCAACACATAAAATGGTCAAGGACCGCTTGAAGATTTTGCCTGTCTGAATGAGTTGTTGCTGGACTCTGACTCAGATGGTAGTGTTTTTATGTGCTATTGGTCTTCCACTGGTTCAATGCACAAATGTTTTGCATATGGCAGGAAAAGAAATAATAAAGATAGGCAATCATGTTCTAAACAAATAGGGAAAGTCAGAAAGAAGTCAGAAAAGAAAGGAAAACAGAGAAGTAAAGTGAGTTGCCCAATGTCACAATGAGAGTCAGATGACAGTCAGAGCTAGAAGCAAAAATCCCTTTCCCTTCTCCGTAAATCAATTCAGAGCATTGCCAGAGTCCTGGGCAGATAAAGCAGAAAGCTCCACGTAGTACACATCTCTCTCTCTTTTTATATATGCTTTGTTAAAGGCACCTAGGCTTAGGTGCATTGGTTTGTAAGGGCTTGTCCGTCATTGATACAACTACAAGCTAATACAGTAGCTCAAGAAAGACTACACACAGAAAGAGAAATGAAGGTGGCATAAAGTGTTCAGCACTACATCTTTCCTGTCTGAGATGTACAGAGGCCCATTAGGCTCCAACTGAAAGCTCTTAAGAGCAGCAAAAATTTGTTTTAATTAAAAGCTTGAAATTCAGGCCGATAAAAAGATGTGTGTAGAAACTGAAAAGAACAAGGACAATGTTCATCTATGGTGCAACTTCACTGAAACCCAAAGAAATACACCGAAGGTAAGGTGGATCTAAAATATTTGCATATGGAAATATTTGGCTTCTTTTATTTTTGCAAGCAAAAACCATTCAGTGAATTGTAAAACAGTTTTTATTTTAACAAGACTGCGGTAAAGGGTAGCAGTAGCTTTTCCTTACTACTCTGCGGCTCTACTCAGAGTTTCTCAAAATCTTCAAAGAGATATATTAGGTGCTTTTACAACCTCTTTGTTCTCCTATGGGAAAATAATTATGGTACTGTTTCTTCTCATTCAGATTTTAAATCCTGATTAGAGACATGCAATCTGGCTTTCAAATAAAATATATACTTTTGTGCATCACATTCATCTTTCTAAATTACAGCAAATTGTCCAATTTTTATTTTGTGGACCACGTAGTTACAGCAATCAGCTTACCTGCTCTTCACCTCAGCATATGCTATAGTGCCCTAAGTGATGAATGTCATTTTAATCAAAAGGCTTGGAAAAATCTTCTGATCTAACAGAACACTTCAGCTTAGAAAACATTTTCCCTCAAGAAAGCAGTAAGAATTCAGAGACTTTCTTTTAGGACTTCTCCAATTCAGGTTTTTGTTTTGGGGGGGGGGGGGAAGTTTGACATTTTTTTTGGACCAAGAGAAAGTGAGAAAACCTCAAACTAGGTTAAAATTGAAATAATAATTTTTATGATTTTTTTCTTCATGATGACATGAACCCTCAAAATACCAATGCTGCCCCCATCCAAAAAAAAAAAGGAAATTAAAGTTAAGATCTATGTACGACCGTTCATTTCTGACCCCACAGAAGAAGGTTTGGAGACAAATTAGTGCAATTAAAAAAAAAATAAAAATCAGAATTAGTTAATCATTAGCACATTTCTGGTAATATGGGCTTTCTCAGACCTCAGTTCTGAAGGCAGGAGAAGGGAAAGGGGAGTGCAGTGGAACAGCCCCCAGCCCTTACTGTCTGAACATTTGGGGATGGCTAAATGGACCTGTGCCATACTGAATGAAAAGTTTATTTATATAGAAAGGTAAACTCCAAGAAATGAAAAAACAAAGAACAAAGAGTTTTGAGAGTATGTTGTAGCATGGGAGGTAAACCCAACTAAATGAGTGATTAAAGTCATGATCTGGCAAAGCTAGCCCAGTATACAGAAGAAAGCGAAACACTGGCATGGTAAACTCCTCTGAAAACTTTGGAGAATCCAAGTTGTGGGTAGAAGTGACAAACTCTTTCAGCCATGCAGTCTTCATGTGTGTTCCCCCCTTTCTTGCCTTTAAAATGTCTAAGAAGTTAGATGTAACAGAGTATTTTAAAACAAGGTGGAAGCTGCAATGTGAAGCAGAGGACCATATTTTCTGCTGACATGAGCCCGCTGAAACCAGTTGAATTATACCAACAGATTTTGGCTCTGAAAATCAGGAAATGCCAAAGTTAGGTTGAATGTAGGGCATCATGACAGTATTTTTGCAATATAGAAAGCACGCTGTTTTTCATTCTCAAACAGCTTGAGTAAGCTGTTGAGGAATTTGAAAGGGTTCACTCAGCAGTACTTCCAGCTCCCAAGATAGCCAGGGAATATCTCATGATAATGCAAAAGTCACCAGTGTGCATGTACTTAAGTGAGCACTACATTAAATGATGAAAATAGATTTATGCTATCTAAGAAGAATGCACTGAGAAAATAATCTCTGGGTTTTCTACAGGCATATACATATGTGTTCATCAATATCTGTCTGCAGCTAATTCATATCTCCATTTCATGAACTGGTGTCATTGCCTTTAAGGTTAGGGGCTTCCAGCTCCATGGAAATCCACATGTTGTAGCTACATAAAAAATGTCTTCGTAATAACAGCTTTGTAGAAATGGGAAACTGCTAGAAATATAAAAATAATTAAAAGAGGTTTTTTAGGGTTTTAGGCAGTGTCCACTGGTATCTGTGAAAACCAGTACAAGCATTACTTCCTCCTATTGTTTCCTGTTCCTTTCTTTGTTTTTGATATTTGGAAATTTTTTTCTTTTTTTTTTTTCCTCACATGATCATCCCTGAGAAGAAAATACCATCAATAAAAGCTACTGAGGCCTTCTAAAGTAACAAGGTTTTTACTGTTGATGCATTCAGTTATTACTGTATGCAATAGTTTGATTTGAAGTACGTCCATCCTGCTATCCAAAACCATGCCTGTACTCATAGATGAGGTGGCCATAAGCAAAAAACTTTCAATACTGGAACAACATAGCTGTGGTGCTTCAGGCAGCATAAGCCTCTTGAACTTACTCTGTCCAGGGGATCATGAAACCAAAATCTGAAGCAGAAAGGCACATTTTCAGACACAGGCTCCTGATGTGCTGTGCACTTTGCCTACACTCAGGAAAAGATGTTCTCTGCCCCAAAGAACATACAAAGGACATGGGCAGGAGAAAACCTGGATTCTAGCACAAAAGCACTCCATTGAGATACTGAAAAGCAAGGAATGAGAACTTCTTCCTCACCATAGTGTGAGGGAAGGAGAAAGCACAAATGCATGTTTCTGAAAAGACTAAATGGTGGGTAGGACCTTATTGTTTGACTGGAGATGAAAGTCATCATCTTACTGCTGGGGTGGAAAGTAGGGTGGAAACTGACTGTGAAGGACACTGAAAGCTCAGACAGTTGCCCATGATTTATGTGATAAAGGTGATGTGGCAAGAGGCTTTACCTCTAGGGTTTGTGCAGAAATTTCTCTTCATTCCATTTTAAGGTGAGCTGTGCTTTGTGTCTATGGGGGGGGGGATGTGGGGAAATCCAGGTCTCAGATATCATGTTTATATTGCCCTTCCTCATTCTAGTTGTTTTTATTCATTTCTTATGCTAGCTGCAAATCTTTCATAAAGACTATCACAAAGAATATTAAAATTTGCCTGGAAAACCCAACCCCAAGAATTTCCATTGTTAATTAAAATGTCATCTTTCTAGCAATTAATTAAACAATTTATATTGAGAATGTAGAGGAAGAGCAGATCTCGTGTGACTAAGGAGACATCATTTTATAACAGCAGTTTAAACTACCTAGGGCAAAATCAGGTGAGCTGCTCAGTGAAGAACCCTTGGTTTTTTAGTATCACAGGTAAAACTCTTGTCCCAAGTGAAAATTCTCATTTATAAGGATGTGTCAAGACCTTCTTTATGATTCCTTCTCAGAATTTTTTCCCCAGTCTAGTGTGAAATCAGTTTTCTTCATTCACGATCATCCCTGCTGTTATCCTTTCATCTGTGAGCCTGAACATAATTAGAAGAATAGATTCATTTATGTCATTTAATAATATACATAATTTAATTGCACTCCCACCTGAATTTCTTTTTATTTAGAATTTATATTTACAGCAGCTAGCTAGCAGTATCTGTTCCTCATCATTGTTCTATTGATACACAGGCACCTACTGCCAACAGATACTATTATATCTCTATAAAATAACCCATGGAAGTAAACACTAGCCAGCTGTACTAGTAGAAGTATACGTCTTTTCAAGAGCACAATAATGTGGCATCATTTTCTGTGTTAGATGGCTAGGAAAACCTTTCATTTTTTTATAATTTTGACTCCTTAACAATCTGTGTAGTTAAGGGAATCAGCAATTAGTAATTAACATTCTGAAATTCACAAAATTCATACATTTGAATCTAAACCAAAAATCTATTCCTTGTTAACCGGGAGTTTTCAGCTCCGAATAATAGTTTGGTTGTCACTGAAGACTGGAACCAGTTTTGTTCTTTCTTCCAGATGAGGTGTGACTCATAACCCCATTTGGTGTTTGGCAGGATATGGGCCCCAGTCTCTCCTTTCACCAATGCATACAGGTCTTTTTCTTGGCAGCCCACTTAGTCTGATGGCATTTTTGCGGGTTGGGAACCTGGACAATTACTTTGGATATTCATCTTTAAACTATCTTTGCTCATAGTTTCTTGATGCTCCTGACAGTTGGTTTAGCATTTTATAACTAATTATAATTTTCATTCATTGTTCATATCAAATTTTTTGAAATTAGTTTAATATTCCCAAAGGAAAATGAGAAAGCAGTTAACAGAATGAAGGGAAAAACGTATTCCTTTCAAGTTTTAATATTGACATATTTTCCTGCACAATCAAAACTTCAACTGGCAGTTTAAGTAAGTCAGCAATCTAGGAATCTGACTTGGGTTCAGAGCCTTGCAAAAAAAAAACCCAAACCCAATAAAAACACCAGGATTTCTATTCCCACAAGTTCTTCCCATAGGAAAGCTAGTAAGAGTTCTGGCAGGGGAGCACAAAATAAAAGCTGGCAATTTGCAAGTCGTTACTTGAGAGTCTTGTGGAAGTCTTGGGGAGTACTTATAGCAGGAGATTCCTGACATCTAACATTTTAAAGGCTATTCTACCTGAGCTTCCTATAAAGGCAAAAGAGAGAAACAGAAGGGTATGCTTTAAGTTTAACAAGGTGAATATCCTTTGGTTTCCTCCATAGTTAAAGGGGAGAAAGAAGCCACTGTTGAGGTCCTTCTGGGCAGAAACTTACCCTATTTATTTGGAATCACTGTTTGGAGGAGTCTTTCCCTTTTACAACATAGAAAATCTTGGACAACCAGCCTCCTTTTTAAAGCACCTTTTCATAATTAAACATGTGGTGAGAATGCCCACAGTTTGCTCCTCCCTATATTTTTAGTGGGCTTTCATTTTTACAAAACCATGCTTTTTGCTCAGATACTCTGAATTATGATTTAAAAGGCAGGGGAAGACACCCAGGAATTATTCTGGTTTGAATGTCATTACACATTGGAATCGGTATGTATAAATATTTTTATTCTATTCTGTGCTTGTAACCAATGACAGAAAATCCCAGTATAATAACTGTAAGTCCTGATTCTTAACTGGTTTTCAGTGTCTTAAGCCAGAAGAAATTTTTTCCCCTAAATTTAATAAAGCTTCACTGGTGCTGAGCCAATATTAATTATATCAAAAACAAATTAGTGGTCTGTCAAAGTAATAGAGATAAAATTATCTCCTATTTTTTTCCAATGGACAAACCAGATGGCCAAAAAAAATTTCTGTCAGGGTCTCTGCTAGTCACTGAGAATAACCATATTACTGATATTTTGTCAAAACATCCAGTTTAAGATGTCTCCTAGGAATAGCTGATGAATTGTGACTGAACTGTTCGTTTCACTCCTGAAGGACAGCTTTTATAACCACTTTTTAACATCACTTTATCATAATTGTATCATATTATCACATTCATCACATTTTATCATAATTTTTCAGTCACCATTTTGCATGTGCAGTTAATGTCCTCAGCCCAAGTCGCAGCTCTCGTAGCTCCCAGTGGTCTCCAGGGGGCTTCAGTGTGGAAGTCTGGAACATGCCAAGGTCCCTTCTGAACTGTGGCCAGAATCAGGTCAGAGCAGCAGATGGACATCCACACCAGGGGCCTCACTTTTTTCTGGGACAAATTAGTGCATGGGGAGACGAGGTGGATATCCTCTTGGGTTTAATCCTGAGATGGATCTGGAGTTGGGAAGAATCCATACCTAAAGGAAAGGGCTTGGAAGGCTCTTTAATGTCCTACCTTATTTAATAGAGCTGGACTAAATATGTTCCCAACTGTGGCATTACCTAAAGTGCCTCAAAATTAGAGGGAAAAAAAAAAAGAGGAGGTATGTGAATTGATTGTTTGAGAAAAATAAACCAGATCAAATGGAAAGTTTGTAGTCCTTTATCATTAATTAAAAAATATATAGATAATTTTATCTTTTTGATTGTTTTTATTCTTTTAGAACAAAGATAAAACTAGACACAGTATGTAATTTTGAATTGAAACTTTTTTTTTAAATCTATAGTACTTAGACAATTTACAAGCTTTGTTTACAAAATTTGGATTTGAAAGTATTAAAACTGCTAAATTTGGCTTTCAATCAGTCCACAAAAGTGATTTTCTCCACCAGAAAATCATACAAACAAAAATTCCCAATTTCACAGAAGTGCCAGAAGGAGCTATCAGCTAAGAAAAGGCACCAGACAAGAAAGTGCCCACCTCCTAATGCCTTTCCAGCTCCCTGGAAAACACCAGTGACTGTACTGAGACCTCCTTTGCCTTCAAAAGATTGTTCTGGCAGGGCAAACGGGGAGGTGCTAAGGGAGGCAGAGCTCCCCAGGAGATTGGGGAGTGATGTTACACCACCCCTGAAGGTTTCAGTAAATGGCTTGTAGCCCAGCTAAGGACAAGAGAAACAAGGGAGAAGAGCTCCTTTCCCCCTCACCCCGCTGCCGTCACTAGGCAGACCGGAGCGTTGCACCAACAGCAGGATGCTGACAGCCTCTTTTGCAAGTACCCAGGTTTGGGGGGAGATAGGAGGCTCCCCACCTCTCTGCTGTCCTTTTGGCCCTTCAGCAGAGGCCAGGATTTGCCTGTTATAATGCTGCATGCTGGACCATAGCCCCGTGCCTGTAAACGTGACTTTTCCCATAATCTTTACATTCTCTCTGCACTCATGCTTGCTCCACTGAGAATCACCTCCATTTGCTGCAGCAAACACAGAGTAAATACATCCATAATTTCAATTCCATAAAAGAAATAGAGCACTGCACAAAGTACGTGTCCATGAGATAACTGCAATTCTCCACTAGATTAAATCGTTCTAAGTTCAGATTTAAACTTTACACGCTGGCACAACCTAAAAGCCAAAGATAAAGGTTGCTCTGTAAGAGATATGTGTTATTCTTCTTATTCTTATTTTTATTGATTATATAATTATCCAGAAATGCACCTCCACAAAGTCCTAAAGGTTTAATCTATGCCACACCACAGCTTTATTACTATTACAGTCACTCTGTGGTACAGTCAGACTGAGTAAGCATTTAATCAGAAAATGGTATCTAGTTTCACAGCAGGGTAGGTTTGTGAGTGTGCATGTAAGCATGAAAGTTTTATCATTTGGCTTAAGGGGGCCAAATGTTGCTTTTGGATATGTACATGCTTCTTCTACTAACATCTGCATTTTTGCATATCTCTAACATTTCTCTCAAGGGCTTTAAAGAGATTGATTTTCAAGGCCTAAATGCTTAAATTATTATGTTACATCATAAATAGTTCTTTAAAAATACTAGCTTTCTAAGTCTCAAAGCTACCTACTGCATGAGTTGTTGGAATAATAAGTTGTTGCTTTAAAAAAAACCCAAAACACACCAACAAAAAACCCAGACGTGTAACTGAGAAGTTAAGTAGCTTGCTCAAGATCTTACCCAATCTAGGATCAAAACTCATACCTGATGTTAGAGTTTCTCTGTACAGGGAGCCATTTGGAATGGCCAGACCTGACTAACTCCCTATATGAATTCTCCTATTTTAGAGCTATCATAATTTATTTGGAGTTTGCTTACTTTATTTTACATTCAGTTGCAAAATGTGTAATTGTTCATCATCAGATCACAGGGTCGCAGCTCACATCATAGCTCCCAGTGGTCTCCAGGAGGCTTCAGTGTGGAAGTCTGGAACACGCCAAGGTCCTTTCTGAACTGAGGCCAGAATCAGGTCAGAGCGGCAGATGGACATCCACACCAGGGGCCTCACTTTTTTCTGGGACAAATTAGTGCATGGGGAGATGGGGTGGATATCCTCTTGGGTTTAATCCTGAGATGGATCTGGAGTTGGGAAGAGTCCATACAGTTCACAGCATTACTAGAACAGCTATTCCCCTAGAAACTACTCTGCTGGAGTCTGAAATTATTTCTCACTGTATGTCATAGACCAAGATTTCACATTTAGGAAAAGAAACATTTGTACAATTCTGACATACAGCTGGAGCAAAGGAAAATAGGAAGCTGAGCGGAAATAGGCAGATAAAGATCGTGATGTGGCATCATAACCCCTAGCCTGCAAAGAGGCTGCTTTGAAACCACTGAATCAGCAGCCAAGCATTGGTAAGAAAACCTCTGGACAAACTGAGCATTTGAGATGACTCTGAACAATCAGAAAAGACACTGAGAAAACACTCATTACAAGAGACTCCAGCTTTATATCTTAACTTCATCTTTAACAGTTATCTGCTTTTAAGGTCTACCTGCTATATCCATGGCAAAAGTATTTTTTCTTGTTCATGATGTCAGGGTGAACAGGATGGGCCATTTAACCCTGATAACGTTTGCCATACCTTTGGTCAGGTACCACTTCGTTTGGATGCTTATCCCCCCAAAAGATCTCTAATGACCTGAATAAGGCACTAAAAGGTGCTTCAAGGTGATAATGCTGAGGACACAAGTTTTTGTTAGAAAGTAAGGACTTATCAAAAGTTGTATCCTGGTGTATCCTGGAAATTAACTGCTGTCATTGGGTTCCTAATCAGGCAGCAGCCAAACTTCATCATGAGCCCCTCCTGGTGTCGCCTGCCCAGTGCCTGGACTCCCCACCGTGCGGTCCTCCTGCGGGTGCCTGCAGCGTGGGTTGTTCACACAAATAGCAGGCAGCCCTCTTTCAGCTCTCGCAGGCTGTCCGCCCCAGGGCAAAGGTAAAAGCTGTGCTCTGTGCCATGAAGCAGCTGGGCCAAATCGTCCACTGCAAAACAATCCAGGCATCCAGAAGCCTCAGCAACTAGTGCAGAAATAAAGAACAACATTCATTTCGTATGTAATCTTTAGGATCCAAATATGCTGTACTTCTCACTGATTCCCTTTCTTAAAGAAATCTTAAAAAATATACCACTAGCTTCAAAAATGTTTACTCTACATTTTCCCCAGGATAAAAACACCAGGCATCTTCATATCATAAACGACTTCCTTCAGATCCCATGCCCACCTACCAGTATCATGAGAGCATGCAGTGATATAGCCTGAAAGGTTCAGAGACTCCAGAACATATATTTGAAACAATAAAAAAGCAAACTGTAGGTGAGGCACCATCCTCAAGCTTCACTGTCCAGGCACTAAGGCCTGAGGGCTAGAAAGGAAGCCTCAGAGCAGCACTGATGGGAAGCCATCAGCCCAGTGCATTTGCTAGCACAAGCGTGACCAGGGAAAATTTTAGGCAGAAAGGAGCTGCCAAGCATGCTCTTTGGGATGGAGCAACTCCATCAGTTCCCCTTCAGGGGCGAGGTGCAGGGCAGGAGCCACCATCAGATAGCATTAGGGAGAAGCCACCGCTGGCTGCACCTGAGTGACTTCAATTCCAGCCCGTGAGGCTCCAGTGCTGCAAGATAAGGATGAGAAAGCACCCGAGAAAGTCACTGCCAGTGATAAATATACAGAGCAGGAGACATGTCGAAGCACAGTATAGGTGGCTCAGTGGAACATATAACAAACTTTATCAGCATGCCACCATCATGCTGTGTTGCTCATGGGAGGCTTGAGGTGGTACAAGTGAAAGAGCTGGGCTGCTCCGAGATTTCCAAGAATGCATATTCAAAGAGATTACCCCCTGCATTATTATATGTTTTCCTTTTTAGTTAGCCCAACAGATTAAAAAAAAAAAAAAAAGAAAAAAGTGTGCCACACTGTAGAATGATGGGTCAAAGAAGATAGGAAATGTATTATTTTCTAATTGTATTATAAATTACCCAATGATGAATACCTAACCAAAAATGTACTTGGTACAGTGAGAATATGCAAAGAGTATGGGACTAGACAGCAAGGACACTGAACATATTGTCAATCCACAGAGCAAGGATTTCTGATTTATTTCACACATGTATGATAACTTCTGTTGAGAAGACACTCTACTTCATTGTTCGAGTGTGTGTAAGCATGGCAGTGAAATGCAAAAGTTTCATATATAAGTAGTCTGCATATTGTGGGTAGAAGGTTGTGCTTTCCCCTAGTGTCCCAGGGATACTGGAGGGAAGAGAGCTGTTCTCTTCAAAATCCACCTGAGTCTTCTTAATGACACAGTACGATGTCTTAGTTTCCACAATTTCTACTCTAGTACGTTAATCTCTGAAATTCAGGCTGCATTTCAGTTTGAAAAAATCTGCTGCAAGTGAGATGTAAAATTAATTACCTCATAAAAATACAGTCACAGTGCTACTCTCCATTCCAGGTTTGGGACAGCAGTTACATGGCATTTACCCCTCCCCATTCCCTTTGTGGCTACCTCACTCTGGAGGAAGTACTGTAAGAATCTGCTTCAGGCAATTCTGAAAAAAAGTTGTATTGCAGTGTATTTGAAGAAACTTAAAATTGGGGAAAAATAATGAAGAGATTTTGTGGTCCATCTCTTCACCTTCCCATGCAAAACAGCGGATACTGTATTTTATTATAAAATAATATAACTTTTTACAATAAAATTTTAATATACTACTGTACATTTGGATAAATAAAAACAAGAGGTGTATAAATAAATGTTCCATAAAAGAATACAGTGGGTATACATATTCTGTCGCAGGCTACAGCCACATGGTAACATTGCCGTAAGCAATCCCTTCTGTTGTATAAGCAGAGAAGATTTTTCCAGGTAATCCTATAAAATGTAGCTACTATACTTAGCCAAAAAATGTTATATATTTTCCCTGAAATGTTGGAATACACTAAAAAGAAGGTATGATTCAATCTTGTAAGTATTCTTGTGTATTTTTTAGTATTTTATTAAAAAAAAAAAAAATTTCTGGGGGAAAAATACATATTTTTTTCTATTATTCCTCTATCTACTTTATTCGTATTTGAACAAGAGAATTAAAAAAAGCAACTACAGAAGCTGGTTTATATTTTCAATTACTTTTTTGTTTAAAAATAATTGTTCAACTAGGTAAAAATATTTTTTTCAAAAACTAACTCCAGACATTTCACTTTTCTACAAGACAAGCCTTTCTTTGTAAAAACCTTGCATATAAATACTTTTTGGTGAAAAAAGTTTCAATCAGCCCCAAAGTACATTGCTTGTATTACATCTTTACAACACAAATGAAAGGTGTTTAAACCTAGGATATGGGAAATCATGAGGACACATGATCCCTGTAATCATTGCAAAATAATGTCATAACAGTTGTCATTCTGAAACAAGCAGAAAGATAATCTCACAGAAAGAAAAATCTGGTAGCCTTTCCTTGGTCACAACATGAGCATATTATGAGAAAAATCCTTAAGAACGTGAGGTATTATAAAAAAAAAAATTTATAACTTGACATTAATAACATTGGCTATGCTTTATGCAATCTGTCTACTGAGAATATAGAGAGAGTTAGAATTTAGAAAAGGGTTGAAATAACCACAGGAGTGCCTTTCAGTGTATTAGAGAAATAGCTATGAAGATTTATATTACATACATGGATATTTGATAAGACAATGTTATGATGATGTCTGACCAGACTTCACTGTTCTAGCATATGATAATTCGGACATAGTATAATCTAGGCAGTTTTCCTCGCTACAGCAAAAATCAAATTTTCAATGGACCATCACAAAGGACTGACAATGAGGATTCTTGATCGCCAGCGGTGGCAATTGCAAGCTTTATTTCCCAGCAATCTCCATTTTTCTTTCCATGCATTTCCCTTCTAGGTCCATGTGATGTTTCATGTTCAGTGGTACATTAATGTGCAAAGATTTCAAAATATCCTTTTTTTCTCACACGCTTGTTTTCCTTTCCAGATAGTATTTCATTCTGTGCCTTCCAGTCCAGCTTTTAACTTTACTCCTATCTCCCTAGTAATGTTTGTTTCTTCTCCAGTGCCATGGCTGATAATCTCTTTGTTCACAATTACTTTCACAATGGCCAGAACATAGGAAATATATTAATGTCAATACTATATTTCTGTTCACGGGTAATATGGGTACTGGAAAGATGGTTTCCATGCTTATCAACTGCTGGCTGACACATTATATGTTTATCCTTGAGCTGTCTATATTAGCAAGGGAATAATCTTTGTTTTATTCTACTGCTCTATTACTCTTTCCTAATTTTAGGTAATTGGTTGTTGTCTTCTGATGGGGATGACAGAGCTTGATAAGATATTATCTGGACTTTTAGGCCTTTTCTCAAATTTTGCATAATTAAATTAACCTTTTGCCTTGGAATTTGTATTACCCTTTTCTGTAAAATATGCATTACGCATTTTACCAGCTCTCACCTCAATGTGCTTATTATCAACCTTGCCTGTGCCTGCTTAGGAACACTTCAGCAGTTCTTGCTCTGAGCAGCTGATCCTGATCCTACAGCGAGTCCTTTGACTACTTTGGCTGCTCAGGGATGTAACTCCCCAGCACCAGCCGCCTAATCCCAGCCTGGCCATACATTCCCTTGCGCAGCGATCCACTACCTAAAGCTCAGCTGCACCTGTGCTGCTGCCTCAGTAAAGTGTAAAGATCTGATCTGAGAGACGACTTTGTGCAAATAGCCTTCAAAGTGTTCAAAACCTTACAGCCAACCTTGCAGGGCAGCACAAGGAAATAAAACAAAGTTACTCAGAGGTAGTTTGGTAGTGCTTTTGACAATGTGGCGGTGCCCATCCACCCACTATAATTCTGACTTCATTGAAATAACACAGGACAAGAAAGTACAAGTTTTCTCAAATGCAAGCCTCGGAGTGTAATTATCCCTTGAGCCACGGAAGAAAAATATGGGGAAAACATTTTTCTTTTAAACTGCAGCTTTAAAGATGGAAAGCATTTTCAGTGTATGGAAATGTCTTTTAACCTAGCTCTGCTGGGTATAAAATGAACTTTATTTTGAGTGACAGTCTGCTATTTTCTTCTCAGAATCTTCAGTCTAACTCTATTTCATGGTGTGTCGACTCTCTATATGATTACTCCAATATTCAGGTGCAGAGAAGTAAATGTTTCATGAAAGTGATGTCCCTGTCAGTAGTGTGCATATCATCTGGCCCCCTGAGCTGTCAGTGAACAGATTGTAGAATTACCATTAGAATACAGGAGCCCATAGCTGCAGGCAGTAAATGGAGAGCCGGTAAGCATATGTCACCAGCGTGATATTTTAGCTTCGTATGAATTTGTAAAGTGGAAATAAGCCAGCAGTACCACAGCAACTGCTAACTGTTCTGACTATCCATGTTTCCACATTACACCATATGTTCACAAAATTTGCAGCAAAAAGGAATAAAAACTGCTTTCCACTTTTGTGAAATATAACTTTACGGGATGGGGTTTAAAATTTCATTAGTCTAATGCTTTAGATGTGTGTTTAGTCTGATGAAATTTACTTTTTAAGATATCACAGGATTTCTATGGATGTCTACCTAGGAAATTACGTTTAGCTTCCAGCAGGATAAAAACAAGGCACATCTGGTTTGGTCCTCTAGGGAGGAAGGTGCTAGATACATTTGGATTTCAAAGTCAAATTATATTTTTAATCGTATTCAAGATGCGGTTGGATAGCAGTCCATCCATGCAGGCAGATGCAGAGTTCAGTGTTGGCTATCACTTCTTGTTATTAACCTTGGTGAATTTTGTCTCTCAAATTTGCTACAACTGTTTTGAATCAAAGACAAAAGCCCAGGGTTAGTGAAGAGGTACTTTTACCTTAAATGTCAATCCTTTATTTTTAAATGTTCATTTTACAAATTATAGGAAGACACAGTAATTCCACCAGGTCTTAACCCACCATAAAAAATGATAAGCTGGTTACATTACTTTCCCTGGCACATATTATACTTTTTCTTATTAGTAGTAACATTTATATTGAAGAAAACCAAGACTCCTCTCTCTAGCATCCAGCAACTAGTGTAAAATAATAATTGACCAAAATCCTGGTATTTGGACACATATTAAGTCTGAATTACATTCTGCAGATATCTGCGCCTCACCATCTACTCTGGGGTAGAGAGAGTGAAATAGGAAAGACACTGCCTCAGAAGGACATTATGCTTTTAAGAGCTGCAGGACACTTAGATCCTAAAACAAGATGGGGTAAGTTTGGGATCTAGAGGCCAACCAGATCAGGGCCCTGTTTCTCAGGTGAATAAAGCAAATGATGGTCCTTTCAACCAAGAGCTTATCTGGGGCTATGACAAGACCTTACTATTAGAGAGTGAGAAAAAAAATTTTTGCGCTCTGCTTTGCCACAGAACATTAGCCTTTGGTCACTCATTCCCAGTTGCAATATGCAATTATTCATCACCCATTGTCTTGTAGAGGCTAACAGGTAACATTAGCACAACCGTAATTTTTAATAACGACTTACCCAATTAATAAATATATGGCTATTTTCTTGGCTGGAACATGATAAATAGAAGTAGTGACATCAGAGAACTTTCAGTCTTGATAGCTGACAATGTCATACCCACTGGGACACACAAAAAATAGAGATGTGTTTAATTATTCTCCTTACAGCCAAAAAAACCCCCAACCAAAAAAAATAAAAAAAAAACCCCACCCAGTCAAACATCATGACCTTCTGAGCATCCTAAAACAGTCATTTATTTGATAAAGCATTTGGGCAAGTTCAGTTTCTATTCCTTGGAGGTGAAAAAGAAAACACAGTTCTCTGTTGTTCTGATTTATTGGCTAGCTGAGTTAATTTGTTCTCTCTATAGGATTATTGCTATGCTGTTTGGTGGCCATCATTTGGGATTGTAAATCTAATTAATTTTATGGGCACCTAAGGCTTTTCTATGGGTGTCTTTATTTTGCTCAAGTGTAGATAAATAAATGTATAATAATAAAGCAAGACTAGGGTGAGGTCACAAAGTAAGAGATGCTGAAAGACTGAAAAGATGAAATGGCAAACAAAACAAAATCCTCAATCCTTGACTGTCCTGTGAGGGAATATTCTCATTGAAATTTGGATTTTCTTTTTTTTTTTTTTTTCTTTATGTGTGTGTGTATGTGTGCACTCAGGTCCATGATCTATGACTGCACCAAATTTCAAGGTTCTACTCAATGGCATTGTGAAAAATCACCAATGTGCCTACAGCATACTTGCTTGCTTTCAGCAATTTTCTTGGCTACAATCAGATAAAGGGATCTGGTGACCTTTATTCACCTTAATTTTTCCAAACTGAAGGCTTGCTGCACCTTAGTATAGATAGAAGGGAACGGGTTCACGTACCATGGCTGACAAATTGATGGTTCAGATTTGATGAAAATAACTGAAAGGTCAGCTTTCAATGTCAGGATAGTTTACCCCTTCTCAGCTCATAATGATTGCATAAATTGATATACCAGATCTCAAGATCCTAACTTGGAATATGGAAACTAACCACCATGAATCATCCTCTACAAACCTCTATATTGTATAGATAATAAATAATGTGTGTTTGTTTGCAGTTTCATTCTTGGCTACAGCTTCAAAGTAAGCACGAGCAACTGTGATTATAATCTCAAGAACATAGCTGTGCTTTGTTTGTTTGTTCTTCTTGAGCTAATCAGAGCAAATTTGTGGTGTTGGTTTTAGTTAAAGGCCATTAGTCCTAGATTTCTCATGCTATATGACAGGAAAACCATCCATTCAAAAAATCTTGTAATACAAGAGGAGATCAATGCCTTCCACCCCTTCTTTTCAATTAAACCTCAACAAAGAAAGTTTTTCAGTGCGTTAAATGGCATGAAGGATGCTATCTATAAAATCTATACTTTGTATCTTAAAATATTCTATTATTATTACATTTATACATAACCTGGTGTCGTGGTTTCAGCCCAGCCGGTAACAAAGGACCACGCGGCCTCTCGCTCACTCCTCCCGCCCCCCTCCGGTGGAATAGGGGGGAGACGGAGGAGAGAAAAGAAAAAAAAAAACCGGGAACCTCGAGCGTTGAGATAAAGGCAGTTTACTGGGACAACACAAAGAAATTACAACAACAACAACGGTACTAATGAAAGAGTATACAAAAAGAGTGATGCACAGTGCAACTGCTCACCACCCGGGACCCGACGCTCCGCCACTTCCCCCACCGAAAGTCGAGACCACCCCCTGGCCCGCTCCCCATTTATATACTGAGCATGATGTCACATGGTATGGAATAGCTCCTTGGCCAGTTCAGGTCAGCTGCCCCGGCTATGCCCCCCACCTCCCAGGTTCCTGTAAAAAATTAACTCTATCCCAGCTGAACCCAGGACACCTGGTTATATGAAGGCTGATTTGTGAGATTTTTTAAAATCTTTTTGAGTGTATATATGTATATTTATGGTAAAGAATCACAAGTTTTTTGTGTTATCCTCTAGTGTTTGAAGTATTCATCAGATAGACATTCCACAAAAACCTGGCTGCTGTTGGACTATTGGTTTATCACTTGGTAAGCCATCAGTTGTCATCAGTACCAAAAGTGACAATAACAGGCCAGTCTCAAAAGCCCTTGTTTACATACAACTCCAGTTTAAAATATGACCTCTCTGATAAAATGCTTCTCTCTGTATAGATAATTGTATGTAAAGATAAAAATCTTGACAATACTTTTAGATCAGCCTGACAATAGCCACTTGTAGCTTTACATTATATTTTTTTACACATTTTTATTGCCTTTTTCCTTTTTAGACCTTTTTATCCACACTGAGAATAAAATTTACACTTGGTTAAAGCTCATTGGGTTCAAACATCGACTCTGCTAAGTAGGAACATAATGTAATTTATTTCATGAGAATGTTTTAGGTGGAACTCTTTTTTCTTGCTGAAACAAAAATATTTGAAGAAATTCATATCATTCTTCAATATATATTAAGTTTAACAATTTTTTTTTTACTAACAGATTCAACTAGCTAAATCTTTCATTTTCACCATTTCAAAATGAAAATTGTGATTTTCTTCATTTTAGAATCATAGAATAGTTTGGGCTGCAAAGGACCTTTGAAGATCATCTAGTCCAACTCCCCTGCCATGGAAAGGGACAACTTCTACTAGATTAGGTTGCTCGAAGCCCCATCCAACTTAACTTTGAACAATTCTGGGGATGGGGCATCTACAACTTCTCCGGGCAACCTATTCCAGGGTCTCGCCACCTTCATAGTAAAGAATTTCTTCTTTATGTCCAATCTAAACCTATGCTCTTTCAGTCTAAAACCATGGCCCCTTGTCCTGTCACTACAAGCCATGCTAAAAAGTCCTTCTCCATCTTTCTTGTAAGCCCCCTTTATATACTGAAAGGCCACAATAAGGTATCCCTGGAGCCTTCTCTTGTCCTGAAGAACCCCAACTCTCTCAGCCTTTCCTCACAGGAGAGGTGTTCCATCCCTCTAACCATTTTTGTAGACCTCCTCTGGATCCGCTCTAACAGTTCCATGTATTTCTTTTGGAATAATTTTGATTCATCTACCTTTATTTTAGGTGAAATAGAAATTTACCCCATACTGGTTTTAGATGAGATGAGTCATTTTGTTGTATCTATAATTTAATTACAACTGATATATTTTTTTTTCAATCTAGTAAATAATCCCCCAAATCAACTATCTACCTAACTCTGCAAGTGAGAAAAATAAGTGAGAATAAAACCATCATCTAGTAGCCCTACAGCCTCATACTGGAGCAACAGGTGGGGGCAGTGGGGTGTCTGAGAGGAGGATAGAAAGAGCTGAAGGGAGGTTTGCTGTGAATGATGCCAGCCTAGAAGGCGGAAGGGAGCAGAACTTGTTTATTTGCGCTTCCTGTTGTGACCGTGCAATGTTTGAGTCTGTCTGTAAAGTGACAGCTTGGATAATTTCCTTCAGTGGCTCTGCAATCGGACAAGCTCTTTGTATGCAACGTGACATCAAGAGCTTCTGGTTCTGCCTAACCTCCTAAACCATGTCTGAAAAGCCTAAGAGCACCTGGATATTTCTTTCCTCTCCAAACGTATACACAAGTCCTTGTGTTGAACCAAGCAATGGGTTCAGAGCTGTCTTTCTGAGTAGGTTAAATCTTCCTCTCCCTCAGAGCATACAAGAAACAGTGAAGAACTGAGCATCGACCAACAGGTCCTTGGGCTTGCACGCCTGCAGAACTGGGATTAAACCCTGCAGTGAGAGCAGATTTCACCTAGCTTATCTCAGTGGAAAGCAGGGCTGAACTGTCCTGCCATGGTGTAGCTAGTACTCAAAAAGCTATTCTGTAGATTTTTCCTCTCGCTCTGAGCTGAAAAGTGCAGTAACTGTCAAAATGGGAAAACAAACCTTCATCTAAATTTCATCAGAGAAGAGTTCTCCTATTGGGTGAAACTCTTCCATGGGCCATCTCCAGTTGAATGAGGGTCTTTCCAAAAGCTATAGGAACACCAGACTGAAACAGAATCTGAATGTATAAATAAAAGTTCCAACAGCAACAAGTCGTATTCCCTGCAATGTCTGCAAAGTGTTGAGACATTCATGGAACCAGACTGCTCATGCAACTCCGGCATCACTAAGGCTTGCAGTGCTTGAGCCAGTGTGTGGTTCTCTGTCCCCTGGAAGCCTGGAACAGGGTCCCATGCTCGAGCCAACCAAAGGAGAGAATGGTAGACATGGCATTTCCTGACTATCATCAGAAAAAAATCCAGAACACTGAAAAGAAGCCAACTATGCTGGGCAAGACAAGGGGTTACTTTCTGCCCCCCCTCTCCCCCCGTTTGGTTTTTTTCTTTTTTTAACTTGGGCACTTTCTGAGGTAAACTTCTTCTTAAACCTGTGCTGATTTTTAATTACACCAGCACAAATAAAAACTTTGCAAACATCTGTTTCTGTTTGTGTTTGTATACATTGTGAAGCAATTCTTTGAAAAAAAAATCTGTACAAGAATTTGCTACCCAGGCTGAGGCCTCATTTGCCAAATTCTATCTGGGATCTAATCCTATAGCTGTGTGATAAATCCTGAAAATTATGTTTATACTGGAAATGCTGACAGAACTTTCGCCATAGTTACAGCATGTTACTATAAATACACGTCTGTGCAGCATATACATGTAATGTATCCACATACATATGCTGTATGGAGTGTTTTTATTAGTCATGAGGCATTTCATGTTTGACATTTTTTCAGAAGTAGAGATGTTGCAGCCCTGAACACATTCTAACAGCAGAGGCAATAATAAAATTATTGCTATATTTACTGTGACAGCTTCACACAGCTGTCACCTTTGATGATGATGTATTGATACAATACACTGCAAGAACAAGCAACTGGCCAATGTATACTGCAAAAGATAAACCCACACCAGCAGGAATTTTGTTCTAATTAAAGGAGAAAAAAACAAATGTGCAGGTGACAGAACTATTTCAGCTGAACTTTTTCTATCATCTCACAGCAATCTTTTCAATGCAGGTTTTAACAGCCTTCGTGCTTTCTAGAAACTGGGAGGAACAGAAGAGGAAAAAACCCCAAAAGTTATTTGGAAAGAAAGGAGCATCCACCCAGGTGCCCCAACACACACTACTCCTGTTCTGTGTGAAAAGAAGGCAATAGACCCATTACAGTATGATGCACAGTCCCTTAGGGGTATTGTCACTGTTGTCAATCAAAACAAGTTTTTCCCAAACACATTTACTAAGAAAACCTTGTCTTTTTACAAAGGGACACTGTCAAGACTTGTTAAGAGTAAACAAGGCAAGACTGCTGCCGTTCACATTCAACAGCAGAAGGATGCACATTTAGCTGTTTCTCAGGCTCAGACTCTCCAGTGGGCAGAATGCTGGAATGTGCTGAAATGGAAAAGCCTGATATGTAAGGACAGGCTTGGAGCGAGTCAGTGAAACATAAAGAGACCATACAGGATAAGGAAACCATAATTAGTGTGGGTAGGCAAGCAAGAGGGGTTATCTATGAAGTCTTCTGAAATATTAATTGCAGTTTCTTTCATGAAGATGAAGACATTTCAAAAGATATACTAAATAATTTTCTATATATGCAAAACCATAATCACTCCTACTAGCTAATATGCTTACTAGCTTACTGGGCTTATTTCTGTAGCTCTAGAAGGGCAGGACTGATTCCAAATCAGCAGGATTGTTTTTATCTTGAGTTCTAGTAATAATCAGTGCTTAGACTTAAAGACTAAATCCCCAGAGTCACGAGTTTCTAAGATAATCTCAGGCTTTATTACAGTAAAAAGCAGGATTTTCGTTGTCATGGTCAAAAATTAGCCTTAGAGTTTCCCCAGGGCTCTATAATAAGAAAGTAAAAAGTGCCAGAAAGCTTCTTGCAGCTTTAAGCAAAATAACGACTTTCTCATCTTTTTGAATAGGCAAACAAAACCATAACTCAGACAGCAAAAACAGAAGAGAAAAATAGCAGAAAGCCATGGGATAAATGTGAAACTGAAGTAATTTTTTTACCTATCCTACCTGTAGAAAAACAAGAGAGATGAGAATGACATTGCTGTCATAAGTAATGCCTGAAGCATGGAACAGCTGAGCAAGATTTCTGATAACTCCAGACAGAATGAGACTACAGAAATATTGACTAATCAATTTCTTACTGAATCAACTTGCTGCATTAGATCACAGCATGGTTATTTACAAGGTCTGACCTCTGGATCTTATTCTTATTACCTATGCAGATATCTACAAATTTTCTCCTCTTATTGAGGTAACAGCACTAATTCATGGAAAAATACAGGAAAAATTCTCATGATAGATGTAGAAGGCATATAAATGCAGAACAGAAAAAATAAAATGCTATAAACCTAATCTTATATGTTTGTTCTTCAAATTAATACTCCTAATTTTATAAAAGAGGTCATATCATCAATAACTACTATACTTTGCCTTCAGAGAAACCATCCCTCATAAATGTTTTCCATACTCTTTTTTTAAGTGTACTTACACTGGAAGTATTCCAATGTTTTACTTAATTATGTACATCATGATATATTTGTGTAAAAAGGTGGGAAACTGTATTTACTTAAATCTGCATTGATCTTTTATCACTAGATAAAGGTACTATTGCACTGTTGTGGTTGTAACAATTGTTATCAGTTCTTCATTTCTCACAAAATACCTTCAGATTTTTGTATCTCATCATTAGAATTAGTAAATGGAAATTGTATTTGCTGGTTATAGTAAACCTAGTACCTTCCTGTCCCAGCTATCCTATGAAGACCTTTACTTAAAAGATACAAGCAGTCTTTGGTCTAGTCATCTTCTATTTGTATTACAAAAAGTTATACCATGACTAGATAAGAATAGAGAACTACTGGGATATTTTTGCTTTGCCTTGTTGTTTTGTTTCATTTTATCCAGAAATTTGAAAATCTGAATAAAGACTGAACACATATTCAAAACTGAAAACAATATGTGTAACTTTATAGACATTAAAGATTCCATAACTGAGCTTAGGATTGTCTCTGGGACAAAAGAGTTCAGTTTGCAGGAGGCATCCTTGAGGGAGACAGATCTGGAGAAATGCCTCCAAACATCAAGGACAGTTGAATTGTTCAAGGGAAAAAAGGCAAACATAATAATAGCCATTAGCACAGAGCATGTACACTACTGGTTTGAGCTGAAGTGGCAATGCTGACATGGTCCTGCATTGTAGGAAACAATACAAAAATTAGAAAGCTTCATACATAGTCTATGGGGGTCTGGGAAGACTTAGAGGTAACAGGATTCTTTATAACCTAATCCCATAATATTTCTGAAAGAAAATCCTTAAAACACAGGTTATATCTATGCTGTTAAATAAAAAAAAGTGCCAGGCAATGTATTTGAGCACTGGATGGGACCGCTAGTCTTCTGTAGTGCATAATTGTTAGCATACTCTCTGGCAGGGCTTTCGCCTGTCCCAGTTAGAGTTCTCCAAGACAATGCCTGGGCACAGTTCAGGGATAACATGTGCCAGGACCATTCCCAAAAGGCCACTTGGAGAAGAATGCAGCGGTTTGGGTGTCCCCCACCCTACACACTCTTAACTTTGCAGCAGTCAGCACTGTACCCTCAAACACCCCTCATGCCACAAGACACTCTATGCAACACATGCCCGCAGCTTCATGCTATGAAAACATCGCTCTGGTAGATAACAGTCTTCATGTCATCTCAGACTCTACAAGCAAAAAAAGAAATGAAAAAATAAAAATAATAATTTTTTTAAAGCCCAGAAAAGTTACATGGGGCAGAGGGTACCCATAGGACCCTCGGGCCCTAGGATGATATAATATGAATGCAGTCAATTTATCCTATTTGGCCTTTGGGCTGGACAGTGGTCTCTGGCCTTGTTTTATTTATCAGTGTAGACAGACCAGAGAAACTTTCATTGGTATCTGTGATGCATGCTACCAGATACCAGAGCTCTCAATACACATGCAGTACTGAAGATACTGCCAGACATTTTATTTTCATATTTGCAACTGTGCAATTGCATCAGTAGCCAATTCAATAAGACAAGTCAGCAATATTTGATGCGAGAAATTTGACAAAATATCAATTAAATGCAAAAAGACATTCTGAGTGCCACAAGCTTTTAATAGGAATCCCACAAAGTTCAAGTCATTATCACCTGAGGTCTCTGGCAGCTGACAGATATAAGGCCATCTCTTCAAGACAGCATGGAAATAAAATCAATACACAGACTCATAGTGGTGGCTGTATGTTCACCTGAGGCTATATGGCCTGCTGTGTTATGGTGCATAAGATTTCCAATTTCATGTGCCACTGGCACATAAAAGAACAACGTGGCTAGCAAAGAATTCAGACCTTTCTGATTCCCCAGCTCAAATGAAGAAGAAAGCTTTTCCCAGCTAGTTCAGTTGGGGAAAAGGAAGCAAAAACTCGTAACAAGAACTCATAGAGAGTAAGGTGCAGACTGATATTGCTGCATCTATCGCAAATCTCCTTAACCACTTAGCTACTGCATCTCATTTCACTGCAACACGGTACCAAGCTATTTTCAGCATAAGAAATGCAGGAGAACTAGCACTATAGCTCTTCTTCAGCACTGTAACAAAGCATACTGATGTGTAAAAAGAAAATATACTGTTGAGGAAATACTCACATTGCCTAGCTTTAAGTGTATGTTTCCTGACTTTTATACTCTCAAAATTTACATAAACTATCTGGAATATCCAGGGTCCTGAGACAGCTCTCTACAATAAGGCAAAATACTTCCCTTTGGCATCACCTGAGATTAGAAGATAACTTCACCTGCAGCCTGCAAAACTGCAGGAACATAACTCTCTCTGACAGAATATGTTGTGGCAATGATTAATACTGCACCAGAATTAACCATTTTTTCAGCTATTTCCTGAACATCAAAAGAATAGGGAGTTATCTAATAAGAGTTAGGAATTTCTATGTTTGTATTGGGTGTGCATGGCAAGGTTTTAGTAGTGGAGGGGTTACATGGGTGGCTTCTGTGAGAAACTGCTGGAAGCTTCTCCCATGTTCGACAGAGCCAATGCCAGCCGGCTCCAAGACTGACCTGCTGCTGGCCAAGGCCGAGCCCATCAGCGACGGTGGTAGCGCCTCTGGGAGAACAGATTTAAGAAAGGGAAAAACTGCTGCGCAACAGCAGATGGAACAGAGGAGTGAGAACATGTGAGAAAAACAACCCCTGTGCAGACTCCCAGGTCAGTGCAGAAGGAGGGGGAGGAGGTGCTCCAGGCGCTGGAGCAGAGATTCCCCTGTAGCCCGTGGGGAAGACCATGGTGAGGCAGGCTGTCCCCCTGCAGCCCAGGGAGGTCCACGGGGGAGCAGATATCCACCTGCAGCCCGGGGAGGACCCCACGCCGGAGCAGGGGGATGCCCGAAGGAGGCTGTGACCCCGTGGGAAGCCCGTGCTGGAGCAGGCTCCTGGCAGGACCTGTGGCCCCATGGAGAGAGAAGCCCACGCTGGAGCAGGTTTTTTGGCAGGACTTGTGACCCTGCAGGGGACCCACACTGGAGCAGTTCATGAAGAACTGCAGCCCGGGGGAAGGATCCACATTGGAGAAGTTCATGGAGGACTGTCTCCCGTGGAAAGGACCCCACGCTGGAGCAGGGGAAGAGTGTGATGAGTCCTGTCCCTGAGGAGAAAAGAATAGCAGAGACAGCGTGTGATGAACTGACCCCAACCCCCATTCCTCATCCCCCTGCGTTACTGGTGGGGAGGAGGTAGAGAATTCGGGAGTGAAGTTGACCCCGGGAAGAAGGGAGGGGTGGTTTAGTTTTAGTTTTTATTTCTCATTACCCTAGTCTGATTTCATTGCTAATAAATTAAATTAATTTCCCCAAGTGGAGTCTGTTTTGCCCATGATGGTAATTGCTAAGTGATCTCTCCTGTCCTTATCTCGACCCACAAGCCTTTTGTTGTATTTTCTCTCCCCTGTACAGCTGAGGAGGGGGAGTGATTGACCCACCCAGCTTTGGTGGGCATCTGGTGTCCAGTGAGGGTCAACCCACCACACCATTGCAGGATCTGGACAAGAGTGTCTACTGCTTATAAACTTTCCTGTCACTGTTACTTAGGGCTTTCAGCATCACCGCCTTGAATTTCTGTAGCTCTCACCTTTGTTCTGTTGCTTGCTTCTTCCTGCCCTTGCTTCTGCCTTTGGACAACTGCTGCTCCTGCATTGCTGCATGCCTCCTTCCTCAAAGCTCTGGTTCCTAATTTTGTTCCTTGCCTTATTCTCTTACTACTTTCCTTTTCTTCCCTTTCCCATCCCTATGTCTCCAACACGTCTCATGTGCCCAAGAGCACTGTGGACCCTGCTTTCAGAAAAGTCTTATTCAGGCTCAGAAACATTGGGTGGCTGCAGGGCAGGGATGATCCAGGGACAGTCCCAGCGCACACCAGGTGCATGCTCAGGGGAGACAGAAGCCTCAGGAGACATAGCTGTCAGCTTCAGGATATCTTTAAAGATCATGAACAAGCCAAAGAATTTTAGTGGCTTATGATTTGGGCATACTTGGGCAGAGAGCACACAGAGACAGCATAAGGCATAGTTCTGGCACTGTGACCAGCTTTCAGTCAACAGCGAAGGCAGTGCCTTCCAGCACTGAGGATTTCTCAGTGAAAAGACTGTGAGAACTTCTTTAACATGGGTGTTAGAGTGAGGGACAGAGCCACTTGCACTGCAAAAGCGGGGGATGTACTCTCTCTCCTTGACATGAGTCACATGGTGGGAGTGCAGTAGGTTCCTTGGAGCTGAAATCCAGGATGGGCAGGAGCACCCAAAACCATGCTGCAACCCCTCCCACTGCACACTGCCTCCAGCTCCTACCTGTTGGGGTGCCTGATTGCCTGCTGCTGTTTAGGGAATCAAGCCTCTGCCCTACCTGCTATGTCCCTCTATCCCAATGAACCAATCCTCCACAGGCTGTGCTAACATTGCTGCCACAGCCTGGTAAGGGTACAACATGGTAGTTAATGAAGGTGAAAAAGACTGCTAAAATTTTCCTAACACTATTTTCTCCATCTTCCCCCTCTCATAAAAAGCCACTGCACTCCAGTAACACGTTTGCATAATAGTGGGTTCACAAATAACTGAAATACTTTAAAAAGCATTTTCCATCTTAAGGCAAAGCATGGAAATTTTTAGTGTAAACCGTTAAAAGTTTGAGGAAATTATATAGGGATGCATAATGGAAAGTTTCTGGTTGCTTTAATGTTCAATATACTTATATATCACAGAATCATAGCACGGTTGGGGTTGGAAGGGACCTCTGGACAGCTTCTCGTCCAGCCTCCATGCTCAAGCAGGGCCACCTAAAGCCACTTGCCCTGAACCATATCTAGATGGCTTTTGAGTATCTCCAAGGATGGAGACTCCACAACGTCTCCAGGAAACCTGTGCCAGTGTTCGGTCACCCTCACAGAAACAACTGTTTCTTGATGTTCAGATGGTACCTCCTGTGTCTCAGTTTGTGCCCGTTGCCTCTGGTCCTGTCAATTAAAGGGGAGGTAACAGTCTGTGGTGAACCAAGCAGATGGAAGCTAATTTTTTGATTTTGTTCTAGTAGCCAACTGAACTGTGTAGCATAGGACAGTCCCTGGCAAAATCTTCAGTTCATTTTGGGGAAAGAAAGGCACAATTCTTGCAGTTCACGCTGAAGTGTCCTGAAACTTCAGCCACTCATGGGTTCAGGGTTTGGCATTGGACATCTTTAATTCCAAAGGTGTGAAATATTACCATCTAGTCAATTCAATAAGTGTTTTCTTCCAGAATTAACCTTCATACTAACACATCTCAGCATGAATTACCACAAAAAAACTTTAAAATGGGGTAGTGGGTAAGACCTGCAGCTTTTAATTCTCTTTAACCTTTGCTGAGCCACTGTTCTTTAAATTGCTGCTACAGCTATTTAATTTCCCTCCTGTCATGGTTTAACCCCAGCCAGCAACTAAGCCCCACACAGCTGCTTGCTCACTCCCCCCCAGTGGGATTGGGGAGAGAATCAGAAGAGTAAAGGTGAGAAAACTCGTGGGTTGAGATAAAGACAGTTTAATAGGTAGAGAAAAAGCCACGCACACAAGCAAAGCAAACCAAGGACTTCATTCCCCACTCCCCACGGGCAGGCAGGTGTTCAGCCATCTCCAGGAAAGCAGGGCTCCATCCTAACAGTTACTTGGGAAGACAAATGCCATCACTCTGAACGTGTCCCCCCCTTCCTTCTCCCCCCAGCTTTACATGCTGAGCATGACGTCATACGGTGTGGGATATCACTTCGGTCAGTCAAGGTCAGCTGTCCCGGCTGTGTCCCCTCCCAACTCCTTGTGCCCCCCCAGCCTCCTCACTGGGGGGGGTGGGGTGAAAAGCAGAAAAAGCCTTGGCTCTGTGGGAGCACTGCTCAGCAATAATGAAAATATCCCTGTATTATCAACACTGTTCCCAGCACAAATCAAAAACATAGCCTCATACTGGCTACTATGAAGAAAATTAACTCTATCCCAGTCAAAACCAGCACACCTCCCCAACATTACCAGTTGTTGGGTTTGTTTTGTTTTTATTTTTATTTGCTTCTTCTTGCTTGAATAATGGAAGATAATAGCCGTGTCACAGTGATGTAATACTAACTCTGGGCAACAGTCCTGGTACTGCCATGGCCATGTCACAGTTGGCTGCCACCAGCTCCTGGCACCAGCCCTTGGGATGTCATGGCCATGTCACGGTGGGCAAAATGTTGGTGGTTCCCAAGATGGGTACAAAAAGGCCTGCACCCACCCAGTCTGGCAGTGGAGGAGGCAGGTGAACAAGGGCTGAGAGGAGGGGCTGGGGGGGGGAGGACAGGGAGGCAGGGGCTGCCCATGACAATGGAGGATGGCTGCTCCTCCATTGCTGCTTCTGTGTATTGAAGGTGGTTGCCCAGATAGGGATGTGGCCAAACCACGGCACGCCTCTGTCTTCTTCCTCCTCTGCCACTCAGCCAGAGAGTTGTCAGTGCTCTACAGGGCAAATAAGATATCACCCTGTCACGGTCTTACAGGGAGCTGGAAGCTCCTCACAGCCATGGGCAGAGACAGCTCCACACTCTTTTTCGCTGGGTGGCCGAGGACTGGGCCCCACATGAGCTCCTGGCATCAGCCCTAGCGATGTAGTGGCCATGTCACAGCAGAATGCTGGTGGTGGCTCCTGTTACAGGGGGGTTGGTGACATGATTGGCCCAGGCCCAAGTATCTCCTGGCTGTCAGGGAGATATGGATGGACAGTCCTGGCATGAGGCTGGGAGAGCCCCAGGCAGGGAGGAAGGGGCTGCCCATGGCAACAGAGGGTGGCTGCTCCATTTGTTGATTCTCCTGTCTTTGACGGCCACAGCCCCAGATAGAGACACAACCAGATCATGGCACTTTCTGATCCTCCTCCTCCTCCACTACTCAGCCGGAGAGCGTCGCAACTTGTACAAGGATATCCACCTAAGCTTAAGGAAACACACATAGCTCCATTCTGTACCACGTCATGGTCCTACAGGCAGCTGGAGGGTCCCCACAGCTATGGACGAAGGCAGCTCCACACCACCCACCATCTCTGTACCCTGTCACGGTCCTAGAGGCAGCTGGAAGGGCACCAGAGCCATGGATAAAGGGAGCTCCACACTACCCCACTTTTCTGTGTGAAACTTCCCTGTGTCTAACCTCCTTAGAAACATGCAAGGGAAAACTGGAATTCACCTCGTGAAAAAGACAAGTCCTGAACTTCATCAGCATTATTTGTCTTAATAAAAATTTGTAATGAGAACCTCTATGAACTACATACTAGCACTAAAATATTTGTCTTAGGTATTTCCTGCTGATTTCCTAGATGTTTGTTCTCCCAGACAGAGCAATGGCAATTTATTAATATCCATTGTTCAGCCCTGAGGACATATTTACTCTTCCCAGGAGGGAATGTATATATGTGTATATATATATGTGTGTGTGTGTGTGTGTGTATATATATCCATTTGCATATAAATGTTAGGTGCATATTATATGCATAAAGGGAAAGTCACTATATGGAAACAATGTCAGATTTTGAAAGCAACTCACCTAACAACTATGAAATGATTGTCCCTGCAGCCTTAACTCTCCTTGCTGTGTGTGTGGATCCGTTAGCCGAAAGCATGAACAGAATGAGAAAGAGTCTATGGTCTGTGACAGTGGAGATCAGTTGTGCCTGTTTATTGAAAAAGAAGATTTCTTTTTCTTTTACTCTTTAATTTTTACCTTATTGATTTTTTGCTTTTTCTATTTGATGAATATTGATTGTACTCGTGCAGTGTTGCACTCATACTGGCTGCTTTATTTCTCCCTTTCTTGTTTATTCATTGCAGTAATTTACTTGGGGTATGAAAACTGCTGAGTGTCACAGAATCACGGTATCACAGAAGTTGGAAGGCACCTCTGGAGATCACCTAGTCTCTCCCCAGGGGAGGGTCAAATACAGCAGATTGCTAAAGGCCATGTCCAGACATGTTTGGAGTACCTCCGATGATGGAGACTCCATAGCCTCTCTGGGCAACCTGTTCTAGTATTTGACCACCCTCAAAATCAAAAAATAAATAATGAAAAAAAATTGTATGTTTAAAAAGAATTTACTATATTTCAGTTTGTGCCCACTGCCTCTTGTCCTGCCACTGGATACCACTGAGAAGAGTCTGACTCCGTCTTCTCTACTGCTCCCATCAGGAATTTATACACATTGATAAGATGCCCCTGAGCCCTCTCTTCTTCAGGATTAATAGTCACAGCTCTCTCAGTATCTCCTCATACAGTTAGATGGATGATCTCAGCATTTAATCATCTTTGTGCTGGGCATACTCCAGTATGTCCATGTACCTCTTGTACTGGGGAGCCCAGCCTGGACACAGCACCCAGATATGTCTCACCAGTGCTGAGCAGAAGTCAGCACTCAGCTTCCTTGTAATGATCTTACTAATACTGCCTAGGACACCATTGGCCTTCTTTGCTGTGGGGGTGCATTGTTGGCTCATGGTCAACTGTTTGTGCACCAGGACCCCCAGGGCCTTCTCATCAAAGCTGTCTTCCAGCTGGTTGATCCCCTGCATGTACTAGTGCCTGCAGTTATTTCTCAACATGACTTTTCATTTCCCTTTGTTGAACTTCATGAGGTTCCTCCTGGCTCATTTCTCCAGCCTCTGGAGGTTCCTCTGAATGGCAGCACAGTCAGAACCCTAAAGTCAAGACAAACAACATCCACTGCTCTCCCCTTCTCCTCCAAGCTAGACATTTCATCGTAGAAGGCTATCAGGTTGGTCAGGAATGATTTCCCCATTATAAATATAGGCCGAGTACTCCCAATCACCTTCTTGTCCATCATGCTTCTGGAAATGGTTCCCAGGATTAGTTGCTCCATGAGTTTCCCAGCAATTGAGATGAGGCCTTTAGTTTCCTAGACCCCTCTTCTTGCCCTTCTTGAAGGTTGAGGTGACATTTGCTTTCTTCCAGTTCTCAGGAATCTCCTCAAATTGTCACAACCTTTCAAATAAAATGGAGAGTGACCTTGCAATGACATGAGCCGGTACCAGCTCCCTCTGCACTCATAGGTGCATCCCATCAGGGCACACGGAGTTGTATATGTCCAGTTAGTTTAAATGTTCCGTGACCTGATCCTCTTTCACCAAGGGCAAGTGTTCCTTGTGCCAGACTTTCCCACATGTCTCAGGGACCTGAGATTCATGTTGTCCAAACTTACCAGTGAAGACTGAGGTGAAGAAGGTATTGAGTACCTTTTGATGTCCTTTGTCACCAGGTCCCCAGCTCTACTCAGAAGTGGGCCCACATTTTCCCTAGTCTTGCTTTTGCTGTTGATAGACTTGTAGAAGCTCTTCTTGTCATCCTTCACGTCCCTTGCCAGATTCAACCTCAGCTGGGCTTTAGCTTTCCTAACCCCACCTCTGCACACTCAGACAGTGTCTCTTTATTCCTCCTGGGGAAGCACTGTCTCTGCTTCTACCTCCAGTTCACTTTCTTTTTTATGTTTAAATTTAGTGAGGAGCTCCTTGCTCATCCATGCAGGTCTCCTGCCACCTTTGCTTGAACATTCATCAGGATGGATGAATCTTGAGCAAGGAGAAAGTGTTCCCTGGAAACCAGGCAGCTTTCTGTACCCCTCTTTGCTCCAGGGGTGTCCCCCTGGGACTGAGAAGCTGTTGATGTATGGACTGAATGAGCAGACAGTGAGATGGGTTGAAAACTGGCTGAATGGCCAGCACCAGAGGATGGTGATCAGTGGCGCAAGGTCTATTTGGAAGCCAATGACTAGAGGTGTTCCCCAGGGACCAATTCTGGGTCCAGTCCTGTTCAACATCTTCATTAATGATCTGGATGATGGGATAGAGTGTACCCCCACAAATGTGCAGATGACACTAAACTGGGACGAGTGGCTGATATGCCAGAGGGTCATGCTGCCTTCCAGAGGGACCTCAACAGGCTGGAGAAATGGGCTGACAGGAACTTCATGAAGTTCAACAAGGAGAAGTCCTGCACCCAGGGAAAACCAACCCCGTGCACCAGTGTGTGCTGTGGGCCATGCAGCTGGAAAGCAGCTTGGCAGAAAAAGACCTGGGGGTCCAGGTGGACACCAGGTTGAACATGAGCCAGCAATGTGCCCTTGCAGCAAAGAAGACTAATGGTATCCTGGGCTGCATTAGGGAAAGCATTGCTAGCAGGTTGAGGGAGGTGATCTTTCCCCTTTATTCAGCTCTGGTGAGGCCACACCTGGAGTACTGTGTCCAGTCCTGTGCTCCTCAGTACAGGGGAGACATGGACATACTGGAGACAGCCCAGCAAAGGGCCACAAAGATGATTAAGGGACTGGACCATCTTTCCTATGAGGAAAGGCTGAGAGAGCTGGGACTGTTCAGCCTCAAGAAGGCTCAGGGGGGGATCTCATCAATATATATAAATACCTGAAGGGAGGGTGTAAAGAACATGGGATAAGGCTCTTCTCAGTGGTGCCCAGTGACAGGACAAGAGGCAATGGGCACAAACTAAAACACAGAAGCCTCTGTCTGAACATCAGGAAACACTTTGTTACTGTGAGGGTCACCAAGCATGGGCACAGGTTGCCCAGGGACAGTGCGGAATCTCCATCCTTGGAGATACTCAAAAGCTGTCTAGACATGGTCCAGGGCAACTGGCAGTAGGTGGACGTGCTTGAGCGGGGGGGGGGGGGGCAGAAGACCCCCAAAAGCTTTTTCCACCCCCAACCATTCTGTGATTCTGTGATTCTTCCAAACAGGCCAAAGTCTCCTGAAGGCCAGGCTTTCTCCATTCTTCCTGAAAAGGCCAAAGTCTGCTCTCCTGCTCTCCTGAAAAGGCCAAAGTCTGCTCTCCTGCTCTCCTGAAGGCCAGGCTTGTGATCCTGCTTTCTGCCCCATTCCCTCCTTGTAGGATCTTGAACTCAACCATCTCATGGCCACTGCTGCCAAGGCTGCAACTTACTTTCACGTCCCTGAACAGTTCTTCCTTGTTTGTAAGTAGGAGATCCAGCAGAGCATCTTCCTTCATCAAGCTCCTCAATCACCCATGTCAGGAAGTCATCATCAAAGCACTCCAGAAACTTCCTGGATCGCTTGTGCGCTACCATATTGTCCCTTCAGCAGATAACAGGGTGGTCAACATCCCCCATGAGGACTAGAGCCTGCAAACTTGAGGCTTCTCCCAGTTGTTTGAAGAAGGTTCTCAGCTGGGTCATCACCCGTCGCCAGGCAGAGCTCCGTGCATCCCTGCTGCTCTCTCACATAAAGGGAACTCTTCCTCCTCACCATCTCAGCCTGTCCTTCCTAAGAGCCTGTACCCCTCCACGGCAGCACTCCAGTCGTGTGAGCTATCCCCTCACTTGTCTGTGATCGAAGCGAGACCGTAGCCCTGCTTGCTCCCCATGCCGCAGGGGCTGCTGCATAGGCCCTTCAGAGGGGACCCCACTTGTGCTGATTCCCCATAAAGGGTACAAGACCTTCCCTCGTGTGCTGTCCTCTCAGCACGTATGTGCATATGCTGCAGGAGGGGCCCTCTCCACCCTGTTTCGTTGTTTCCCCGGTGTCTCCTCCCCACGTTGCCCTGCATCCTCTGCTTCCAAAGCCAGCCCACAGCCTCTGCACTTAGTCGCCGGTCTTCTCTTCCCCCTCTTCACCTCCCTCGTCATTCCTAGTTTAAAGCCCTCCGCACCAGCTTGGCCAGCCTGTGGGCAAAGATGGTTTTCCTGCCCCGTCCAGGTGGATGCCGTCTCTCCCTCCGACCCCAGAGACGATCCCACCCTCTCGGCAGCCGGATTCCCGCCCTCGACACCGGCAGTGTGCCCGCCTGTTGAACCGCAGGCCCCCTCGGCTCCTCCCCGAGCCCTTCCCCCCGGCCGGCCGGGACCC